>NC_051046.1:6467112-6795446 GCF_904848185.1 Acanthopagrus latus | reverse complement strand
TGCATCGCTGCGCTCTGTACTGTATATTTTATGCGGCTTTATCTCGAGTGAATTAAAGGGCCTGTAAAAAGTGGAATGTTATTAGCGTCAGACCACCTGGGGTGAACATCTGCAGCCTCAGACTGCAGACCCACCATACATCACTGTTTCCCTCCTCACTATTTACTGTCACACACACAAACACACACACATATGGCTCGGCTGCATCCATCTTTTTGCGCGTCTCTTGTCTTATTGACGTATGCGCAGTTGTGCGTTCCTGCAGTGGAGGGGTTGTAGGGGGGGTGACATGCTTATTAACAATGCCACGAGGTCGCAGGTCAAGTACAGGTTCTGCTCTCCTGGTCAGTCAGAGGTCAGAGGTCAGCAGGTTAGTGTCGGAGGCCAGGACGACCACAGCGCAGCTCACCAGTAATCCACGGGCGAGTCAAAATCTAAGTTCAGGGTGATTTGCGAGGCTCCTCTGTGTTATTTCTGCTGAGTTCGGCATGAAACATTTTTCGTTTTTTTTTTTTTATTTGTTCATCGTATTTTTTATTCCTACAGTGAAAACTCTCCTTTGAATAATTAGATGTTCTTTTTCATGTTCCATTAAGACTGTTTTTCCTCACGTCTCTGCTCCGACACTATTTTTTCATCTTCAAAGTGAAAGCTAAAATAGGGCGATCATTGCAATTTAATTACTACAAATCCCTTTGTGAATTTGCTCCTGTGTTTGTTTACATGCAGAGATTTGCCGCCTGCTGCAGTTTTTTTTTTCTTTTGGTGCGATTCACTGAGTGTGTTTACTTTCTTGTGTCGCTCTGTATATGCCTTCTTATTTATAGTGTGCGAGTGTGTATGCATGCATGAGTGTGCGTGTGTGTGCGCGCGCTGATGAAGTTGCAGTGGGGTTTATTTAAATAGATAAGATGGTGTTTTTATTCCCAATCAGAGGAATCTCCTGTCGCATCGGAGACTCTTCATAATAACCCACAGCACTGCTCCACATTCCCCCGACACACACACACACACACACACACACACACACACAGTATTGCAGACACAGCAATTTTTCTCTCTCTCAGGGGTGTAAGGCTTTGATAAATGAAAATAAATACTTTTCGTAAGAGGAACAGAAGGGGAGAGAGGAAAATGGCAGAAGTGACAGGAGGTCTCTGACAGTTTGATGCCTCAATACCAGCAAATATATGACAAAGAGACACTTTCTAAAACTCACAGAGAGAGAGTGTGTGTTTGTGTTTGTGTTTGTGCGCTAAAACACAGTCATTGTTGGGGATAAGAGAGAGGAAGAAGAGGAGAGGGGAGGTCTAGCAGGAGGTCTGACATGTTAACTGAGTTACAGTGAGAGAGAGAGAGAAACAGCACATCACATGATTTAGAGGAAACGGGTTCTCCTCCCTCATCCGTCTGTTTCTGTGACTGCAAGGTCACGTAGACGCCTCCCCCCCCTCTCCCTCTCCACCTTTGTTTCCCTCTGCTCCTCCGGACCTCATTTCATTCAACACTCCCCGAACCTCCGACAGCTCCATAACTATAACTCTCTCCTCCCTGTCTGCTCCTCCTCTCTTCTCTTCATCCACAACTAAATGACTCTGTCAGAAATAAAGAGCACTTATCTTATCTACTGCCTCCACTCCGCTGTCTGCGTCCCCGTCGACGTCACGCGCTCAAACACACACAAAAAAAAAGAAGAAAAAACAACGACAACAACTTACGGACAAATTCTTCCAGCAACAGACACATTAGACTTGCAGACTTTTTTTATTATAATTATTATGACAGTCATAATTACTTTCCCAACCCATAACCAAAACCTTTTTATTTTCTCCCGCCTGCGTCGTAATTATTCCTCTCAGATGGAAGATTATGTCTCGTTCAACAACGTTTCAGCTCGTCGTACTCCACTCTCCAGCCACCTGCCACAGAGACAGACACACCAGCCCACAGTGCAGCAGACAGACAGGTAGACGGAGGCTTGACAGAGGACAGCTGTCCACTTATTCTGTTCCTCCACCCCTCCACTCGTCCTCCACTTCTTCTCCTGTCATCCCCTCCTCCTGTCCTCCCTGTGGTGTGGAGGAGAGAGGGAGAGGAGGATCCACAGCTATCTGCAGCCGACGGAGGGCTTCACTGTGTGTTTTCGTCTTTGTGAGTGTGTGTGTGTGCTTATGTGTGTTTCCCGTGTGCGGGTGTGTGTGAGCCACCTACCAGGCGCTCAGCAGGGGGCCGCAGAGGGATGAGAGGAAAGGAAGAAGGATGAGGGGGTGGGAGAGGAGTGTGATTGGGATAAAACTCCCAGCAAGAACAAACACACGGTAACCAGCTACGCATGCACACAGGCACACACAGGCACACACACACACACACACACACACACATGCTCCAGCAATCTGCTAGGTCTCCCTGAACACTCCATCACTAATAGTCATGTTACAGGGTGCAACACTGAGGCAGATTTTGATCAGCGTGCTTTGTGATGACGTTGTCTTTCTGTTACCTTAAAGTGCACACACACAAAGTTATCCTGCCTTTAACAGTTCAGACGGGTCAAAGGTCACGAGTAAACTCCATCGACTGACGCATTGGCACGTGGAGGTTATGCATATGTTTATCGAACCTCGCTGGCCACCACACCTGCGTAAATTAGCTTGAAGGATTTTCTGCATGCCGCGGCGTTCGGGATCGTCCTTTGTTTCGCTGCTCTGGAGGCCCGAGCGTCAGGAGGACGAGCGAGGGAAGGGGAGAGAGGAAGAAAGAAGGAAAGAGAGGGAGAGGCTCTCTGCTCTCTCGCTGCGAGCAGATAGTGGATGTGTGTATGCAAGGATGCGTAAGAGACGGAGAGATGAAAAGAGTGATAATTCTCCTGCTACCCTGAGGCCTCTCGCAGCCTCGCGGGCTCCCTATAGGTCCCCTGACACACGCCTGAGCAGAAAGCCGGGGCCCACTAATTGGCCCCTGTGATAACACCAGAGAGGAAGGCAGTGTGTGTGTGTGTGTGTGTGTGTGTGTGTGTGTGTGTGTGTTTGCATTTCGGTACTACAGCGCCGCTGAAAGCTTATATTTTCTACAAGTAATAATTTATTGGTTTGTAATTCTGCTTTGAAGGGTGTTTGATTTGTAAGCTGTGAGGACGTTTATTATGATCTGCTGCCTCACTGAAGTCGGAAGCCACTGAAAGACAATTAAAGCATATACACTAGTTCAAAGCGCTGCTTCGATCTTTAAACAGCTTGTTTCTCTCTAATTGTTTCATTATCTCAGTGTGCTTATTAAATGTACGATAATTGTTAATTACCACATGAGGATTTGTAAAGGATTTGTCTTGAGTATCAAAACAAATTAATTAAACCGAACACATTTAAAACAACAGCAATGATAACAGCAGGTGCAGAGCGTGTGTGTGTGCGTGTGTGTGTGTGTGTGTGTGTGTGTGTGTGTGTGTGTGTGTGTACACATCCATATTTACAATGCTATGCCTGTTTGTTTGAATCTCTATGTTTAATTGAGATTCATAGGAGGAATTTAAATGAGATTCAAATGAGATTCATAGCTAATTGTAGCAGCACAGGTAATATGCAGATAGATTTAATGATGATTCAGTGTATCTTGCAGTCTAACGAGAGTTTGATTAGACCATTGGAAGACACTGGCTGAAATCGTTACTGTGGTGTGAGAGAAGAGAAGCAGAACAGGGAGCTGCTGTGTAAAGGTAAATAAAACAAACGTTTTTGTAAATTAAACTCGTCTCGGAAGGCAATTTTAAATTCAACGGAGAGTAAATCAGCCCTTTCTTAAAGTACGGTGCGTTTTTGAAAAAAAAAAAAAAAAGTCTGCATAGTTTTTAGTGTGTATGTGTATGTATACAGGAAGTTAAAATCGAACCCTGAATTTTAAGTCAACATGAGTCTGCAGGATGAACGTCATGTCTCCAGCCTGGGCGATGTGCGACGTCGGGGTTTGGGGAGCGTGTAAGTAAAGATTGTGCTCCTCCAGTGAGGACGCCGTACTGTACGTGTGATTCCGTACACTCACCAGTTTAATCTGTGTAAGATCCAGCTGCTCACGACAGCTGGGACATTATAAGTAAATAAAACGCAGCTCCTGAGCTTGCACATACAGGCATGCACACACATCAACACTTATTCTTCTGTCGGCTTCCTCACACGCGAGCAGCGAGTTGTTCCCTTCTCTCCCCTGCTGTACATACGCCCGGGCAGATGTGCACTGCTGGATACTGTATATTCATCTATAGTATGTTTACCGTAATTAAATTGATGAGAAAAGGCGTTATGAACTTACCAGTGTGTGTGTGTGCATGCACGCGTTTGTATGTGTGTGTTCTGGATTCTCATATATGTACACAAATACCCATAATTCTCCTCTGCTGGGTGCACCCAGTTGTAATCCCAAATATAAATCTAATGTAATCGCACTACTATAAGACCATGGCTATACGCTGCGACACAAGCAGGACGAGCACACACACGGAGCGTATATATTCATAAGCTATACATTCTGCCTTATTTGGCTCACTAACAGTCATTAAAAGGTGGTGCACACACCAGGTAGCAGCGACACACATAAAACACACGCATGGTGATGAGCCGAACAGCGAGGCAAAACATTCTGCAGGCCCGGTTCAGGCACAGCAGTGGGCACGAGGCTCTCTCTACTGTACGACTGCAGTATTGATAGATGCTGCAGAGCCCGAGTCCGCCGTCCCACTTTATTTCAATTAGCTCACAGGAAGCAGGAAATAACCTGCAAATCAATTGTCATTTCTACGGGGCCGAGGCTGCGGGCTGGGATTCACTTTGTCCACCAATAAAAGATGATGTAGCCGTGGAGAAGATTAAAGGGAAATTTCCTCCTCCGTGTAGTCTCACACCGCCGTACAGCGTATCATTAGTGTGTGATGTTCAGTACCTCTCGGGCTGCAGTGCTGGCAGCAGCGGTGTGTTCAGTGTGTTCAGACTCGCCCAGTTGTTTTCCTACATATCTCAGAAACGTGCTCGACATCATGCGAGTCAGAAGCAAATGTTTCTGAGTCGGTGTTCACGTCCTCCAATCTAAATCTGTCCCTGTGCTTCTGCTGATGAAAACATGGACATCTGCACATAATTTAACAGATCAGCACAACTACAAAGTTGTAATTTCACAGCTCAAACACTACTTGACAAAAGAGCAGGTCACTGTTAACTGTTTTGCCACCATATTGCTGTGACGTCAGACGTGTTTATGTCAGCGGACTCCAGGTTCAGACTTGGAACTCTGACTTGAATGACTGTTTCATGACTGGTGTCAGAAGCCGTTGTGTGTCCCAGAGTGCAGTGGATCGAAGTGGTATTATATCTGATAGTATTCAACAAAGATGTTTGGCATGTTGCACCTCTGAGGTTTCCTTTCAGTAATTTTCTATTTCTGTACCTTTCAGAAGTTCCAGCTACGGTCATTTATTGGCCACAAAAGCGACAAAGCTCACAGTAAACAAAGTAAACGACAGAAGAGATTTCTCGCTGTTTCTCCCCAAATTTCTGTATCACAGTAATATCATGGATGTGAATTCCTTCGGCCACAGTAATCGTGCACTGATCGGCCCTACGCTGCAGCACAACATGCTCTGTTTTGAATCAAATGTCTTGTTGCTGCATTGCATTCTTGTTAGGATAATTGAGGATAATTGTCACCTCTGGATTTTTCTGTATGATGTACAGAAGGATGATGAAATAATGGTGACGTTGATTAAAACTGTATGTTTTGCATAGGAAATTTTTTTTTTATATTATTTAACTACATGCTACAAACTGGACACAAAGCAAATCCATGTTCTTCAAGGTGTCTGCTCTGTAAAGATAAACACACCGTCAACAACAGGCCGACAAACATGCAGTTTCTCCTCTCCTACAGTGTTTTAAAGCAGATTTCCCATTTCTTTCTGCCTTTATGACGATCTCTAGCTGCTTACATAAAATCAGCCGAGGAATCGTGTGTTCTCCTTTAATGACCGAGCACAAAACTGAGCGGCGACAGAAAAACAGAAGGAAAAGGAAGGAAACTGTATATGCGCCGTGAAACACACCGAGAAGCTTTTAGTGTGTGTGAGTGTGTGTGTGTGTGTGTGTGTGGGGGGGGGGGGGTTGCTGAGGAAGGGAGGTCAATATGGATTGCAGCCGAGCAAGACATAGAAGGTTATATGGTGTATGATCATATCAGAAAACACAGTCATGTATGAACCCCGCTTTACAGCATATCACACACACACAAACACGCGCACACCTGAACACCCGGGCGACGTGGCGCGGTGTGATTTGTTTGTGTTGTTGGTGCAGTGGACGGAAGCGATGGAGGTAGTAACTGTTTGATGGTAGGCTTTATGGAGACACTATATAACGCCTGTGACAGTTTATTCAGTGCATGTCAGGAAGGGGGGATTTGTGACACTACAATGGCCGGGACACTCCCGCAGCCCCCCGTGCACTTATGCACCCAGCGCTCACAGCTCCAGAGGGAAAAATGAGCGAGGGAGATGTGAATCTGTTTGCATGTTAAACGTCCACAGAGCCGCGCACCGCGTAACGCGGATACAAGGCTGTAATTTCAGAACATAACAAGCTCCAAAGTCATATACTGGGGAAAAAAAAAAAAAAAATCTCTTTTTTAAGATTTTTGGCTGCTGATTTGAATGTAGCCTCGCGCTCGAGCCTTAGACGGGTCGACACGAATGTCTGAGAGAGTTTAATGAGAGATTTTTCGCTCCGCCTCACGGCTACAGTGGCAGCCGATCGGACACCAGGCCGAGATCGTTAGACACTACATTTTCTTTTACAGAAAAAAGAAATTCTGCCTGCGTTTTGCACTAACTTTTTGTGCAGCTAGTTATTCCCCAAGGTCCATTAGCCGGGCTCTCATTGGTTCTCCTCCCCGCTGGATGCTATTAGCCCTGTGATTGGGTATTGAATTAGCCTGCTGATTGGGTATTGAAGGAGTGAAGACTGATGAGAGGATTTGGCTAAGCTTTCTTCTGCAAACCTCATTACTCACACTCGCACTCAAAGAGAGCAGAGCTGGGAGACACGCGCACACACACACACACGCACACACACACACATGCACATTTAAACTCACACTTTTCCATGGAAGATTTAACAATTAAACATCATCCCATTCCACCAATCTCCTGCAGGTAAAGGGTAGAATCCATTCCCTTCACACCTGCTGCAGACAGCCGAAGTTAAAACCAGGAAACAGATGCGATGCATGTGCAGGTGTTAGTGAGGCCGAAGACACTGAGAGACAATCTCTCTGCACAAGAAAGGAAAAAGAAAGTGTTGTCGGCCCAGGAGAGTGCTGCATGCAATCGGAGACTGCTAAAGAGAGGGATGTGTGAAGGGCTTTGTGCTGATTTATGCTGTGTTTCATCCCACAATAAAGATTATGGATGATGATATTGATTTAGCCGGGGCTGTGGCCATGACTGGACTCAGGCTCTCAGGTTGGGAGAAAAGAGAATTTAGCTCATTATCATTCTCAGACACAGTTAGGAAGCCTTTCTCTCTCCCTCGCCGTGTGTGTGTGTGTGTGTGTGTGTCTTTACATCTGCGTGCCAGAGTCTTAGATCATCCTCTGTATTAGCAGCACGACTCTCCCCTCCTTTAGTGTTTGTGAAAGTGTTGAACCCCATCCTGTCCTCCTCTTTCACGAGCCAGAGAGCGAGCAGCAGGCGTTCCCAGCAGCACAGCGGAGCAGACCAGGAGGGGGGGATGAAGTTATTGACTCCACTTTGATTTAACCTCTCCTGCCTGATCGTCAGAAGCACACAGACGCACGCAGATTGGGGGATTCTTAAAATAACAGCCGCCCTCTCCGGGACGTGCACATTAAGTAATTCAGCCTCGTAGTTTTGGATGTATCTGTATATATCAGGGGTGGAAGTAGAAGTTACAGACATCTGTACTTACGATGTAAAAAGTTAAAGGCGCATTTACTGCAGACTGAGTGACCTCCCAGGAAAAACAAGAGCGGCGGTTGTTTGAGCAAATGCCCGAGAACAACTTGTGTTTACATTCAAGTGCATGACTAAGTCCTCTGGCAGAAAAAGTATCCTACATCAGCAACCTGCGCAGACAAGGCCAAATCCAATTTGTACTGCATTAGGAAAAAGCAACACAACATAGATATTTTGTTTGCTGAAGTTATCAGAGGTCTGTCGAGAAACAAGCTAAGGTTACTTTAACGTTAGCACGAGGGAAAGTTATTAGTTAAATGGTCACGACCAGGAAATACCGAAGCTAGAAAAGATGGTTCTAACAGCTAGAGTTTAACATTTTCTACTGAACGTAACTAATGAGTAAGGTGACTAAAAACAAACTCATCAGACAGATCATCAGACCAAACCTGGGCACCAAACCCTAAACCCTAAAAGTTATTTCATGGGTCTAAGCTGAACCAAACCAAACCTAAACCACTGCTGGAGATCAGCGAGCAGATTATATTTGAAGTGTCATCCTTGGACCAACAAGAAGGACTTGATGGCCCCATTCAGAAAGATATTGTGTGGACTGAGAAGTAAACTGATTTTCTTATTGGCACTTTTCAGCACTGCCGCTGTATTCACGGTGTGCATCTCTTTTAACACATGCAGACGAACAAACAAGACGTGTGAGGGTTTTACTCGTCATCAACAGATAGCTTAGCTCATGTGACTGTATGCAATACTCACACAGCTCCTTTCTGTATCCAGCTAATGTTAGCAAGCAGCTATGAAGCTACACTTCTCTGAGCAGTCTGCCCACTGAATCCACAGAAACTTGGTTGCTAAACCTCCGTCCAAACGAAAAGTGAAAGTAAGAAAGTGCAGCTGTAATCCTTTAAACGACTTGTTAATGAACAGTTTTATGACCAAGCATTCTAACATGTTACTTGGTAATGTATTATTGCACACTGATTAATAGCTAATAATTAAATAATCGTTATCATGTAGCTACTTGTTACTTGGTAATGTGCACACAGCATTTTAACTTTTGAAGATGATCAATTTTAACCTTATTTCAATCAGGAGTACTTGATGTCATTTACATCTGAAACAATGAATCATATATACGCTGATTTGGTTTGTATGTATGATCTCAATCCATCTAAAATAACTAATATCTGTTAAGTGGTGTGCAAAGTTCATCATTTTGCCCATAAATGCAGTAAATAAGCAGTAGAAAATGAGAGAGAGCAGAAATCTTCACACTCCAGTAGAGACAGAACGTCGTACACTCGCCCTACAGTACTTGTGTAAATGTACTGCACAGTATGTTTTTTTTTTGCCTGACTTGTGAATAGACAGTAAACCTTTTCTCTGCACATTATGTTGGTTCGGCTAAATGCATCTACACAATGTTTAGCTAATAATCCCTAATTTCAGATTTGAAAACGGCAGCTATTATTACCAGTAATATCACTGAATGCTGTTTCGCTGAATGCCGTTAGAGTTGTTGAACAGGACAATGGCGCCAAAGTGCACTTCTCTTTAATTAATTACCCGCTTTTGTTTTCTGGAGGCGACACACACACACACACACACACACACACACACACACACACACACACACACACACACACACACACATAATCGCACACATGTACACAAATGCACAAGAGTTTGTTTTTTTTTTTGTTTTTTTTTTTAGAGGGAAAAAGGAGGAAGCAGAGTGAGAGAGGAAGAGGGTAATATCAGCAGGCTATCTATCCTCTCTTCCACTGGTGCATCCCAATCCTCTTTGGAAATAACAAATGCATAAAGGAGCCACAACACAAATATATCTGCCTGGCTCAGATAGATAGGGCTATGCGAGAGTTTAATACCCTTATGTAAACCAGTAACAATCAAGCCCTAACACACACCCCCACATCACCACTAAGGGGACAATAAGGAACACGCTCCATTCTCTCTCTCCAGATATGAAGTGAGGAGTGATTGTGTGTGTGTGTGTGTGTGTGTGTGTGTGTGTAAGAAAAGAGGAAGAGAGAGACCGAGCTGTTTTCTTCAGCAGATAGCGAACAATGCGGTCGCTCCAGATTGGTCGGCTCCCTGGTGCTCGTTGTGGCGGTTGTTGTTTCAGCAGCAGAGAGTGATATAGACCTTGACCTCGGAGACCGCAGCACGTCTGATACTCTATTTCATTCATCCCTCACCATCCAGTCTTTTGATATCTCACTCTCATCCCTCTGCGCCAATTTGTTTTTATACTTTGCCTCCTCTCTCATCCTCCCTCTGCTCTTTTTTTTTTCCTCCCGCCCCCCCGCCAACCCTCTCCTCGCTAAAACTGACGATTCAGTAGACAAAGAGAGTAGCGACACTAAAAACCGAGGAGCCCATTTGTCTAAAAAATGTTGCCACTGACAAGCAATCCGAAGCGAGGAAAATACTCGAGGACTGACACATTTATCAAATTAATTTGTGTAAAATATGCCTCACATATGGCAGGTTTACTTAAAATGGGACGCGGCGGGGAAAAGTTACTGCGTGCTTATAATATATCTTGACTTGCGCAGTAAAATATGGGAAGATTTTGCATCATTTCCTAAATACTCAGGCGGAGATTTTTGACCAGGAGGGAGAAAAACGACAGGGCCGTCTTTCTAAAGGTGGATCGATATGATTAGTATGCCATGCGAGTTTGTGTGTGTGCAAGTGTGTGTGTGTGTGTGAGAGAGAGAAAAAAAAGAGGCAGAGACAGGAGTTAGAATAGCAAAGGTTAATATCATACATCAGCTGCCATCTGCATACACCTCTGAAAGAGAAAAACACTCTTTGTCTCCCTGCTCTCGGTGGGGTTGATCGCTGTAAGATTATACACCGGCTGACATTTTAACACTTGCTCGATGGAGAAAAATTTGGACACTTTCTTTTAGAGGTGTAGAGGGGGCAGCCATAACAGCTCCGCGATTTAACACAGTCTCCCTGGCAGCGCTCATCTCTCTCCGTACTAGAGGAAAACACAATGTCGTATTCGAGACATTCATTTAACAATATTACCGATGGCTAATTTTTTTTGGCAGAGCTGAGACAAACAAACACAAGAAATGCTTTCGGACAAAACTTTATGGGTTGTTTTTAATGCTCGCAGCCTCTGCAGGCGCGCAAAGCTCGTCTGCAGTTTTATCAAAGCATAACGAGTTGCTGTGAGAGAGAGAGAGTAGCAGCGGTCTCAAAGATGTAAAGAATCTGTCTTTTCACTGCAAGCTCAGCGAGACATGATCAACATCTGTAAGCCAAGCACACAGAGAAAGTGAAACCCAATGCAGTGCAGAGAGCAACAGACACAGACAGACAGACTGTGTGTGTGTGTGCACGGCTGTTTATGTGCACGCTGGCCGTACCTGATTGCATGCATGCGTTGCTGTTTACGTGTGCACGTGACTTTGCCATTGCGTGTGTGTGTGTGTGTGTGTGTGTGTGTGTGTGTGTGTGTGTGTGTGAAAGCATGCTTTGATCATCAAGCTTAATGCTGCACTCTCTCAGCCATATAAGACCCTGCTAGGAAACCATCAAATATTTATACAGCATTATCCCTGATCCTATAGCCTATAAGTAAAGAAAACACTCTGCTGCTCACTTTCAGTTGCATTACACAGGTTCAGGATCCAAGGTCCTGTTCAGGTTTTGGAGTTGTTTCACATTCGCTGCCTCTCATCCACCACCAGGTTTTGTTTTTGTTTTTTTTCCTGGAGGAAAGCTCAGCTGGTTGCTCCGACGGCCCGCTGGGTAAATGATATAAAAAGAAAGACGCACCGTCACAGATAGTGTTTACAGCTCTCACCGTAGGAGTTGTGGCAGGTTTTCTTTTTTCTTTTTTTGATACAGTGATTGAGAGGGAGGGATGGCGGAAAAAATACAGAAAGAGAAAGCGAGGGAGTATTAATTCTACATCCCAGACACTGAATGGCTGCTGTTGTTCTGAAGGCTGTTTTATGGAGCAGAAACAGCCTGATCTCTGTGTTGTTTTCTCCCTGATTGATTGCCCTGGCCTGAGGCTCCTCGGAGTGCGCCGCGTTTTGTCTGAGTATTTACTAGAATGTTGGGAGGATAAAAATCACAGCCTCAGCCATCACACTACAGAGGCAGAGTGGCGAATACAAACAAAAAGCGAGAGGCAAAGGAAGCCCACACAGACGGGCAAACAGGGACACAGAGGAAGAGACACAGGAGAAGCACAGAGAGGCAGGATCATAAACAGAACGTACACTTTGCTAACATGTGCCGCTCTTAATGCGTCTTTATTTAAACCAGTGGTTCCTGGACTTGCCCTCCGTGCAAACCAGAAAATGTCTCAGCTTCTGGATCTTCATTCCCAGAATCTGAACAGGCTTGCCAGCACGTTGCGCGTGTTGTTTCTCGATCGCCCCCAAATGAATTAGATTTTCACATTTTGACTGAAATCACAGGTGCAACTGATTTCTCTAACGAGGCTCAGTTTCAGTAATCACAGCAAACTGATGCGGCAATTAGTGATGTTAGTGTTGGCACCTGTGTTTGACGAGCT
Organism: Acanthopagrus latus; assembly: GCF_904848185.1. Classification (NCBI taxonomy): domain Eukaryota; kingdom Metazoa; phylum Chordata; class Actinopteri; order Spariformes; family Sparidae; genus Acanthopagrus; species Acanthopagrus latus. The sequence goes on along the minus strand of NC_051046.1, from coordinate 6,782,910 downwards.
GTGAGACGGGAGCCTTCAACTTGACATCGCAGTTTTACCTCAGGTCCTCTCAATCAGAACGCAAGGTCAGGTCATCTTCTGTTAGAATAAACAGAAGTGTAAAGTGTAGACGGTCATAACCTCCTCCCTCTTCCTCCTTTTTGCCTAGTCGCCCTCGCTGTTGTCTTTTTCCTTTTAGAAAATTAAACATTTTAACCATTTTGTGCCAAATTTGCATTGATATTCAACATGTTATGACTTCACGTACCAAAAACTTGATTAATTTTCTTATCATATTGTAGTTGATCTGGAGCCACTTCCTGTTTGTTTCCCTCAAATGTAAGAAAAAATACGTATATGTAGAGATATTTTATGTTTTTTTTTTCTTAGAGCACACATGCACAGGGCTCCTATCTATAAATTCCATACTAATAAAAGCCCTACAGAACTATTATAAGTTGTAAAAAAATCTGCTTTAGGAGCCACTCTTTATGACTTTCAATGGGTTTCAGTGAATTTTCAGAAAGTATGTCAGTTTGACTCTAAGATGAATACAGGATGTCTCTCTCACACACCTTCCCACCACAACTCTCAGGAGCTTCTTCACTCTTCTAGACTTTAACCAGTTTATCAGCAGCACCTGTACAAGCTGACGCAATTAAATGCACCGTTTGGATTGGTGGCGGTGCTGCATCGAAACAGCACGACTGGAAACAGCTCTTAATCCAAACTAATACAGCGATGAAGAATGTGGAGTCACAGAGTCAGATCAATACCTCTCTGACACCGTGTCAACAAAACTGAACATCATGGGTTTAACAAAGAATTTGCTGCAGAGCTGCTATATTGGATCATATTAAATTGGACAGACAAAACGGCCTCAAAAAATAACTCGACTCCCTCCCGAAACGTCCGGGGGGGAAAGCTGAAGTGAAAGTGTGCGCCTCCTCCCACTGCGATATTGGACAACAAACTGTAACAGGACAATTTGTTGCGCCTGCGTGCACTGATTCCACGGCACACCTCTGGCACACTCACGTCTCAAAAATGAGGAATCAGTCTGTTACAGACATGCAGAAGTCTCTGGTGTCCCGCTCGGCAGTCGGGAATCTAATTTAAACAGCTCGGCTTCTGATTTCTCAAAACGAGTACAAGCGTCTCAACTTTCATTTCTCAGATTCCCGAGCAGGCCGTCAAATCTGCTCTCCTTCTGTATCAAACTGTTGAGGTGATGAAAACAGGAGTGTGGGCTGCTGGAGTTAGATAGGCAGTCAGACTGCAGGGCTGTGATATGCTGTGGACAGGACAGCCCTTGGCTCTGTCTGTCAGCATGTGAAGCCCCTGTGAGCAGCGGCGTGGACGGAGACGTTCAGGGTTCCCCCACTGTTGCAGACCTGTCATGGTGACGGAGACAGACTGACACCGTGTAGCACTGAGAGGCCGCAGCCTTCAATCTGTCACCCTTTTTCTGTTTCCATCCATTCATTCATGTTTCTCAGTTTCTCTCATTCAACCTCTGGTAGTCGCTCACCTTCCTCCAGATCGTGGGCGTTTTCAGATTAATGTTTGGTCTTCGATGATTTCAGTTTGACTCTCAATGATTCTCAATCTGAGTTCAAGTCCTCTGGAAAAAGTTACATGACGCTGGTTTTACTCCGGGTTACGTAACATTCTGCAAAGGTTTGTGCTGTAAAACAAAGAACGACGTCCCCTCGCTGTTCTAGTAGCGTCAGATCTTAGTGTATTTAAGTGTGTGTGTGTGTGTTTGTGTGTCTGCATTGTATCTCCTGTGATGTTCTTGTGGGAGGGGAGTTGATTGCGTAATCCTACAAACCTCAAAATGGTGCTTGTCAGATGATAATCTGCCCACTCTGCAGATTACTGCTCAGATTAACACACAATGAACACCGGGAAGGTGTGGGAGATAACACCCCACAATTTGAGCGTCTGTGTGTGCGCTTGTGTATAGCAGTTGTGTATATGTGCCAGTGCTAAAATGTGTGCAGACATTTGTGGGCATGTTTTTTTTTTTTTTTGTATAATGTAGTTGTGTGTGTGTGTGTGTGTTTGTGTTCATACAGGTCTTGTTTTACTTGCTGCTGTCTGTACGCGGTGTGAGGGAACACAGACGCACACGCACACACACGCACACACACACACACACCTCCTTCTATAGCCTGGGGGGTCTAACAGCTTATTATGGGTCCTTAGTGGGAGAAGGAGGAGAGAACAAGAGGCTGACTACACTTAAGTGGCAGCAGACAGCAGAGACAGAGAGATTTACTTCTCTTATTCCAGCACACAGAGATTTAAAGGAGCTCAGTATGTGATTAAGAGAAACTACTTCTATAATACTATAATGCTCGAATGTCTGCTGGCAAATGTAACGATTACAAGCGTGTGTGTCGGAACACTTCCTTCAGGAGGACTCGCCGCCTTCACAGGGAACATTAGAAGGGAATCTGCACACGGCCGTACGTGGAGACGCAGCTCCGGTCGTTTCCATTTGATGAATGCCAAATTTCTCTCCGCTCATGTATTTTTCTTCTGGTCTGCCTCCTGTCTGCTTCCTGTCCTCCCCATCCTCATTCTGTCTGCAGCCACGCTGAGAGTGTGTGCATGTGTCTGTGCCTGCGTGTGTGTGTGTGTGCATGTCCATTCTCATTCTGTCAGGTTTATTTCTGTTATGTTTCTTAATTAGCTAATAAAGGTCATGGCATCTCTCAGTCGGGGGGGGCGGCGCATGCAAATGAGCCAGAAGGTCAGATGGATTAGTGACCGCCTCACACCGCCCAAATATGGACACAACCGCGCTGCCATACAAATACCTGCAGCTATGGAAGTGCTGTGTTGCCAACAACACACACCTACGCACACACTGATGTAAATATGACGGGTTTACTCATCTGTAAAGGTGTTTGTAGATAAACAGCAACAGATAAACAGTTACTGTGGCGCCAGCTCTCTGAGCATGTTCCCTGGCAAAGTCTCCAGCTGTATTTCGGGGATGTGTCGTCATGAAAAATGTAAACATTGGATTATGACGGGTTGCAAAATCATCTGAAAGTTCACATCCCTTAACTACTGATCTTACTTTAAAGGGGCATTCCACCAGCTATTTTTACACATGTAATAATTCAGTTGTCATGAGTAGCAACACAGAAACAGCTTTAAAATATTCTGCAGCTCAGTAGGACCTTTAAAAAAATCCCCCTGATGATGTTATCAGGCCATGTTGCACCTGCATGTGTTAATAAGGGTCCAACTATTAATGTATAAGTTATTAGAGTTCGAAAAATTTATAGTTATTTGGGCACTATAAGTGATTTGAAGCAGCGACGGTTGAAGGAACATCTGCAGTCCAGAAAAAAAAAAGTTCTAATCTGCACATTTGCAGTTCTATCCCGACACCCACTGATGGAAAACGCCTGCTTTTCCAGGCCCAACAACACAAAGTGTGCCACAAAAGTGTTGGGAGGTGGTTAGAGAAGACGCCATGTTAGAGTTAAATGTTGCTTAGTGATTTTTGTTTTTCTCTACAATCTGTTGGAATGACGCCATAGATGTGCTGAGTTTTTTTGCCTCTTCTTCTTTTTCATTTTTATTTTTTTTTGCCTTTTCCACCCTCATCAGGCAGAGAGAACGATACTATGTTGTTACATAGGAATAGACCATATTCATTGATATTCAGGTAAAATGACTGTTGTTGTGGTCGCACCACATCTTGTACAACATCTTCCTTACTTACCATCAATAAGCAGTAATTAGGAGTAAAATTTCAGAGTTAATGGCGTAGTAGTTGTACAACATAGTCACACAAATGATCTGTTGTGTCAATACAAGGTCAGATCATTTGGTTCTTTTCGGAAGTACGCGACACATGTTCGTTGTTTAGCTTAAAGGACTTGTTCATATTTTCAGTTGCTAATAGCTTTTTTCTCTTTCCCCCCTTGTGTGCACATTATCATGTCATCCTGATACACAAGATAAACGTGCGCTCGCAGCTCTGATTCGAAAAGTGTCATCGTGAAGTGCTCTCGTGACGCTTTAGTCTTCATAACATGTGGTGCATGAATGCTTGTTCAGATAAGATAAGAGGGGAGGCGCAGACGCTCCCGGTGCTGACACAGTCGGCGCCGTGGTGTTGCGGTGGATCTGTTACTGGTCTTTAGGTCTATCACCTTTCGCAGCAGAGCTTGTCTCGGTGTCCTTTAGCCCTAAATCACCAGGTTGTCTCCATGTGTGAAAGCTCTCTCTTCCTCTCCGGGTCTATAACTCATCCTGTCTGTCTCGCTCCTCTCTCCCTCTCCCTCTCCTCCATCTCACTCCGTCTACCTCTCCCATAACTCACCGGGTCTCTCTCTATGCTCACTCACTCCTCTCTCATAGCCATTCATGATTATGTCTTTGTAACACTCCTTTGTAACACTTTCTTTCCTTTCCCTCACTCCTCCCCTCGCTCTTTCACCTTCTGTCTTTTCTCTGAGCAATTTTCAAATCTGCTTTTGACGTAGCATCAATGCTCTGAGTCATAGCAGCCCCCCCCACCCCCCCCCCCCCACCCCCCCTCCCATCCCACCCTCCCCTCCTTCTTGTTGTGCATCCCTTCCAAATCCCACCATTCATCTATTCCTCTCTGGTGGGAGGTTGTCTGGCTGCCTGCCTGACTTACAGCAGGCAGAAGTGATGGACACGGGGTGAGACCCAGTGCATTACACTCCTCTGCAGCCCAGCACAACAGAGGCCAGACAACTACTGTATAACACTGCACTGAATACAAAATGATGCACAGAGGAGGATGATAGACAAAACAGAACTCAAGTGGAGAGGGAATGATAAACAACGCATCACTCTAGGGGAGCATCTCCAGTCTTTGAGCTCATTACGTTCATGAGCGAAAATAAACGCGGCCGCATATCAGTGTGAGTGGAAACTCTAATAACGGAGATGTGAGTTAATGCCAAACTTTCCCGCGCGCATGATGAAAACAGATGCGAGTAAGTAAGTACACCTACTATCTGGAGTCGCAGGCTGTTTGGCCTGCAGCATTAAGAGTGCGGCTGAGAGCGAGTCAGACTCTGTCAGTGCCATATCTTCAGCCGAGCAGACCTTCATAGGAGATGATAGAGAGAATGGGACTTTCTTTGTTTAGATCCTTTCCTCCACCACCACCACCACCTCCTCCTCCACCACCACCACCTCCTCCACCTCCTCCTCCTCCTCCTCCTCCTCCTCCTTCTCCTCCTCCTCTTCTTCTCTTTCCACTTCAGTATTTACCCAGAACCTCGCTGTTGTTTCGAACACAGGCCCCGAGCCTGAGCTGCCCCAAAGTAGAGAGAAATATAAAAATAATTCTGCAATACTTTCTCAGGAGCAGAGAAACGCATAGACAGAATAAAAAATACACTGCTCGAGGAGCGTGTTTTACAGACGTCGAACAGTACATCGAACCTCCTTCTGCCTTCAAACGTCCAGCATCTTTGCCTCTCCTCTTGACATTAGCACCGTCTGAATATTTCTCAGGCCCGTCTCTTCCCCCATGTAATTTTTCACCCTTTTATCTGTGAATATTGCCGGTTACTTCAGAGCCATGACCCCTGCCTGCGTTAAACCAAGAGTCAACCCTTCCCTAAAGCCCTCTCTGACTTTGTGTCTCCTCTCTCTCTTCCTCCTCCAAATGCAAAAACGTCTCCCGTCTTCTGAGCGTCCCTGCGTGCCTCCGGAGGGCCGTGAGTTTTGACGCTGTTTCTCCCGACGAGTTTAAATAAAAGGTCCGATCCATAATCACCAAAAAGTGCCTGGGCCATCTGCAGAATTACAATGACATGCATTCAAACGACTGAGCTCAATATCTGTATATATCACTGCTACAGTCATGACTCATACTGCAGGCCGAGCCGAGCCGAGCCGAGCCGGGCCGCGCGCTTAGTTTCAGTATCATGTTAATATCCTGCAGATTAAGTGGCGGGGTGACCGTCGTATCACTGCGGAGCATGTTTGCTTCTTGTTTTTCCACGCAGACAACAATGGAATATAATTAGTCGATAGCTGTTTTCGCAGCCCGTCCGCCGCTAATAAATGCTAACAACAAAGAGTGAGGCCGTATGTCACTCGCTGCATTAGCTACTGTACAGTTTTGTCAGGCTTGCGAGTACATTACATACATTAGCAGTGCTTCCATTGCGTATCAGTCCTCTGATTACAATGAATGCCGCCTCGCATTGTAACGATGGGCTTTACAATAATGGGCCATAAATTAATACAGTGCTCAGCAGCAAATACTATTATGCTGTTAGTGTTTACAGTATATGTGGCTGAATTGGTGGATAATTACCATTCACAAAGGCGGTCGCACAACACAACAGCCACTTACTGTCCATTTGTCACCATGTCGTGGGGGGGAGGAGGGTCTGCATTCTGATCAAGGATATCAATGCCACCAAATGCTCATTGATTTCAACACGAGATCAATAAGTGTATCGCTAGCTGTGTCTTACCACTATTAAAATACACCGGCAACCAGGCTGGATCTCCTTTCTTTGATCTTACGGAGGAGGAGGGCAGGTGTGAAAAGCTTATTAAGGTATAATTCACTGCTCTGTCTGTGTCGTTTGGGCTTTGTGTTATCACTGAGATCATCCCCACACACACACACACACGTAGTGAGTGAGTGGCAAGCAAGCATGTGTGTGTGTGTGCGTGTGTGTGTTGGGGGGTGCTTCCATATGAAATGTACACGAGGGTGAATCTCAGTGGTGTTAATGGCTTTTTAAATGTCAGGGAAAGTCAGGGAATGATAAAAGAGAGATCTGTTATCCACTGTCCTCATGATCACCGCGGAGCACGCCGCTGCTCTCACCTCACCGAGGAGCCTCAGTCTGTGTGTGTGTGTGTGTGTGTGTGTGCATGTGTGTGTGTAGGAGTAGGCCAACTTCCACCCGTGCTGATGTCAGCGTGATTTATGCACCAATCAGATTAGCTCTGAGAGAACGAGAGAGAGAGAATGAGAGGAAGAGAGTGGGGAGGGGTTGTCAGACATTACCTGCTGGTTTATTGTCGTGTTTTTCATCTTGTAGTTGGCTGAAAGATAAATAAATATCAACTCAACTGATGCAGTTTGGTACTCGGTCCGATACGTGCACTGTTACATGTGAGTGTATTCACTCCACACAGATGATGTGCACACGATCGAAGAGAGCACTCACACTCTGTACACTCAACTTCCTGCCAAACAGCACTGTAGGGCGGGGCGATACAGAGACATGAATATCTTCACTTTAATACTTTGACAAATAAATCAGTGTATGTCAAACATGAATTCAGCTTATTTGTCTTCACTTTGTTTCAGACGGTAAAGTTCATAATCAACAAAGATAAACTTTTTCATTTGAATATAAAAAATATAATTTTTTCAACATGTTGGGACACTTTTTTTGCCCATTTTTGACTGTAATTATATTTTTACTAATTTACTTTTCTAAAGATTACAACATTTTATCCCCTTGTGATTGTCATGGTCCTTAGTTTAATTTCAGTTAATTTCCTGTTTTATGTTGCAAGTTTATCCTGATGTTTTACTCTCCACTTCCTGTCTTTGTCTGCTTTCCCACCCTGTTTTTTTGTACACCTGTGTTTCATTTGTTCATTAACACTCGTGTGTTTATCATACTTTTTTTCATCCTGTGTTCTTGTGTCTGTTCCTCGTTCCTCCTGTGTTCCCGATTTTTACCCCATGGCTTCTTTTGTCCTCCATTTGTGTATTTTTGGATTCTCCTTGTTGCCTTTTTGTTACTTTTTAAAATATCAGCTATTGTTGTTGAACCTTCCAGCCTCTTTGGACAATGACAGTAATGGACAATAAAGTGTATTTCTTAAAATCATTTTCATGTAAAAGTAAAGATTCAATAGAAGAAATTATAGTGTGTGCAAAATAGGTCTTTATTAAATGTGTTTGGTCTCACACTGTAAAGAAAACAATCAAAGTGATGTTAAGTGTTAAGAACTACGTCCCACAACTTTATTAAAACAAATATTTTAACAACTATTTTTATTCATTTCGTAGTATTTAATTTAGAAACAGTATATGAACAATATTCAAATAAAATAAATGTCTCATAAACAGTCATTGTGATGTAGATCAGTCGATCCCAACACACACACACACACACACACACACACACACACACACACACACACACACACACACACACACACACACACACACACACACACACACACACAGGCAGAGAGACGCCGCAGGTCGACTGCTGCTGAGACCCGAATCACGTTTAAGGAGATGAAACCTCACGTTTTCCCTCAAACATCCCAAATCTTCCCTAGAAGGCACACAAACCATGCTCTATAAAATAAACTGTGTGTACATATCAGTGTGTGTGTGTGTGTGTGTGTGTGTGTGTGTGTGTGTGTGGTCGCCCGGTGACCTGGCCTGCTCGAACAGAGGGTTGAGTGATGTCACAGCAGACTGCATTTTAATAGAGAGGGAAGCAATTAGAGAGGGGACAGGGCGAGAGGTGGAGAGATGGAGGGGCTCTCTCTCTCTCTCTCTCTCTCTCTCTCTCTCTCTCTCTCTCTCTCAGACACACACACACACACACACACACACACACACACACACACACACACGCACGTTTACCCACACACACTCATTACTAAGGATGAGTTAATTAATTGCACGGTGATTCACAGTACTTGTAATTAATCTCGTAGGTATGTGAAGTGTGTTTTTGAGAGGTGACTCTTCTCCCTTCCATTTATAACGCACACACGCACGCACACACACACACACACACACACACACACACACAGACACACTGTTGCTCTTCACATGAACACACACATTTATATTTTTTAACAGTTACAAACCACATAAACACCGTATCCTCTTAGTGACCAGGTCGTCATCATCGTTGTTATTGTTTGTAACGTCAAGTTAACTAATTTTTTTACTCTGTCTTCTTGTACTTAACTGTATTTATGGCTCATTAAATTTATTACCGTTTACTTCATTTAATGAGCTTTATCTCTTACTTCAGGTGCGATTTCGGGTGTGTTTTATTGTTTACCTTTTATTTTACATGGCCTTTTTCTTGAGTCTCTTGTGTTAAAGAGAGTAACGAACTTAACAGTATATAAAGGCTAAATTGAATGTAAATTAATGTGTTTATAAGACTTTAAAAGACACAGTGTGTGTGTGTGTGTGTGTGTGTGTGTGTGTGTGTGTGTGTGTGTGTGTGTGTGTGTGTGTAACCCTCAGTACCCACAGGGGAGTCGTATCTCACAGGACAGACGGTAAAATTATGCAGGTAAATAATATGACACAAATTAAACTATGAGGTCATCGTGCCTTTTCAGCACTGTGTGTTTTGGCTTTGCTTTTTATTTGGTTAAAAGGCTTTTCACCCAAAAAGCCCCAATTAAGGAGAGAGACAGAGAGGAAGTGCAGCGTGCGATCTCACATTTATTTACCTCACAGTACTCGGTTACATCATGCTCCCGCAGGAAAGGCTTTTATTCCTCCTCAGAGCTCTTAGCACATTTCTTTTCCTACTTTTTTTTTTTTTTTGATTGGTCCAGTTGAAAAATTATGCGTATTAATCTTGGCCTCCTCTACCCATGATCCTTTGCATTTATCAGCGTGAGCGGGAGTGGTGGCGCAATCACATTTGGAAATTAAACAAATAAAAAAGTTGAAGATAGCCAAGTGAGTGATGAGGCCAGCCAATTGGTGGCGGCATAAATCTCCGCCTGTCACCGCCCCACCTCTGCCTGCACACATTTGGATATTGTTATGATTTTCCCGTGTTTGCATATATGAGCCTAATTTATTAGAATCAAACACCATCAGGCTTATTTACAAGCAAGTTCTGGTCCGCTGCCAGTAAGCCCATTAGGTGCATTGTTGGAGAGTGGTTATATGATCAAATACACAATAGTAATCGTGAGTGGAGAGAGGCCGGAGCGTTTCTCAATGAGGTGATTATCTGCGCGCAGGTTATTGTGCTATTTCAGCATGACAAGTAAATCTGCATCACGCCGTCAATCACGGTCTCAGCTGTCCAAGAAGTGAGGTGTGGAAGTGACGAGGCCAAAGGACGAAAAGGGGAAAACCAACAAAACAAGAAAAAAAAAACAGGAAGAGAAATGAGAAATGTTCTGTGTTTGAGAGAAAGAAAGAAAAAAGAAACTGTTCGATCTCAGACGGCCCCAGTGGACGACATGAGAAACTTCACTCTGTCTTCCTCCCTCCATCAATCAGTGCTGCCCTCCCTGGTTTTCTTGTGCTCTCTGTCACTAGAGACGTCTATCTTTTTCAGAAGCTACTGTAAAGCTGAGGATGTTAATGCACTACTTGTACTTGAGCTGCACTGAGTTATAAGTGTGGTGTATAATGAACCTTAATTCTTTAAAAGGAGATCTATTGTACTTTTTTCCTTTCCTTCAGTTTGTTCTACAGATTTATGTGCATGAAAAAAAGATCTTGGAAGTTATAAAGTCCAAAGTCTGCACCAACAGATCCCTATGTCGCATGTTTGCATAACTCATAACAATATTCATGGTAGATGTGAAAGTAAATGGAGGCTTAACCCACGATAGAGCAGGTGTGCTGGCTCAGGCGTGTGTGAGCTGGCCAATCAGAGCAGGCTGAAAGGGGGCCTTAAAGAGACAGGAGCAATTCAGACAGAGGGGGGTGGAAGGTGCTGCAGAGCCGGACAGTGTGAGGAAACCAGTGTGAGCTTTTAAAATGACAAACCTGAAAATGAGCAAAGAAACTAACTTCTGTGTTCCTCTGTATTGTTAAGATGCAAAATGTTCATGTTAATGCAAAAAGTTACCTTAACTGGCCGTCATCCTGCTCCTCTATGCGGAGATCATTTAATATAGTAAATAATTAGGGATCATGCATATTTTTCTTACCTCACCCAAAAACAGAACAGTATCAACATTATGTTTTAATCTTGTTAAAATAGTTCTTTTGTTTTTGCTTGAAATATCTGGGGGGCCCAACTTTGGGAACCCATGTTTTTTTAATTGACTTTTCATTTGTTTGTTGGTGCTCAAACTCAGGTGAAACTTTAAAATAACAGCATTTAGTGCTGCCCAGCCATGTTGACACCCCTAAAATACAGCTCCAATGGCTACTTACGTCAGACTTGCAGCTTTCAAGAAACAGTGAAGATATGCCCATGATTACACACTGAACACACACACACACACACACACACACACACACACTGACTAAAAAGAGACAGAGAGAACAGGGGTCCAGGGCTAAGTAAGCGGTGCACCAGGTTATGCGTCATTTACCGCAGCTCAATAACAACCTTTCTCTCCGCCCGACACACCTGGTCACACAAAATGACACTCGCTGTCCTCTGAGAAAAGAGACACACACACACATACACACACACACGTCATATCTCCTTTCACCCTGTGGTGGTCTTAACCAGACACATTACATCCCCACTCTACTATCTGCTTGTGACAGATGTATTTATGTAATGGTTTTGATAGGTATTGATTCGCGCGGCGGAGCCAGTTAAGAAACAGAGAAAAATGAGATTTCAAAATCAACATGGCTGAGGGTGTGTGCGTGTGTGTGCGTGTGTGTGCACGTTTGTGCATGAGTGGCGGACAAGATACCTAACAAGAAGACCAGTGACGTGGAGAGACGAGGAGTGAGAGAAAAGAAAGGGTGAGAGAGGAGAGAAAGTCAGCAACATTTAGAGGAAGAAGCTCAGAACGGAGCGCACACACAAAGAAAGCACAGCGAAAACGTGTGTGTGTATGTATGTGTGTATGTGTGTGCATGTGTGTGTGTTTGGACTGGCATGATCACATGTGTGTGCGTGACCTTGGATTGGCCCAGTGGTAAAGTGGGGCGTCAAGAGAGTCAGTGTGAGAGCAGCCAAGCGTTCTCCCCCAGATTAGCAGGCTTTATTACTGCCACCAACCACTGGCCTGACAAATCCTCTTATTTCATTTTACCTTCCTTTACCTCTGCCTCGCTCTCTTTCTCTTTCTCTCACTCTTTTATTTCCCTAAAACCTCCCTCCACCCCTCCTCCCTCCTGTCTCTGCGGTAGCTTTGCATGCTTCACCTTGCACCCCGCCTGGCTCGCTCTCAGTTTTCCCTCGCAGTGTAACAGCCCTATTTTCTATTTCCTCTGTTTTTTTCCCCCCTCCTCATTGTCTTTTCATCCTCTGCCCATACCTATACAGCTCTCTTTCTTCCCCTCCCCACCTTAGTCAGCTCCACCTCTTGCTCCACTCCCCTCTCTATCTCTCCCTCCCTCTCTATAGTGTGATGAATCTGTAGACAGGGGCTAATAATTGTACTTCAGCCCAAGTGCTCATTTTTCTTTGTGTTTGAAAGCTGTGACAGGCAGGAGCTCTTTTTTTTCTTCCTCTACACCTCCTATCCCTCCCCTTTCTTTCTTCCTCCCTCCCTCCCTCTCTCTCTCCCTCTCTTTTCTTTTCTATCCTCACACAATGGGTGAGTAAAATAACTCAGGGTTTACAAGGTCATGCTGTCTAGCGGTGAGGACACGCTGGGGATTTGGGGCTGGAAGGATTTCCTCAAAGGTGCCGTGTTGAGGCTTCAATAAAAAACAGGGAAAGTTATAGATTGCACGAGCAGATCTTCGGGGGGAAATAAGTGCATTTGATAGTGAAGAGGCTCACTGAATCACAGCTATCTGGATCCAAATGTTATCAACGCCGCTTCTGAGGTTCTTTATAAAACAGCAACGTGAGACGCTGGAGAGAGAGCGCCTGCTTTGTCGCACGTGCCAGCAACTCCTGCGTCGTCGTGTTACACAACTTTAATCATTTGCAAAGAGAGAAAAGTACTTAAAACGCTACACCTCCTGTTGTATGAAACCTTCACGTCTGTGTGTGCGGCGTGTTCCCGAGCAGCGTGTTGTTTTAATAGCGCGCCAGCAGCAGAGGATGCCTGTTTCAGTGCAGCCTGCACAGCCAGACAGTGTTTTGACCTCATGCACACCGACACACACACACACACACAAAAGTGAATTATGAATACGTTTAAAAGTAAACGCTGCAAAACAAGTCATATAACATTGAGAGGTTTTATTTTGACAAGCAGACTTTTATATATTGAAACTAATTAATTGATTACAAAAGAGTCCGGTGGGGTGGAGAACGATCGGTTAATTTCTCTTCTTAATAAAGAAAATATAATCTCAGCGTCCGTCCAGGAAAAAAAAAAAAAAAAAAAAAAGCTGCCTGCAAGCAAAGCACATGTGCACATATTGAAAAGAAATAATATTTCCATCGACTCTACAGTGGTACTTTATGAAAATTGATCAACAGTTTTTAATCACAGTGTCATCCTCAAAAAGGAGAGAGATGGAAAGCGAGAGCTGGGGGGGAGGAGGAGGAGGGGGAGGGGGAGGAGAACAGAGAGTAAGACTTTATTGCCTGCTGTAGTTAGATGGTAAATTTCCTCCTGGCAGATATTTATTGAGTTAGTTGAGTCTGGAGAGAGCTTTAACATTGATTGTGATCATTAAATATATCCGCTCGAAATGGCAACATGGCACTCCCTCAGTCAATGGAGCCAATAGGAGCAGAACAAAGGCATAATCAAATCAATCCTCTCATAATTATTCTCTGAGAGGTGAAATTAATCACGAGAAGAAATAAAAACAATAATGGAAAATGAAATGGTCAGTCGTAAACAATTACTGCCCAAATTGAAATAAAGTCAGCGAAGGGAAGAAAATCAACTGTAAATGCAAGTAATTAAAATAACATTCTAATGTATATCGGTTATTTGGTTTACACCGGCTTTCGCTTATTATATTATCTTCTAGTGTTATTATAAGAGTGATGAAGAGGCACAGAGATGAAGAGAGACAGTGGAGAAATGTGTGTGTGTGTGTGTGTGTGTGTGTGTGTGTGTGTGTGTGTGTGTGTGTGTGCGCGTGTGTGTGTGTGTATGTGTGTGTGTGTGTGTGTGTGTGTGTGTGTGTGTGTGTGCGTGTGTGTGCGTGTGTGTGTGTGTGTGTTTGTGTGTGTGTGTACGGGGGCCTGGTGGGGTCAAAGGATCAAGGTCCTCCTCCTGTGAGAGCCGAGCTTCTCTCTCCTCCCCGCTCGCTGAGAGGAAGTGTAGCGTATTGATTAGCTATCAGATGATTCCGATACGGCCTGATCGATAGGACTTTGTATGAAAGCCAGGCAGGACCCTCCCTCCTCGCTCAGCTCACACACACACACACACACACACACTCACGGATCAGCCGCCGCAGTGCACAGCCGCACAGACGTCTGCTTGTTTGTTGTTCTCCTGAAGATTCTCCTTTGTGTCTCGAGCCCGCCCCTACAATCGAAGGTTTCCTCGAACGCTCAGTCTGTTTCCTTTAGCTCCACTTTTGTAGCGTTGTCATTGATAAGCTGAACCTGCGAGACGCGATGACGTCTCAGTCGCGCAGATTTACATGGATGTGGATGTATGTGCAGGTGTTAGAGGTGGAAATGTTCTGACTTCAGGAGGTAACAGCTTTCTGTTCTGAGAAGAAAGATGTTTTTTATTCAAACTTTTGTCAGTTTCCTGATAACAAACATCTGAAATATGCCAGAGGCTTCCTCCTTTAGCCAGGAAGTGGAGGAGAGAGGGCAAACACTACATACATATGTGGAATTACTCTCTTTAGGATCATAACTGGTGCAGAGTGCGAGACTCTGCAATAAAACAAACATCTTAAAAAGATACTTAATTTGGACTTTCTTTGAATAAAATTGAGTTTCAGCAGCAGCAGAGTGTGACACAACTCCTGCATTCCCCTCAAGAGACGCCAAACAAGACAAGAAGTATCTTTCAGTATATCGAGTGTCAGCACAGCCAAACAGGAGGTTTACAACTGGAAACTACAGACTAACTTAATAAGTCACCGACGGGAGAGAGAAAGAGGGAAACTAAACAGCCGGCTGACTGATCAGAAACACGTCTGCTCAGAGCTGAAGCTCGCAGACACTCGAGATGGGAACAGCCTCGTGTCCAAGCCTCAGCAGCCTGCAGACTGAACACACATGGACAAAATATGCTCTCTGATTGATTAGCAAGCAGGCAGATTCTCAAGCCAGCCGAATGCTTCCATAGATAGTTGACCAGGAAGAGCCATGAGCCTGATCAGCACCACGGACAGCGGTCGGGAAGATCCTTTGTTTTTATTAATATCTTAAACATTGTGTTGGTGGAGTTACTTTTTATTCCTAATTAGTCCGGCTGCAGTTTAGTGAAATCACTCAGTATGTGGTGGAAACTGTATTCAGGGGGGTCGGCACACTTAAACACAGATGTGTTGATTTATGTAGAGACACTCTGGATACTTTTATAAAATTCTCTGCTTGTTTTCACACTTGATTCCTTGCT
This sequence comes from Acanthopagrus latus, assembly GCF_904848185.1. Taxonomy (NCBI): domain Eukaryota; kingdom Metazoa; phylum Chordata; class Actinopteri; order Spariformes; family Sparidae; genus Acanthopagrus; species Acanthopagrus latus. Next base: position 6,767,517 of record NC_051046.1, on the reverse strand, counting down.
GGGAATATATGAGACACTTTCAGAGTGTGTGTGTGTGTGTGTTTGTGCTGTATCTGTGTTCCAGGTATGCCCTGTGCTGTGAAAGGACAGTGATAAGACACCTGTACTCCAGCTGCAGTACAGATTATAAACAGGGCAGGACACCCGTATCAGTTTCAGCACAGGCCACGTCTGTGTGAAGGAACGGGCTGTTTTTCTGACCGAATATGTGAGCTATCCGTTCTGTTAGTACGTCTGCACAGGAGGGACGGAAAAAAAAGAGGGAAAAAGGAGAAAGAAATGTCATGAATTGTTGTATAACTGTGTATTTGTGTGTGTGTGTGTTATTCTGTTGTGCAGTTCAGGTCGTCTCCTGTTTAAATCTGCTCTTTGCACACAGGTCTGACATAAAGCAAACCAGACATCCATCATTAAACACTTTGTGTAATGCTGATGATTTTTTACATACAGTGAATTAATTTTTCTCTCCTCAGTCCGTCTGTACTTACTGAGACTTCAGTGTTGTTCGCTACACAAATACCTCCCCCTAATGGCCTCCAAATGAACGGACTTTTCTGTGTCTGAAAGGATTTCACACACGTTACTGCGAAACAGATTTTTATTAAACGTCTCATTTTCTTTTTTTCTTTTACAGATATCATGACACTGGAATGCTGATGTTTCAAGAGCAACCTACAGCACCCAGACTGCCATAAAGCACAATGTCTCAAAAGCGTCCCAACAGCGGCTTCAGGGCAACCAATCCACGGCAAGACCCCGAAGCCACGAGATCAATATTAAAGAAAAAAACACAACGATGTTAAAAAAAATAATAGCAGGAGACTGAAATCACGACAACAAGGGAAGAAACACAGAAATTAAAGATCCCGGACTCCTGGAAACAAGATTCTCCACCATCTGCATTTGTTATTCAAATGGACACAGATCATCCCAGAAATACCTCCAAATTGTAATTTAGACTGACCAGAGTTTAGATTATTAACACGTAGGTTGAGTCAAAAAAAAGGGAGAAAAAAAAGAAAAATGATGTCCACACCCCTTTAGCACATGCCCAGAAATCAGGATATTGTAAATATGTGTACAGAAAACGAATAGGGAAATTGATAAGAAATAAAAGTATTGCAGAATAATGTATATAGCCATAAGAATCATACCTCTAGTGTGTTTATATATCCATGAGTGTCACATGCCCATTACTCCTTATTTCTTCTACGCCCAAAAAAAAAGATTTAGCACAAAGATTAACCACCGCTCTCTGTATCTCGATAGGAAACATCCACATCTACGTAGAAACTAGACGAGACGATGCTGAATATACAGACGTTAACTGGGGAGACGCAACGTTTGTCACGCAGAGCACTATTGCTGGAAACAGATGCATATGCCACAGAGTGTGTATGCTTATTAGATAACCCTGCAACTGAACAGGTCATTAGCTTCTTTGAACTTTGCTCATTTAAACAGACAGAAGACTTGAGAGAGTTATCGACAGAACAGAGACAGAAGAAACTTTTAGAGATCCCTGAATTCGGACCAGATCTTCTCCCGTCCCCCCCAACCTCCCATTGTAAACTACCACAGCAGAGCTGAACACAACTTAAACGTTTATTTATTCAAGAGAGTGTATATGAACCCCCCTCCTGTACTGTATATGTGAGTGTGTTTTAGCCCCCGTAGTGACGTGACATATCCAGATGGACTTCTGTGGTTTGGCAGCTCTCTTGTATTGTACAGTCAGAGTACAGTTACCTTATATTCAGTTCACACCTAACTGGACATCACCCTGACCTGCCATCCTTCCTCTTTGATTTGGCTTGTCCCCCTCCTCCTCCTCCTCCTCCTCCTCCTCCTCCTCCTCCTCCTCTGTCCATCAGAGGGCCTGTATGCCTGCAGGCCTCTCTGCGACTAGCCGCTCGCTCAGCTCCCACAGGCTGGCGGCGCTGCTCTGGTCCTGAGCCTGGACGGACGGCAGGCAGCGGAAGCAGTTGTTGAAGTACATGCCGCCCAGCCCTTCCAGCTCCGGAGCCACGGCGCAGTACACGGTGGTGGCCGCCCCTTGTTGCTGTGGACAGAGAGAAACACACAAGATTCAAGTTTGGTGGGCGAATCGTGAAACAACGGGACGGCGTCGGCCTGCAGGAGGAGACAAAAAAACAAAAACAAAACAGAGAGCTCATTCACTGACGCACAGACATGAGGACGCGTCCTGTCCGGAGAAAAAGACAGAGGACGAACAGCAGACGACAACCACACCACTACGTCCTCTGTGAGACACACACATATATACAGAATCACACACACACACACACACACACAGACAAAAAAGAGACAGCAGGACAGAGTGTCAACAGGAAAAAATAAATAAAAGACTCCACACGCTGTCTCTCCCCTGCTCCCTGCAGCCCATGATGACTGGGTCATACTACCATGGGAACACCATAGCCCCAATCTGTACATATATTTATATACATATATTTATTTATTTATTTCTCTACCCGGTGTGTACAGGACCTCTGGCTGTATGGGACCATGTGAATGATACAGGTGTACAGACTCACAGTTGGAGAAGGCGAGGACATAGACAAGAAAATGACACCAGCTCCTGTCTGGATGGGAATCACCAGGGAAACCACAGCTTTTATGTACATTGTAAAAGAGCAGGTTTTAATGCCATGGTCATGAATATGTATATTTTCACATGATGTGTGTATGGGGGTTTCAGCCAGGCTTTCACGTGAAATGATGCAAGTACAATTCTTCACCTAAGCGTTTATATCAGAAGTTGGTTGGTTATACAAAAAGCTATATTTTCACACACACACACACACACACACACACACACACACACACACCACAAGACGCTCCCTCTGGCTCTTTCTCAGTAAGTCCTCTCTCATTTTTAAGGGAAGTTTAAATCTGAAAAATCAATCAAAAGTCTTAACCCAGAAATTGACTCTGTTTCATGTCGTCTCAAGCCGTGACGCACTGTAAAAGTAACGTCGCGGCATTCGGACGCAACCTGCTTAGTCCTACTAATACACCCTGTCCCGTCAGTCAGTAATTAGTAGGGATATTCTTGCGAGGGAGGAGGGAGATTTCTGTGACATTTGAAAATGAAAGTTGAAACTGCAGCAGAATAAACACGTCAGGGAGAATTACACACATAACCCAACTGCTCAAAGACGGATCTTTCATGTTGCAGCTCCGGCTAAAAGCTGCTGTGACAGCTTCCCTGCAAACTCCAGGGCTGGAGACGACTTCTATATGGCCACATGAAATGACTCGCCTCTTTATCTCCCAATGAGGACGAGGGGGGGGGGAGAGGCAGGCGGAGAGAGTGAGAGGGAACACTGATGTGAAGACTGAGGACTAATGTTGAGCACAGAGCACTGGCACACAGTGAGACAAGCCTATATACGAAGTAGTCAAACACGGGCAAGACACACACACACACACGCATAGTGGAGCCACATTACACGCCAACTGTTTGAACAGCTTCGTAAAGCAGCTGTGAGAACACACAAGAAGTGGAAAGATCCATTGAGGTCTAAAGCACTTATGCTTTCACATGCAAGGACAAAAATGTGCACACAAATGCAAATGCAATGAACAAAAAAACAGACACACGAACCAGATTCCAAGAAATATTTTTTTCTCATTAACACACACAAAGCACCACACACACACACACACACACACACACACACACACATACACACACACACATACCCCCTCTAAGCGGCAAGTAAACTTCCGACAGGAGGAGCCCTGGTTGGTAACGTCGCCGCAGCAGATTGAGCGCGTTTGAAGCGCAGTGTGATGAGAGAGCTGGTAAACAGCAGATGAAAAGGCAGCATCTCTCTGTGTGCCGCTGTCTGTCTCACCTGCCAGCGGGGCGATAACTTCATCCACGTCACATGTCGCCATATCAAAGACAGACAAATGCCAAGCAGTGTCTCCGAGTTGCAGGTTCACACGCGCTCAGTTTAACTCATCTCCCTCACTTAGGGCATCTGATTTAGCTCGTCTGAAAGCTAAATGCCTTTTAAACTCCACTGAAGATTTCAGTGCTGCAGCCTCTGGCTCGCTGACGCCCCCCTTGAACTTGGCTGACTTTCAAAACAGTTTGTTTGTGTCCGGCTACCAAACACTGGTCCTGCTGTAAGTCAAAAAATTGATAGAAAAAATAAACTTTCATGTTTATAATCCAGATTTATGTGGCTGACTTCAGAATGAAGTCTTCAGTAATTTTTTCCAAACGTGCTTCCATTTTTTTTTTTTTTTTTTTTTAGATTTTTTCCTAGAAATGCAAGTTTGCACCACTGTTCCTCTACGGACTGCAACAGTCTAGTTAACATTGCATGGATCAGTACATGAACTGTGCTATCTTATTGGTGTTTAGCTCATCCCCCCTCACCACTTGACCTCATGACCTCTGTAGCAGATAAGGCTGATGAGATTAGGCATTAACATGCTCAACCACCCACCACAGCCATCTATCATTGTGAGTGTGTGCGCGTCTGCAGATAGAAGGTGAGGGCAGTGTGAGGAAGTGAGAAAGAGAACAAGAGAGGGGGAGGGGGGTGTGTGCAACAACCTCAACAATACACTTACATTACACAATAACACCATAACACATACAGTAATTCATATGTGCATGTCTGAACACGAGCATGCCGCCTGCACACGAGCACGAGCAGATAAGCAAATAAACACTCGGAGCAATCTACACGAAAGGTAATGTCACCAAATCAGTGTGCATCATACACGTCCGTGGCGTAACGGCCGTTTGTAACCCATTTGAATCTGTAGATTATGCCTGTAAATTTTAGCTGTCTACAAACTGATGGTTTTTGCTGTGTGTCTTTCTATCTTCTGCAACTAAATGTGCATCGTTACCTTGTGTACAGTCGTTTCCAGAGGCACATCTGTGAGTTGTTCTCTACCATCCCGAGCTGTAGACTTGGACTCACCTGACGCCTGACATGAGACTTGAAAAAACACTTGCGACTGGGTAAATTCTCACTGATAATGTGACGATTAATTTGCAGGTCATTGCGAAGGTTTTGTAGCTGCAGTAACTAAAGTGCATTTAAATTTATGACTGTCACAGTCATGTAGAATCTCCTCAGATATCTTATTCTGTAGAGAAGTGGTACGACTTCACCGATCAGCCACAACATTAAATTCTTATATTGTGAAGGTCTTCCTCAGCTCTTTAAGGCATTGGACTCCACCAGACCTCTAAAGGTGTGGCACTGGGACTTTGGCAGCAGAAGCTTCGGGTCCGTTGGGTTTGCGACTGGCGCCTCCTTGGATCAGGCTTGTTCTGACACATCCCACAGACGATTGATCGCATTGGAATCAAGGGAGCTCTGTGTGGTGGGTCAACATCTTGAGCTCAAGCCATTCCCCAGCAGTTTCCCAGCAGAGGATTAAAACTGAAACACGATGATCAATGTCATTCACTTCGCTTGTCAGTCCTTCTAGTGTTGTGGCTGATCGGTGTAAATTGTATTATTATCGGCTACGTAAAGACGTCATGCTTTAAAGTTTTGACTGTCAATAATTAGCAACGTCTCCATCCAGCAACTCCAATGAGGACTTGAGACTCGACCAGGACTTGACACTTCCCTTGGACATTTCCCAAAAGAAAACCAGCTCTGCTACCACCACAGTGATTTAGGGGAGGGAGAAGATGGGACAGATAAAGTGCACCACCGAATCAAATCCCTAAATCCAAACATACCCTCTATGCTAAAATTCTAAAACTAAAGATCACAGCACCACAGCAATATGACTAACCAAAGCAGCGCAACCAGACCAAGCGGATGTTCCTTACTTCTGTGTATATCTGGTTTTGTCGGTAATAATAACGCTGAGAGAAAACACTCACAAAACACCCTGCAATAAGCTGACTGTAGATAAGCGGCAATGAGCCTGCAGTTAGCCTGGGATCCACTACTACGGCTCTGGAACTGCGCTGGGATCAGATCCAAGTCTTCCAATCCAAGCGTCGACTCAATACCCGAGGACCTCGTGGACTTGCAATAGAAACGTCCTTGTACAGTGTTACGCAATAACCAGTTGCTGAAAACTACTTATTGAGCATATTCAAAAGCAAAAAGGTTTATGTGGGGGAGGATGTGATGTTGTTGAATTCACAGTAATGTTACTTTGCCGTGTTCTGTTCTGTGTCTTCATCTTCCAAGTTGTACTCAGCCGTACGAGCTCTTTTCTCTGACCCTATGCATGTGACCCTTCACCCCCACCCCACCTCCACATCTGTAGTTATGACACTGACCTCTCCCTCTGACCTGGATGTAAATAAACCCAGTACTGTAGAGCAGTCTGTTTTTGGCCCACCACTGTACATACAAACATGTAAATACAAACAGCTATGCATGCTGAAAACCTAGCAATTCTTTCAGGTACTTTTATAATCCCCCCAAAAATTCTCATATGGCATGTGCTGAAAACAAGAAAAAAAAAAGAATAATTTAAAAAAGTAGAAAAAAGAAAAGATTAAAAATAATGAAAAAAAAAAGAAATAAAAAAAAAATGTTTAAAATAAATGAGTTGATAATATTGTCAGGCAATATCCTCTCTTTGGACAGTGTGTGTAGAGTCTTCCTGTTTTCTTACTCCTGTGGGTGGTTCTCTTCCTTTGCCTGTCCTTCTGTGTTTCTGCTCACCATCTGTGTCAGTTGTTGTCAGTTGGCGTTTGTACAGCAGCGAGGGTTGAGGCAGAGCAGAGGAAAATTAAAAAAAAAAAAAAAAAAAAAAAAAAAAAGAGAGAGAGGGGAGCGTTCACCAGCTGACCTCTGTGATGGCACTCCAATTCAGCAGTAGTGCTAAATGTTGGCAAAGCTGTTTATGCCGGGGACCACAATTTGAGAAGTTCAGTTCCTGGCATGAACCGCAGATCATTACAGCCCCTCTGGATATGCAGCAGGTCAAGTAAACTATTTTTTTTTTTTAATTTCTTTTTATAATTGTTTTTTTTGTCAGCCTGCTTGAAGTCTGGTAAGCTGCCAGTTACACTCAAGTGGCTCCCTGTGATTTAAAGTACCCACTGTGTAGTGAAGTGAACAAGTGCTGATCATTTCTTGCAAATATACTATTTTACCCAGTTTTAGTCACATTTTGGGGGGGAAAAAAAGTGATGTAAACTACATATTTTTTCTCATCTATAACTGGTAAAAATACCTGAATTCTAAAGGTACTTGATTATAAAAAAAAAATCATTTTATACAATCCAGCGTGGCTACAGAATGCATTTGGAGAGTACGTCCTGGCTCGTAGCCCAGTAAAGGGATCAGGAGGAGTGCGGTTTTTGCCTCAGCCCTCTGCCCAGCCTCGTGGACTCGCTATCCTGTGAGTGGGATTCCAAAGGGATTGTGATTCTGTTTCAGGAATGTTTTTTTTTTTTCAGCCTGTGATGTTTAAAATAGATGGAGGTGTCTGATTTTTAATCTGTGCTAAAGATATTTTACATTTAATAAATAACCATTGAAATCAAACACGTCCTCTGTGTATGTGTGCAGTTTATATGAGTGTGTGTGTGTGTGTGTGTGCAGAGCTATCTTTGCCGCGGTACCCTCAGTGAGCTGACAGCTCAGCTGAGCATGCCTGGCCCAGCTGTAGAGGGAATCCTGGGTAATGCTGTGCCCTCAGAAAAAACAAGCCATACCTCCATTCAGCTTGACCACTCGACCACGAGGAGAGGAGATTAGCACCTCAAACACCTCAGCACCCACTTCAGAAAGCACCCTGACTCTCGCCCCCCTGACTGTGTGATGACCTCTGTCACCCTGACAGAGGTAGGCCAAAGGTCACATTCGACGTGAGCGAGTAAAGGCGCATTTAGTCAGTTCTGGTGTGATAGAATAATCAAAATACACTCTGTGATGACACTATGTGATTCAGTTCTACATGTACAGGTCCAACATCAAGCCTTTAATCCATTCACTGTTCATAATTTGACTGAGAGCCTGTTTAGATCTCCAGAGCATGACCAGCTCTCCTCATCATGAGTCTCCCCAGCGATTAGTCTACCACTGGTCATCTGTATGGACTAAACTCTATTTCATACCCTCCATTAGCCCACAGGCTGAGGGCTAATACTCACCTACTGGCAGCGTGCTCCCGTGAGGGGCATTAAGGACAGGATGGAAGGACCAGCCTCCTCCCTCCCTCCTTCTCTTTCCGTTCCTTCATCATGCCCGCTCAATCTCTCTCCGTCTGTCAGCCGTGCCCCCTGCTCCTTCCTCGGCCCCTTCTTTTCCATCAGCCCTCTGCAGATCCCTATTCCCCTGCAGCCCCATCCCCCCCTCCGGACTCATAACTTACAGGACTGGGCATATAGTGCTACTGTGGCTGAGGTCTCACGAGTAAACGGTCATAGTACAACCTCTTGGAGGTAAATGGATCTCTTTCCCTCGAGTCCCCGATCACAGATGAGCCCTGTTGACATTCTTTCTTTCTATGTGAGCGAGTAGAGTGATGTAGTAGAAGATGAGAGGGCAGAGAGAGAAAGGAGCAGAGGAATAAACTATGTAGGAGTGACAGCAACACAACACCAAGCACAGTAGAAACCCCCCCTCCTGCACGATTTCCCTCTCTTCCTCTCCGCGGCCCTCTCTTTACCCCTCCTGCGCCAGATAAGATCAACCGGGTGTCACTCATCAACGGCCCCCTGTCACACTGTGATTGTTCATCTGTTATGTGTGTGTGTGTGTGTGTGTGTGTGTGTGTAAATGTGCGGTCCAATGCGACATCGCTGCATACATTTAATGCCCGCATGTTTGAGGGGAACAATAGAAGAGGAAGTGAGGAACGAGGTGGAGGGAATGCAAAGGACAAGAGGGGGAGGAGGAGGGGGAGGAGGAGGAGGAGGAGGAAGCATAAAGACAAGAGGAAGAGAGCGACGAAGGAGAGGAGGAGACGAGGGGGCTAGGACACAAGGCATCCAAGGGGAAAACGATGAGGAGTCAGAAGGACTTGCGCAACGACTGTGAAACTATCTCATTTTTATCTTGCGAGAGGACTTCCGAAGTGATCCGCACAACCTAATTATTTTCCCCTAATAAAAGCAACATATGCTAAGACAATAAAAGGCCTTATTGGACACCTATTCATTAAAGAGGAGCAGTAAAAGGAGCAGGACTCTGGCACAGGGATTAGCTTTTAAAAGGGCTTTTCTCTGGCTGGAAATGGCCTTAGTCTTCCTTTAGCGCGCCCATATGGGTGCATAGCCCACCATAAAAGATCTGAATTATACATGAAGAGGCCTGGCTGCTTTATTGGCTGTGATCTGCTTTTTCACCCTCACCTGATTGCGCGAGTGCAACGATATCTCAAAGTTTGGGCCGATCCCTCTCAGATCTCGTGCACTGTGTACAGTATGAACGCTACAACGTCGTGCAATTTTAAAGCGAGGAACTGCTCAAATATAAAATACATACTGGTAACGACAACCACTCAGCAGCAGTATGATACACAATAACCCACGAAAGTTGGTTAAGTTAATAACGCCTGGTTGAAGTAATGCATGCTGGTGACTGTCGTCTGACAGCTTGACACAGTGAAGTCATTATTCCATATGGTCAATGTACTGTAAGTGTCACTATGTTTCTATTATGAGCAGAGCAATGCTGTCTGTGTGTCGGTATGTGAGTGTGTGATGAGCTGGTGTAATAGGGCCACACACAGGTGTGTGCATGCTCACCTCCTCACTGATGCACCAGCTAATTGGTCTCCTGCGGCAACCTGACATATTCACACACTCACAATCTCTCTCACGCACACACATTTTCAGGCACGCACGTACCCATAACACACACACACACATACACATACACATACGATGGGGCGCGCGATAGCTTTAGCCACATGTATACAGAGTGCGTAAATAAGCACACGTGAGCAAACACAAGCATGAGCCCACATGCACAGGCAGCCCGCAGAGTGTATTTCCAAATGAACTCATTATCACAGTGCTGACTCCGAGTGAAGAATGACACCTGAACACACCGCTCATACTGTACACACACATCCTGTAAAAAAAAGAGAAAATGAAACCAATGACCACAAAGCCACACTGTAAAACACAAGCTATGACAGAAAATGTTACAAAAAAAAATCCAAACACGTCTCAGATGCCTCCAAAGAAAAATACACAAAAACGACACAAAAATTAGCTTTTTGTTATGTTAAATACCGGGTGATGATAGCAGCCGTCACTCCGGCAGCATACATGCATCCAGCTGCAACAATTACCAGGAATACAGTCTCAAAATGTAACATTACAACTGCGAAGGAAGCCCCATTGTTCAACAGAGCAGAGATACATTTTTAAAGCTATCGCACATAGCAGAGAGAGAGAAATGTACTTTCAGGCAAGAGCACTGCGTTTGATAAGTCGTCGCAAAGTGGGCTTCGGTTCAAATGAAAACGTTTGCCTTAATTTTTTTTTTTTCCCTCGGTATTTTTGTTTGTTTTGCTTTCAAGCTCATCTTAACCCTATCTTAAGTTCATCAGTTCATCTTCCTCTGTGGCTGTAGTGGCAAAGAAAGTCTCTTCATATTGTCTCTCCCGCTCATTTATCCAATCCCTCTCCTACCCTCCACCCTCCCCCCTCCCTTCCCTGGTGGTGGAGGTCGAGAGAGGGATGTTCTGTTTTAAATAAGAAGGCAGCACTGGCCCATTAAACTCTGATAGTAATGATATTAATTTGGCAGGAACGTGTCATTTTCACAAGAGAGCAACTAGCTGAACTGTCATTACGCACACACACTTGCACACACACACACAGGCGAGGCATTCTGTCTCACTCGTACCGTCTCCTTCGCACACACACTCTCGCACACAAACTCTCTTTTTTCCTCTCACACACAGACACACACACACACACACACACACATACCAGGAACATGTCACAGGAGAGCAGCTAGCGGTAACATTATGAGAGAGTTGGAGAGATCTGCTAATGGGATAGATTAGTGTGCCCTTGGTCACAACGGCTACAATGGAGTGAGTGGAGCTGTGACTTATATCCATGTCGCACCTCTTCACCCCTCTTTTACTCCCGTCTGCAGCACTTTCTCCCGCTCTCTCTCCCTCTGACCCCCGTCTTCCTCCTCCTTCCTCCCTTCTGATCCCCAACAGCTTTGTAGACTTTGTCTCATGCCAGAGTATGATTGCATTCCCCCTGAAGATTTTCAAAAATCATCCTGGATGCATATTTTCACATATGTTTTATAATCTACATGTTAAGTATTTCTAGTTCTATTCCGCACACATGATATCTATTTAATGTGTCCGTCCTTCTCTGCAGATTTTCCTAAAGTTTCTCAATTTTTTTAAAGAAACTTAAACTTTATTTATTTAATCCAAATTGAAGATGGAAGGACAGAGGGTGTTATCTGCTGTAGAGATTGTAAAGCCTCCCAAAGCCTGATCATCATTTGTGATATTGGATCATATAAATGAAACTGACCTGACTTGTCATCACCAGGTTTATGACTAGGGGGCTGAAAACTGAATCAAAGCTAAGATCAGGGAAAATATGTCAAAATGCAAAACAGTGCTACATTGAGGGTTTTTTCTCATTATGGATCTTTGTTAATGGAGCCTAATGAGCGCAGAGGACCTTCCTAATCAATACAGGAATAAAAGTGATGGCAATCACAAAGTGTTAGTTGTATGCTGAGAGAACAGCTGTCACAATCAACAAGACTGCACAAAAATATTCTTATTTACTCCTTTTCTTTCTATTAGCATTTCATCTGGAAGCTTAGATTTGGTCATCTGTGTATGTCCCCTGCTTGGAATAGATTTTTGAATGGGTCAACGTGAATGCAAGTAGAGTTTGGTTTTTTTTTTCATTCATGTGCAGGTGAGAAAACCTGTAGATGAGACGATGTAGGAAAAAGAGGAGACGGCTGGTTTGGTTTATTCAGGAAGGACTCGAGGAAAAAGGCGCTGAGATGAAGATTTAATGTTTAATAAACAAAACAAAGGACTGACTGAGTTGAAGAGTTGACTGCTGCTTGTTATAATAATTGCAGATGTTTTATGTCCATAACAAATTATAGTTCATTTTTCAATATTTATTCCATTAAAATCCCTTATTTAAGCTGCCACCTGCCACAGAGAACGTCTTCTCTGCGAGGAGTGTCATTGAGGGGACTTTTAAATGTCTGCACACTAAGATTTTATTTAGTGTGTTTATTAATCAAAATGTCAGAGAGACATAGAACAAGAGTCTGCTGCACTGATCAGGCTGTGACTCTAAGAGGATCTGTCCAGCGTTTCAATAACACTACTAAATACACACACACATACACACTGTCCTTATGTACAGGTCACAAACACACACCTATATACATTCAAACACACTCTGACCCTCCAAGCAGTAAAACACTACAGAGGGAAGCGGCAGCACATTGTGCCGTGTAAGAAGAAACTGAATGCATTTACCTATTTTTATTGGTATGCTGATCCATGTGTGTGTGTGTGTGTGTGTGTGTGTGTGTGTGTGTGTTTGTGAGTGAATGTATGGGTGTGTGTGTGTGTGTGTTTCTGTGTGTGTGTCCACGCTGACCCCATCTCGGCACTCCTGACCGGTTGAATGCGGGCTGCATAAATTAGTGCTGATGCTCTGCGATGTAATTATGCTGCTGTCAGGACGGCCCCTCTACTCAAATTCATTTTAATAAAGTTGGTCTCCAAGGTTACCGACCGGGGGTCACCTTCGGTGTCAGCCCCTATGGATCGCGCCCACGGAACATTCGGAAAGTCTGCGGTCGGAGTACGGTAACACCTTAACACGACAGCCCGAAACCCCCCCCCCCACACACACACACACACACATCACAACACACACATACCTCCCACTGACTCACTCAGGATGGAGAGAGGCAGGTGGCATAAAGAAGAAGGGAGGAAACACGAGTGGTAGAAACGAGGAGAGGGAGGTGGATCAAAACTGCTAAAATGGGAATAGAAAACGTGAGGGGAAGGAGGGAGGGGGGAGGGCAAAGAGAGAGAGAGGTGGGAGCATGAAGGAAGGAATAAAAATGAGAGGAAAAGTGTTATAAAAGAGAGAGGGGGTACAAGGGTAGAGGGACAAGGAGAGGGCGAGGGAGTGTCTCTCTTGGGCAGATGGCGGGGTGTATTCTCATTTGTCCTGCTACAGTGTGTGTGTGTGCTAACACTAACCTCCAGGGCAGAGCTGCAGCACAGAACACGCTCTCAATTAGCCAAAAACACAGACCTGCGCACACAGCTGGGAGCTCCGTCTCCACACAGCAAATAGTTAAACACACAGGGACAGTGGACACAGCGAGAGGTCCGATATATATATCAAAAGGAAGATACGCTGGTAATTATTTCCAACATTTTACTGGATGCTTGAGCTTTATGACAGTAGAGGCTGTGTACTTTCAGGAGTATCAGTCTTGCTTAACGTTATTAAGACAGATCGGCGATTTCGCAAAAATGTTTGCATAAAAAAATCTAAATGGAAAAACCCTGGGAATCTGGCATATCTCATTTCTTCTAAGCAGACAGGTTCCAAAGAGAAATGATGGTGTAAAATGTCTCTGCTGGATGTTCTTGATTAAATGACACATTTAAATTGATGAATATCCGGCCACTTAATCTGTATGCATAGATTCCTCCTATCTAGTTAGATAATGATCTTTTTTCCCTTCATCTTTTAGGTTTTTGTTTTCTTAAACTTCTCTTAAACATCTATTTTTAATTGCCATTTGTATAATCAACTGAACTGAAAAGCTATTTAAACTGACACATGAATCTGTTATTTTTAATGTCATTTTATGCATGTAAAGTGAAGAAAATGCCATACAAATATTTCTCTCTGCCTTTAATATGAATCTTAAAGTCATATTATGATTTTGCAGCTTGTAACTGATCTATCATGCAGCCATTGACCATATAAGTGTAACCCTGATGCATTCTAATGTGTAAAAATTAATAACTATGTTATATATTATGTCGAGTAACATACTTACATAATCCTAAATATATCCAACAAACTTCAAACCCCGAGAAATTCAGAATTTTATTCAAGGTGATGGTGCGTCTCACTTGGTTGCCTGTTCCTATAACTTCTTCGAGAATCTGACCAAACATAACATGAGACTTTAATCCAGGCAGATTTTTGGTTGGAGTTAGGTCAGACAGTTTTTCATTGGTAATGATAGTTGTTTAACAAAAAGGATTAATTTCCAACGTTCCTACGCTGCTTCACGACATCTTAAAAATACGTTTCGTGAGAACATTTTGCAGAAATTATATTTTGTGCATTTAAATCCTGATCTGCCTCTCTGGCTGGACTGGACCGCTGCTTGTATTTGAAAGTTGTAAACTGTGAATATTGAAATCTCAGAGTGCGGCTGAGCAGATTCACACAAACACTCCTTCCTGCACTCTTTCTGGTCTGCTATCTTTCAGTACGTGAGAGTGTTTAGCCCAGCCGTGTGGGGCCGGGGTGACTTTGACTGCCTGTGTAATAGTTACAGCCCCACGCTTTGTTAGCTGCAGGTAATTTATGGTTGAACCGGCCTGATAGTCTGATACGATCGACTGCCCCGACTGTCTTTACCAGCCGGCCCCAAAGACACAGAGGAAGACTCTATCTGAGGGGGGAAGAAAGAGACACAGAGCAAGAGATAAAGATAGCAGGCTGCAGGGAGATTTAAACTGTTGCTACAGGAGGGAGGAATCCAGGGTTTCAACTATGAGACACAGAGAAATAATAAAGCAAAAGTGAGCGTGACAAAAGAGTTGCAGGGAATGAGTAATGCAGGTGAGAGGCAGTGAGAGAAATTAAAGAGTTGCAGAGCAGTTAAGTTCTCAGCATCTCTCTGGAGGTGAGCTGAGAAGTAGATTGCATTAAAGAGTGACAGTCCATTCATCTGAACCATACCAAGACGGAACATTTAGTTAATTGAATGATTAATAAATTCAGCTCAGTCACACTATTTCACTCGGTGTTGGCTTTGGATAAAAATGTCTGCCAAATGGGAGACGTCATATATCACTTCTTGGAAACCCTTTGGGTAAGACTAGCATCGAGCGTTGATATAACTTGAACTAGTCCAGCTGTGTGTACAAAGTAGGCCTGTTGGTTTTTTTCCAAAAATCAAGTTCGGACAAATTTGAACTTTCCTCGTCCGAAATTTAGTGTAGAAAAATGCCCTGACTTGGTTGCATTTCTTTTAACCAATCATAATTGTTCTGGGCAGCAAATAAGCCCAGGATCCAGCACAATGTGCCTGCAAGGGATTAGTGTCGGTGGTTACTTGCTTTGGTGAAACGTTTGCATGCTGGGAGGTGAGTCCCGGCATTAAAATGGCTAAATCCCTGCAAAAGAAAAAGTCACAAACACTCACTTATTTCATTAGTATCGTTTGTGACCAGGGTGTTGGATTCTAGCTGTAAGGTTGTTGTTGCTGTTCCCCAAGCAGATAGCCCGAGAGGAAAAAGAACGCTGGATGATGAAGTCCACTGATGGCAGGCATTAAACAATGGGTCACCAACCTTTTTGACAGCTACCTCAAGGAGAGAGCAATTAGGAGGGTAACTTGTCATGCAAGGGCAGACTGTCCACTCATTAACTGATTGTGGATTGAGCTGTCCCCTTGGACAGATACAAAAAAAATAAGTATAAAGTCTAAAAAGAGTCCCAAAATATACTTGGGCGGCTTATATGCTCACCGCGGGGTGACCAGGCACCCATAGGCACAGTGTTGTCCATTAGACATGCATTTTGTAACTGCAGGGTGGACAAATAGGCTCCACCACCCATCTGTTGTGGCCACTATGCTATGACAAGTTATGGACTATGTGGTATAAACAACTACATGTCTACAGTGTCTGAGGCTGAGTGTGTGTGTGTCTCTGAGTACTCTTACTGATAGGTCAACAGAGCACGCAATAGGTCAAGGTGATAGTGTCTTCTTAGTACGGCCTCTGCTGGATCACTGCTGTCTTGTAGACTCTACATTTTCATCTTAAAACAGGTCAATACAGTTCGAGTATAAACTTTTCCCCCCACATTCAAACGGATGTTCAGATTTTGAATGAAAAGTGACAGCCCTAACACACAGTATGTGCAGCAGCAGCAGCACAGAGATTTGTTTAACCTTGCGCCTGTCCGTCTTCCTCTCTGTTTCATCAGGAGAAGACTGTGTTTCGACATGTGAAGTTTTTTTTTTTTGTTGTTGCTGGCTCATCATGACCTCCGTCTGTGAGACACGAGTCCTTAAGCTCAAACTAAAGTGCAACTGGAGAGCCAACCAGCGCCTGTCTTCCTAATATGAACAGGCACACTCCCCACGCCCACTTTGCTACGCCTTCTGTCCCCTAATAAAGACGGGCACAGACCCTTGCTTTACGTACACCTCTTCCTTCACCCCCTCCCATAATCCAGTCAGGCAGGAACATCCTCACCCGTCTCTCCTTTCCCTCGTACCTCTTCCTCCCGGACTGGCTACTCTAATCCGGTCTGTCAGGCCAACCAGGTCCCTGACTGCTGTTCCCCTTTCATCTCCCACCTTCAAACAGAATGAGGACGCTTTCATAACACTCGGTGAGTGACAGGTCGGGGAGTCAGGTGGAGACAGGCCCGTGATATGGACAGGCACTTTGTCCTGTTTAAATACACTAATGGAGGATAAGAGGCCTGTCACTGGGACAGGTGGAGATGGGACGGGACAGAAGACACAGACACTCATCTTTACTTACGCACGATTTGTGAATGCAGAGACGGGGATGAGCAATGTATTACATCAGAAAGAAGAGGATGCTGTGGGGTGCAATCACCTCCGCTCTTTTTCACCTTTAAGAGACAGACTCTCGGTGCATAATGATGTGACTTAAAACCGAATTTTCAAGCTTTTATACCTTCAGAGAGCAAAAAAAAAAAAAAAAAAAGCTTCCAAGTTAGCCTCTGAACACCTGAGTGATGTTTGCAAACGCACAAGTCCAAGAACAGTGCGACTCTTATTCCTGGGTGGAACACTCCAATTTCAGAGGTACATTAACACACAAATCACAGGTGAAAACACACACACACAAACATACTCATCTGAATCACAGCTTACACACACACCCAGTAGGCAGCCTTTTGGATAGATGGCACCTGCATACAGGAGGAAGGGGCAACACAAATAGGATTCCAGAGTGGTGGGTGGTGGGTGGTGGGGGTGAGTCCATAAATAGGATTGTGTAGGAAGCAGGGCGAGCTAAATAGGATTGTAATGTACAGGAAAGGATGTATAAATAGGATATGAGAGTCCAAGCTGTGTTCTCACTAGTTCCACGTCCCTGTGGTATAGGAGTTCTTGCAGTGTGTGTGCATGCATGTGTGTGTGTTTGTGTGTATGTGTAAGTAAAGGCCATTAATGTGGAGGCTAATCTTGAGGCACCTGTCTCCTCAGGCAGAGTGTGACCTCCACTAGCCAGGTTCACCCATGTTTGTCCCCCTCCCCATCCCTCTCCCCAGCTCCCTCCCCTTCCCTCTCCTCAATCCTCACATCCCCTTTCTTTTCTTTTTTTCCCCATCACTTCTAACTTTGCTTTTCATATTTCATAAATGAGATCTGTGTTTCTCTCTCCCTTCATGACCTCTTCGAACAGGTAAACTGTCACTCTCGCTGGGCGTACAGCGCTCCCCCTCCAAGCGAGGTCGGCGGTCAAAGCTTTGCTTCCCTCTCCCTCTCTTCCTCTCTGTCTCTCTGCTTTTGGGGTCAGTGGGCTTTGGGAGCTGTCAGCTCAGTGCTGGTGTCTGCTGGCTGACGGACCAAGGTCAAGGGTCAGGGGTCAGGAGTTAGAGGGCAGCACGTGACCCTAAAAACAAACAGCATGGGGAGAGGGTCGCACCCAGCAAAGAGCCTGTCAGTGTCCACACGGGGGGGGAATGTAGAGTGAGCGTGCATACAGTACTTTGATCTCTCATATTTACATGCTGATGCCCTTTCTCTTCTGCATACACTCGCACCTGACCTCAACCTACCACGATACGATGTGATGCGATGTGTGAGATGTGTCATGTTAGCATGGCATGCATCTATTAGACTGTTTACGGTTCCTTGTCAGAGCCACTCCTCTCCTCCACTCATGATTACATTACAAACCCGTTTACACAGCCAAGGTCACAACGGCTCTGAAAACACCATCTTCTCCATAAGCCAAGGCAACAATGCATACGAAACTGACAAAGACACAGGCAGTTAGTCACACGCACTGAGCAATACATACCCCTAATACAGTCATATCATCATATTTTAAGCGCCAAGGTAACGGCGTGCGTTTGTGTGCGGGGGCCCAGGAGAGCACGCTGCCTCCTCAGACAGGTAATGGATGGTCGGCCTGAAAGAGACTGAGGGGAATTAAGATAAACACGCTCTGATAAAACTAACCTGCCGGGGCCGCACCGCTGTCTGTTTACCACGAATTAAAACATATCACATATGCTGCATGCACACACAAGCACGCAAGTATGTTCACGCAAACACTGATACCTGCATAGGTGCACACACACACACACACACACACACACACACACACACACACACACACACACACACACACACACAGTTTACACTTAGGATTTTATGATGGATTTATATACAAAGGCATGCTTAAACAGTGGAATAAATGTTTGGACAGTGGTGGCTCTTTGAGTAATTGATCTATGAATCACGCACAAGAGATCTTGTAAATTATGAAGACAAATAAACTCTCCATATATCAGGCCGCTATTATAAAATGTTAAGCAGATTTAAACAGATAGAAATGTATCTGCTTAGACAAGGACATTTATTTTTTTTCCAGATGTGTCCCGCATACAGATTAAACAGACTAACACGGCCACAATCTTATTCTGGGTCCAGAGCCAACTCTGGGTCAGGGGAAGAATGAAACTGGTGCCGAAATTATTCTGGAGTAATTGCAGGTGAAAGAGCCTTCATCGAACAAAATTAATGTTATGTAAAGTTACTGTCTACTGTCGGTTAGAGGAGCATAACTTCTTGCAGCCTCTTAAAAAGCATCAGATAGATCCATGAAACAGTATTTCAGACAACTAAATATTCATTCAGCACTGTTGTAAATGATTTTATCTTCCAGCAATGTAACTCACAATGCAAGAGGAGAGTTGTGGCCAAAAGTTGGCATAGCCACACACTCCCCAGCGCAAACATACTTCATACGTAAGTTTATGCACCACTGATCTAAGTACATAATGAAGTGTGACATATCAAGCAAAGGCGCTAATGGGGTGTGAAGTCATTAGTGAACTCTCTCCCTCACACCCACGCAGACACTCTTGTGTGTGCATAACAACACACCTATTCTGTCGGTCTCTACTTGGAGGCAGTGATTGTGATAAGCCCTGCATAAGCGATCCTGACTCCAGGGTGATATCAGTGAACTATGTTTTACACAATAGTCTCTCTGAAATAGATTCCCACAGCAGGAAAGTATCATACATGAGCTGTGTGAGCGCAGGCTTGATCATGTGCATGAGTTGCGGTGAATGTGTGGGAAATGACAGTCAACGCAGTTACTTCACAGGTGCTCGTGCACCTGACAATCCCCGACTTCTAACAAATGCACGTGTGTGTTAAAATGACATAACTGACAAAATGTTGTTTGACATACCCCACATTTACAGCTGGCACAGGAATGAGAGGGAACGAGAGTGAGAGAGCGGAGGAGAGAGAAGGGAGGAGGAGAGGGTAAGGGAGAGAGACTCTAAAAGCTTGTCAGTCCCTCTTAATTATTCTAATTGCTGAGCTCAAGCTTCATGCCAAGGCTTAGGCATTCCCCTGGCACAACAACACAAGCCCCCCTCTCTCACACACACACACACACACACACACACACACACACGATTCCGCCACTGCATTGCCTTGAAAACTCTCCTCGCTCCTCGTCTCGTCCTCTCCCCTCATCTCCATACAGAACTCCCCCATCTTCCTCTTTTCCTCAGCTCCCCCTATCAGCATCCCTCCACCCTCGGAGCACCCTCTTATTCCTCCACTCCTCCTCCTCTCCTCCCATCACAACAGACCCTTCTGCTTCCTCTCCCCAGCCACTCCTCTCCTCCACCCCTCCGTTCCTCCGAACTGGATTAAAAGTACTTTTCATTACCCGTGCGGGAGATATGGCACTTAAAAATCACCCCATTATCATTTTTCACCCAGCAAACAGCACACACTCTCACAGAGACATAATTACCACACCCTGTCATACCAGGGAGATGGAGGCTGCTGATTTCCAGCCAGGCCGTGTGTGTCACTCTGTGTGTGTGTAAGTGTGTGTGTGTGTGTGTGTGTGTGTGTGTGTGTGTATAAGAAACTGCTGCCTGTCCGCCTGCCTGCCTGCTTCTCTTATTGATATTAAAAGCGCTGCATAAACGAGTGTTTAAAATGGCTGTCAGAGGGGGAGAGAGAGAGGATCCACTCCAATCACAAACTGCAGCACACATCACTGGATCTCTTTCCCGGCTTGGCACATGGTAATGGCCTGGAATAACAGAATACTGCCGGATGATTCCCACATTCCAAGTTGTGCGAGGCTGCAGTGGAGGCAGCTGAAATGGGAGGGGATGAGTGATAGAGCTCGCTTTAACCAGTCAACACTTAACACATAATGAATTGGGAGTCGTATGATGAATTGGATTTATGGCGACGCTTGTTCTTAATGGCTCAAGTGCTTCAAATTGTGAGGCTGCGGAGGGAAGGGGGGACCCAACTCATTCACACTAATATTCATTTAGGAAGCCGGTCCTCATCTAACAGTTAGACCAGTTCTGCAGGGGCCGTGCCTTCACTCACAGCATTCACAAGGGGGTGTTAAGTATATACGTGTTTAAAACACTCCCCGCACCCCTAAGACATTCATCACGGTGACAACGCTGCGTGGCGGCCCCCCAATATCACTCCACAGGGGCTTTCCGTTGGCCTGTCAGAGGAATGGGTGTCTATAATTATGCCTGTAGATAAAGCAGGGACAAACGTGGGTCCTGCATGATTAACTGGGTTGCTGTTTGATCACATTTGACTAATTTGTGGCATAAATCTTCAGGCAGGCGCCCCTGCTAGAGACCATTAGCCCTGACACTGACACCCCTGACACACACACACACACACACACACACACACACACACACACACACACACACACACACACACACACACACACACATTCACTCACAGTCACACACACAAGCTCAATACTCATACCTTTAAGAGGAACTGCATAAAGGAGGGGTGAGCTGTTGGCCTTTTAGCGCCGCTGCGTTGGTGGTGAGAAAATGTGAAAACAAAATACATACGCTCGCTAACGGTTTCCGGTAACATCAATTCCAAAACTCTATCTGTATGAGGTCATGGGTGGGGGAACGGGGGTGTAGGTGGGGCAGCTGGTACACCTAAGCACTACAGACAGAGAAATGCAGGTGTACTGGATTATAATATTAAGCAAACATGAGCTCTGAGGTCTAATTATGACACAGGGGAGGTTAGAGAGCGAGAGAGAGAGAGAGACAGAGAGAGAGAGAGAGAGATTCAGTGCTGCCTGGTGGAGCGGATGCTGAAGCCAGCAGAACCAGCCTGGTCATTTGTAAACAGGTAACGATGCAGGCCAGGTGTATGAGCATATGTACCAATGAGCAGGGGAGGAAACGGGGGAGAGGGAGGGAGTCAGAGGAGAGAGGGAAGACAGGGGGAAGAGAGTGGGAGGAGTAGAGGGAGGATCTAATTAGGGTGAATTTACAGTGCCCTGTGCCAAACAGCTAAAATGGCCAACTGGGCACAGAGATTTATTACTGGGTTAAATTAGGTTGTCTGGTGAGGGTTGGTGGGGCCACCTGCAGCTGTCAATTGTCACAGAGATTATTATAACTGCAGGGACAGACAAGAGTGACGTGATGCTACAGCGACACAAACACACAACAAGTGCATTGTTACATATGCAGGCTCGTGAAGAGAAACCGATATTCTTTTGTGTTTAGGACAATATCAATTGAGTCAAGTGAGCGATTAAGAATGATGCTTGAACCCATTTAGCATGAATCAATGAACCTCTGGACAGAAGGTTTCCAGCGCAAGGAGCCTTTGCCTCCATTTGCATCAGTATCCTTGATCAAATCTGCAAGGTAAACAGGTTTAAAACCTGATGGGGGATATTAAACTTGCAGATTGAGCCCGGCTCCCCCCCTCTTGTCTGGAGCTCGAGGCTGGGGTTTTGGGCCTCTGCATTTGACTCTGGCTACTGAGAGCAAGGACGTGGCACAGCGAGCCAGCCCTGAGCAGCCATACTTTCATGGTCGGTTTCCATTTAAATATCTGACTGACAGGGAACATGGCGCCATTAAGGCGTCCCGAGGGCCCGGCACGAGAGGAGGAAATGGGCAGATAAAACCCCCCAAGGGAGAGGAGGGGGGTGAGAGAAGGGCCACGCTGCCTGAAGTCTTTAACAGTGGGACCGGCTCTTAAAAAACTGTATAGGCACCACTTCATCCATTCAGCCGTCCGTCCCTCCACACCCAAAACAACCTTGTCTCTCTGGAACAAAAGCAGGATTTATCTAGCATGACTTACAGCCCCAGCCTGACTTTCTTCCGCTGTTGGCAGTATGAGGTCATATAGCATGTGTGAGTGCACATGAGTAAGTGTGTGTGTGTTCACATAAAATAGTAAAAGATTCCTCCGAGCCCCGACTGAACCGTAACTCTCAAACATTTAATACACACAGGCGTATACCTAGGGGACACCAGAGCACGGCTAACCCGAAAGCAACAAGAGTAGTTGTTTTCAAGACCGGTCATCAGAACAGTGGGCCCCGACACCGTCTCTCACTTAGACTTGAATCCATCTTGTCTTGTCTCAGTCTCGGACTCAAGTGTTTTGTCAATGACACCAAACAATCACTGGTTCCAGCTTCCAAAAATGTGAAGATTTGCTGATTTTCTCAAAATCTTTATTATTGTAAATTGAATATTATTGAGTTTTTGACTGACAACAAAAGGAATGTCAATTTTTAAATCGCTACCTTTTTATGGACTAAATAACTGATTGCTCAATAGAAAAAAAAACAACAAAATGATGGTTTAATCAGCAGTTAGTTGTAGCTCAAATTTGGTGATCTCAGATGGGGAAAATGATTACTGCCGCAGGAGTGGATAAACTTGCATTTATTCTGGGGGTTTAGGGGAAACAAGCGGCTTTACATTTAACTCTAGTACATCTTCTCCACATCCTCATATGTGTACATGGTCTCAATCTTAGTATACTTCTTCTTTACTGTCCTGCCTAAACAGGCTTTAGGCAGGATAAACATAACAGTGTTAATATGTTACATATATGTGAAAAGACAAAGCAACACTGTCTTGGATGACACAGCATTGCTTTGCAGTAAAGTTGAGCCAAGTTAAACTTTTTTGCCGAGAACCCTGTCTTTTTCTTTCTGTTGCTTTTCTGTTGTTGTTGGAGCCGTCTTTATTGGCACCCTTGCTGCGCCAACGCTGCAGTCCTCTGAAATGACTGTGGGGGCTGCATTTTTTGGCCTGAATCTTAAAACATTAAAACTAAAACAGTCTTGTCGTGGTTGTTTTACATCTCAGTCTTTTCTTGTTCTAAACTGATTAAGTCTTGGCTACAACACTGGTGTTAACTATGCTGAGCTCCAGCATGTTGGGTCAAGAATCTAAACTGTGGATGCTGCCAGGCCTTGAGGTTAAGCGGCTGTCAGAAAGGGTGAACGGCTCTGACACACAAACGCAAATGAGCTACGCCAGCCAGCCAGAAGGCCGACCAGCCGGGCAGGACAGTGGCACCATGAAGACACTTAGCGAGACTGAGAGAGAAAGAGAGAGAGAGAAGTAGTATTGTCTGCCAGTGATATACTTTTACCTCTTCACTTCCCACTATTCAGCTTTCAGAGGCCACACGCTGCCCCTCCTTCCTCCCTCCGTGCCACCGTCCATACTGCCAGGCCCAATAAAGGTCAAATCTCTGCCTCCCTCTTAAGGAGCTCATTTGCATCCCGCCGGCAAACAGCCAGTCAGGGCTTGTTCAAAGGGCCTGCTAATCCAATCAGATTGCTCATCTGTGAGGCCTTATCGCCGCGGACACGGGCATCTGTGGGAACCACATCACAGGGCATCACAGGGCTGCTGGTTGTGATTGGTGGAGACAGAGAGTCAGAGAGAAGTATGCATCACAAGGCGTCAGCGCGGCTCCGAGTTAGCCAGTAGTGACAGTCAGAGAGCAGCCAAGGCTTAACCAACACTTCCCATGTTATGACGGCTGCCCGAGGAACGGCACGGATACATATTGGGTGTGAAATATGAATTAGACTGGGTGGATTTCATCTTTATCTACTGTTGAGCCAAGAGCGAGGGGATGCACGGTGTATGACGAATATAAATACCAAGACTTAAATGTGCCATATCATTTTCAGGCTCAGATTTATTATTTTTGTTGCATGTCTACTATTGTTTTTATGCCTTAATGTTAAAAAAAAACAATTTTCCATTCTGTCCATCACTGTTGCACATATATTCACCCTCTTTATGGGGCTCTGATTGGTCAGCTCTTACAGGCCAGAGCTGTCAATCATTGCTATGCTGCAGGGATGGCTGAGGGCTGTGGCCATGTAGTTGTGACATCACAAACTTACATACATTCTGGCGGCTTGTTTGAAGGTTTGTGAATACAACTGAACGTTTTGATGCTTTCACAGAATTTATATAGCACCTTATTATCAAAAGGACATGGGAGATATCACTAGAAGGGAACACAGCTAATAAACGGTTAAATTCGAAGTAAAGTTTGGGTGAAAGACAAGAAAAAACAAACACAAAACACAATGAAAACACACACAAAAGGCACTATATGAAACAAATGAATGGGTATAAGCACTGATGTATACAGTGTGTCCTTCAGCCCCACAGGGAGGCAGACAAACCTTGTGTAGGTTAATGTCTAACTTTCAGCACACATACATACACAGAGCCATACCACCAGTGCAACAGCAGCCACAGGAGTAAAAACACAGTTTGCTCATTCAGGTATATAAGCTACAGAGGTGATCCGGCTGTGCGAGTGACTTTGCGTCCAGGGACACGCCTGGACATAAAGGGACATGGGGGGACATAAAGGTACAAGGGGACTGGGAAACCAACTTGGCCGTCCTTGCAACACAATCCCACAGAGACCACGGTCCCATCCGTCTCTCCTTCTCCATTTCTGCTCCTGCTATTCTCCTCCTCCTCCACCAGCTCTCCTGTTCCTTCTTCCCATCCTCCCTCTCCATCTCATGCAATCTGCCCTCCGCCATCCCTCCTCCCTCCTCACTCCCCCCATCTCCCCGATTGTCTCGCCCTCGCACTTGCTCTCGACCCCGCCGGTGTCACTATTAGCAGCATCACACTGGGATCACACGGCTGCTGAGGTATGGAGGCCGAGTCAATGGAGCGTGGCACACAAAGACGTCCATATACCCCCATCGCCGCCGCTTCCTCCTGCTCCCTCCTCTCAATAATTCTCTCTCCCACCTTTTCCCATCCCTTCCTGATCATTAGCTTGGAATGCAGCCAGATTGGATTTAACTAGCCAGACTAACTGTATTTTTTTCAATATGTCCTGTGCTCTCCTCTGCAGCAGTCCAACACATCACTACACCGGCACAGAGAACTTCCTGAAACTCAGAGAGGACTCTTCATAACAGTTATTTGTGAATCGTGTAACAGAACCACAGTTTGTCGGCTGTGTGACCTGCTCTTTGTCCCAGCCTTGGCAGACTATTAGACCTGGAGCAAGGAGTCAGAGAGGTGAGACAGGCGCGAGGAGGAGGCAGAGGTGGATCCATAACCGCTCTCCAAGCAGAGCCCCGCTCGGAGAGAGGCAGCTATGGATTCAACCCATCCCTCTCTTTTCTTTTACTCTCTCCTTTTGCGTCCGAGTGTGTAAAGGCTGCATGTGTGCAGCATGTTAGCGAGAGGCATGTGTGTGTGCGCCTGCAGCCCGTGCATGTGATAAGCCTCTAGTAGTAGTGGTCCTGTGAGGGACCTAAGGCCCTGTTCTCCTGATTAGTCATTTATCAGGCCTGGCAGCCCAGACCCACCATAATCACTCTTCTCTTACCCCTCCTCCTTTTCCTCCGCTGATCCCCCTCTATCCCCCTAGATCTCCCCTCTATCCACCCCTACAACAATGCTCTCCATCCCCCAACACCAAAGTCTATATGGCGGTGCGTGTACATGCCTATCCAACCTGCCTCCGTCCGAGCTGCACCCACTCCATCCACCTTGTCCTCTACTACTCACTCCTCTCTGCCTGAGCGTGTCTAGCCAGGAGCCCTCGTTTCCCCTCTCCTCTTTCCTAAATCCAATTTCTCTCCTTGTCTGACTGTGTTGTGCTTGAGCTAAAAAGCCAAAGCCGCAGCTAAAGACAACATTTCCAATTTGTCCGTTTGAATTTTTTTTTTTTTTTTATGAGCCGGAGCTGTTTGACGCTGAAGAAAGAGGAGAGGAGCTACAAGATGAGAGGAAGATGGGAGGGCAAGTGTCTTCTGGAGCGGCAGGAGGACCTCCCTATCAACCGGCGCCACACTCCCTCGTCCTGACATGTCAACAGACAGGGATTAGGGTACCAGACGCATTGAGGAGGCCAAAATGAGTTAATGCAGTTAACCAGCTGCTTCTTCTCAACCTGTCTTCCTCCGGTTGGGAGAAATTGGAAAAGCTGTCTCGCCAAGGAAAGGGAATGTAATCTGGACTATGCAGACCGGAGGATACGGGCACATGAAAGGGCTGTCCCTCCTGCTTCCCATGCCTCTTTTCTCTTTCCTTCACCCTTCCTTACCATCGTTCCTAGTCTCTCTTCCCCTATCTCTAAGAACGGGGAGGGAGAGGAAAAAAAATGAGCAAATACAGAGGAGGCTGGACCTAAGATGGGGTTAAAAGAGAAAAAAAATAACTGCTAATAAAAAAGGGGAAACTGGGGATAAAAGGGGTGGATAGATATGGGGAAGGAGAACAAAGCAAGTGTGTGTATGTGTGTGTTATTACAGTGCGTGACAGCTGTTTGAACCCCCGGGGAGATAACAGCTGGGACTCCACCACAAACACACACACACACCTAAACATATCCCTCACTTCATTTCTCCTTAACCATCTCCATATCCCTCCATCCCCGGCCTCATCTTTTCCTCCTGCTCCTCTTTCCATTCATTTAATTTGGATTCCCCCGCTCGAACTCCTCCTCTGGTTCTCTCTCGCGCTCCAAACATTTTTCCTATTTTGTTTTTCTTCTGGTATCTATTTGTCTCTTCTCTTCTAAAGAAAAAAAAATCCCCGTCCTCTTTGTCTCGAACCGATAACGGATACTGAAAAAGCCAGTGAAATGCAAACTTCTGACATCATTTCTTCTTAAACATTTTGTTGACGGTTTTCTCCTCTAACGCTGCTCAGCTCAGAGTGAAAAATTACTCCGATCTCTTTTATAAATCTCCATGTAAACAAAGCCGGTGACGGGGGCGATGGAGTTTAAAAGGAGGGTGCCGCACTACAAATTCAAAGCGGGCCTTTAACCACACCTCTCCCCCGCTGACTGTGTCTCTTTATAGAGCAGTATGTGTAATAGGGGCTCTCTTATAAAACACAGCGCCGTGTCACACACACATTACTCAGCCCACCGCCCCTTTAAATGATCCAAAGATGTACGAGGCCATCTGTGGGCCGCAATTAAATACCAACCCCTTTAATTCAGCTGCATGCTACATTACCGCCCCCTTCGTCCAAAGCCCTGTGGACCGGTTACAGGACTGGGTGAAGTCACACAGCAGGGTACAGTAGAGGTGGTTGCACTGTGAAAAATGTCAGTATCAGGATTTTGTTAAGTCATATTTTTGTCGCAAAATCATGAAGGCAATGATTGACTGATAATATTTGATCCTGACATCAGAGAGTTGGAGGCAGAAGTTCAATCCAGCCAGGCTTGAACCACAAAATCACTGCTGCTGCTGTTTCCAACACGCATGAATCATTTCTTTCCCTCCCTGCTCCTTCAAAATCCCTCGCTCCGCCTTTTTCTCCAACCTTTCACTAGCAATCAGCGAAAGAGGTTTATGAAATTAGTCTGCTGTTGGACACGTGCTCCGACTTTCTCTTATTTCACTTCACTCCCATCTGATTGCCTTTCATTGTCAGGCTCATAAAAGTCTATCTCTCCGCTCCTTCCTGTATCTCCTCTAGCTTCTTAGAGAATCTGAAAAAGACCATTCCCCAATTATCTGTCTGTCTCTCCTTCATTTTTCCCCTCCTTTTCTTCCTCCGTCACAATACATTCCTCGGCTAAACTGTCTCGTCCCACATTGCCATTCCCCGTCCATTGACTGCACCGGCCTTGTCTCTGAGCGCTAATTGTCTCATTCTGAGGACTTAAGGATGCTAGATGGGCGCTAGATGTGTTAAAGAGACAGACTGTGAAACCAGTGTGTGACTGGCAAATTACATCCTTGGCCTTTCTATGGTTGGCAAAGACACTTAATAAGCTCTCAATGTGTTCAACAGCTAGGTGAATAGTTCACTGGCTCCACTGTTGAATCTGAATAGCTCTGAAGATGCTGCACAGTGTGTGTGTGTGTGTGTGTGTGTGTGTGCATGTGTGTGAGATGAGCATGGTGCTGTTTGTATTCTCAGTGCAGTCGACCCGGCGTTCTTCCCAGTGACAGGATCGGGGCAGATCAGCGTTCGCTTACAGAACAACTCACCTGAGGAAAAACTCTCCTCTCAGCACGTCGCCCTTTTCTCTGTCTGCCTTTCTTCTCCTTCGCTCTCCCTCTGCCTCTCTCCCTCGCTCTGACTCCTCTGTCTCTGACCCAGACAGAGAAGATCCCCCTGAGCTACTGTACTCTGCTCCTCCTCTCCCCTTTTCTTTTTCGGTTTTCGTTCTCTAACCCTATCTGTCTCTTTTTATATCATGCTCTCTGTAAAGATACCCTGTGGGAGGGCAGTATCCAGCAAACACCGCCGCACACACCGACTCCACATGCTCGCGCTGACATTGACGTGCATGCGTGTGCATCACCTGCAACACTACCATTCCACTGTAGTTTTCACCGAGGCCAGTGACGGGAATAAAAGATTCTCCAGCTCAGCCCCCCCCCCCCACACACACACACACACACACTTGTGCACAAACACCAACACACACAGACAAGAAACCTACCAAATGCTCTATTTTCTGCCGCTGTGTGGTGATTTATGAAAGGTGTTTCTCACAGCAGGCAGATAGTCCTGTTTGGAATGCTTCATTTCATAAATCTATTCTCCATTCTCATTTCTCTGCATCCCCTCCTTCGCCTCCTCGCTCTTATTTCCTCTTTTCTCCCCTGTGCAGGACTCCCTCAGCCTCTGTTGACACATACACATTATACTGTATGTGTGTGCATGTGCGTGTCAGTATGTGTGTGTGTGAGAGAGCGAGTATATGGATGGGGAGGGGAAAGAGAGACACAAGTAGGCTTTGTCTGCAGTCGGGGTAATGATGCAGGAACAACCAAAGCCCCTGCAAAAACCCCATTCTCCTGGGGTCTCTCCCCCTCTCTCTCTCTCTCTGGCTCTTACTCTACTCTCTCCACGCCCCCCCACTCACACACACAAACACACACATACACACACACAAACACAGAGGCATGCACACACACATACGGGCATGCCTGACACAGAGTCAAGCAGCGTTAAGTTGTGTAAACAAAAGTGAGACATCAACTGAGATCCAACTCCCCGATGAAGCTGCACATCCAGCTAATAAACACACACATTAATAACTCGAATTGATATAGCACCTTTATCAGCACACACACACACATACACACACACAAAGGGAAGGAAAAACTGCACTGGTTTAACAGCTGAGTTGTAATATTTGGACCAAGTTGAATACAAAGAGGTGATTTTAAGGCATGTAGATGGAATTCTGTTGATGGAAACAAACAAAAATAGGACGGAAGAGACAAAACAGATGCCAACACTCAAACTGCAGGTGTTTTAGTTTTGGAGAATTACAATACAGTAATATTAAATTCTTTTATAATTAAAATAAGCAGCTTTCTGTAGACATGTGGAGTGAACCACATGACAAACTGTTGACTGCGATACTGTTCGTAGGACAGCTGCACTCTAAAAGCTGCTGTAAGTGTTGTGCTAGCTAAGTCTCTGTGCATTTTGCATTTAGCCATCCCCTCCCTCCTCTCTACTTCACCACAATTGCCTGACTCCTTTTTCTTTTTTTTTTTTTTCCCAATGCAGCTCTCGTTGCCTATTTCTTTTCTTTAAGCCTTTTTTTCTTTGCTTGGCCTGTTTGGTAGTATAAGCTGCCACCGGGAGTGCTGGAATTGGGAGCTTTCCCTGTTTTGCAATTGCAGGTGTATGTAACAGGATCCTGCTCTGTGCAGACAGGGCCGCCTCTTTATGGAGATCTCTGTCCTGACTGGGCAACCAGAACACTTCTTACTGCATGAGCAGGGGAAGGAGAGACATGGGTTACTGACCAGACTCTGTAACAGTGATTACTGTTTGAATACAGAGCTATTTAACACTCATTTCTTATGCAAATAACCCTTGCAGCAGCTTTAAAGAAAATATGATCAAAATCTGTGTTCAGCCCTCATTCCAAGACTGGATTTTTGTAATGAGCGTTGTTACAGATGTCAAGGTCAATTTAAATGAGGCCTTCCTACTTCTTGAACAGAACATGAAAGTTTCTGTTACACTTGTGCTTTTTATATGTCTGGACTATTATCGAAAATCTACGAAAACAAATAATGAGTTAGCAGGGAATGGGGGATACTAATGGCAAAAATCAACATATCAATATGCAGCTTGTTTAAATGTATCCTCATACAGTATAATCCCAAAATCTCAGGGGCCCTCTGTGGTCTGGGGACTTGAGAGATGGTTCAGTTTGTTGGGATTTCACTGTCTTGTTTAAAACTGTTGCCAAGAGTGATTTACACTTTGTCTCACTGAAGTTAAGACAGGCAGCCTCCAACACCGCGCGTGTGTGCATCAGTGTGTAAGCTCCGGGTTCATCACTACCGCGGGTCATCAGATAGAGGCAGCGGTAAGAAGATGGTGGGGAAAACACTTCTTAAAAGCACGACTCTACATCTGCTGCAGCGCGGGTGTGTGCGCGAGGAAGAAAGCAGGGAAAAAAGGGAAAAGAGAGAAAGAGATGGGGGCCACAGTGTAGATAAGGCAGTCTTGTTCCTTATTTATGTCTTATTATAGCTACAGCGGGGCCAGGCCACAGACACAGTCACCGGGGACACAATGATGAACTACTCGACAAGACAGCCTGCTCACTCCTGGGAAGACGCACTCCCTCTATTCCTCACTCCTCCACTCCTTCGCCTTCTTCTTCTTTAACACTTCCCTCATCTCCGCAGCCTCTCCTGCTTGTTTTTAACCCTTTTTCCTCCCTTTCCTCCCTCCAACCTCATTCTGTCTCTGTCCCTACCTCCACCCCCAGAGCTCTCTCTCTCCGGTATCCCGATTCATCTCAAGTCCTCTCCTGCTTTCCCCGTCATCCTTTTCTCTACAACACGCGGAGCAGAGAGGACGGTACTGTAAACAGGGAGTAACCCAAAGGTGCTGCAGTCAGGTGGAACGGTAGGCAGGTGACATGATTAAGACATCCCCCTTTCTCCCTCAAGCACACACAGACTACCTCTCGCTCCGCTCCCTCTGTTGTCTCTAATCCTCTCTCCCTCTCTCTCATGGGGTGACCTGCAGAGGTGGATGTGACTGAGCTCATTACCTGCCTTAATGAGAAGACAGCACCACCGAGACAGCAGCAGCAACTTACCTGAACGCTGCACACACACACTCGCAGGAGAACGTGTGTAAATACCCACCACTAACTACTGAGACGAGCAAATGCGCTTGATTATACCTCAGAGAGAGAGAGTCAGGCTCAAAGTGAGGGAGAGAGTGAAAGGGAGAGGGAAGGAGGGAGGTGTGTGAAGTCTCCCAGGCTTGATGCTGATACCACCGACTCTCCACTGTAGCTTAGTTGTTGTTTTATGGAATTACCCTTGTACCAACATGCTCTTCCTGTGAGTAAAGCTTTTTTTTTTTTTTTTTTTTGCCTGGTTCAGGAAAATTAATGTCTATGAGCGCAATACAATCCATCATAGGCTGAAAGCAGAGGTCATTCAGGAAATGATAGCAGGTAAGATAGGCTTCTGCTCCATGTACACACACACACACACTCACACACACACAGAGGGAGTGTGTGTGTGTGTGTGTGTGTGTGTGTGTGTGTGTGTGTGTGAAAGGAGGATACAGAAACATGGGGGGCATTGAATCCTTGAATCGCTAAACCTTTCTCCCATTTTACTCTTTGACTTTGGTAAGTTAGAGAAGGTAAGAAGAAACTGAAGAAAGTTCAAGTTAAACAGGTGGATTCTACACTCGAGACAAGTTTGGTAGTTTGGAGTTTCAGGACTGCTACCAAAAGACATTTTTCATTCGGAGGACACATTTCTATATTCATTTAACAATGACACAGTTATTACAACATGCATATAATTCTCTATTGTGTGCTTGAAAAAAAAAGACAGAATAAAGAATAACTGACACCTTAAAATCTAAAAAAGGGCGTCTCCGTTAAAAATTTAATGATATATCAATATGAGAAAATGTTTTATATCACAACTTTAATTGCTCAACACAAGCTGTCTACTACTTCTCTGTAAAGTCAATTCTCAGTGTATGTGCACTGGAGAATGAAAATGAACGTAAACACAACCTTGTTTATTTACAAGAAAACACCACAGGGCACCTTGAACAGGAAAATGATTCCGATCGGACATTTGACAACAGGGTTCTGCTCGGTACCAAAACAATGTGACATGTTTGTTGTATATTTAGACTTTATTGACCGTGTCATCAATTTGGTATGTGAGGCATGTGTCCATCTTTTTTAATATTGATGAATGTTGTAACTGTAAAACCTCAAATCAGATATATATAACGAGAGTGCCATCAGGTGTGACTGTCATACAGTCCCAGAGCTGCGTTCTCTGGTGGAGAATCAAGGGGGTCAAGGCCACACACACACACACACACACACACACACACACACACACACACACACACACACACACACCCCTCTCATCCTCTCCCACATGTGAAGTTGTTGACAGATTAATCACATGCATTAATTATTGACAGTAACTTCAATGTGAAAAGCAAACATCTGTCAACCTCGCCCTGTTTTAAATCATTTATACCTCCCCTACATAGATAATCATATGGCTATTGATTAAGATACTTACAGCACAAGGGCGTATTGATAACACATACACGCACACAGCCTTACATTCCAGATGAGCTCAGTAAAAAGAAAATCCATCTAAAGTGGAGGCACGTCTGAGATTCACCTGTGTGTGTTTGTCCTACATCAGGAAGAATCTGGCATAAAGGTGGGTTGGAAACAGCGCAGGAGGATGACACTGAAAGAAGGACATGTTGACACAGAGATAAAGTCAGACGCAGAGAGCTCAGCCTTGTCCTAAAAATGGACAGATGAGAGGGCCTCTCTCTCTCTCTCTCCCTCTCTCCCTCTCTCGGAGATGGAGAGAGGGGGTTTTATCTGTCTGACAGAGTGAAGGATGTGTGGTCAGGTTCTACTCTGATGCTCCTGTCCTTTTAGTAAATCAGCCTTCACTGTTGTCACCTGCCTGACCTATGGTCACACATCACCGGTGTCACCCTTACATGATGTCAACACCCCCACCACCGCCACCACACACCCACACCCACACACACACACACACATACACAGATCGTATCGTTTCCCTTACTTAAGCCAATGACATGAAGGCAAACGAACCAAAGTGACCGAGAGTGAAGAAAAACCACGGGGCGAATGAATGACAGCTGGTCTTTAAAGATGGAGGTTCTGTGTCGAGCTGTGCAGCTGATAATCATGTAATATTTCTCCAGTTATGTTTCGCTCCGTAAAACGTCCCCCTGCCTTCCACTTAACCTTAACAGAAGGTGTATTCAGCAGCATAAGCCGTGAATAAAAACACCAGCTGGATGATCTCCTGTAACAGTATCACTGTGAACAAACAGAAACTATGCAAAGGCACACTTTTACATTTCATCTTTTAGAGGTTGGTGTTTCTTAATTATTAAAACATTGAAAACTGTCATTCAAATTGAAGATTATTATATGGTTCAAAAATCCTACAGGTAAATTTTAATTTGGAGAAAATGAATCAAGCCTCAGATGCATTCACATGTGTGTTTGTTCCACTTTTCCATCTGAATATTTGACAGGAAACAGTGAAAGCACTTTGTTCTCCAAAATTAAAACTAATTCAATATAATAATAAACATTTTGAGGGGGAAAAAATGAAACAGAAAATATGTCACTCTTTCTTTAAAAGGAGTGAACTCCCACGTGTTTTATGACTCTGAGAAAATGACAAAAATCACATGCACTATAAAGTTTAAAATATCTGAGGCAAAGTTATTGCAGGATGCCATTATCTCTATAAGTGCTCCTCAGACATCAGTAATCTATCCATGCTGCAGTAATCACCACGATGGAAGGGGGCAAGGGGATCAATACAACCCTCTCACAAGATCTATTGCTTTCTGATCGATTTCTCGCTGTGATCAGCCTCTCTGAGATCAACCACACTTCCTGTGTGACAGCACTACGGTCCAGAAGCAGAGATGAGGAGGGAGTGGTAATAAGCCCGGTACCGACCCGACTTCCTCTCATTGCGTTGCATTATTATTAAATTAACAGAAGTGAAGCACTACCGTACATTTTCTTTAAGAATGTAATCAATAAAGAATATCTTAACTGACCAGCTGAATGTTTTCATAATTTCCATCCTTTGAGCAACTTTGATTAGAATCATGACGTTTTGTGAGCAGGAAACAAGCAGAGCTGCGATTGACCATTATTTTTTAGTTGTTGATTAATCTGCTGATTATTTTCAAGACTGATCAATTCATCCTTTGATCTATAAAATGCAGAGAAAATGATCATCCCAAAAAGCAATTTTAACACTGTTTCTTTTGACCAACCAGCAGTCTAAAACCTAAAGAGTCGTCACTGACTATCGGGAAAAATGTATCAATTATCAAACTTATTGGCGATGAATTTTCTTTTGAACAAAGAATCAATTAATCGACTATTTGTTGCAGCTCGAAGCACACACAGACACAGGCCTCTGAACACACCCGTGCACCTGTAGAAAGTTATACAGGTGAGCTGTCTTTGATTCACTGACATATTTTAAAACCATTAATATTCATTGAATATTTATTTAAAGCCTTTTTTAATTGCAGATTTTTTTTGTTTTGGATCATGAGTGCTTTAATCTATTCTGTTGTATCTTCGTTCTGTTTTAGTCTTAGTTATCCGGCTTTAGTATTTGTTTTATTTTGACATTTTAACTCATCG
This sequence comes from Acanthopagrus latus, assembly GCF_904848185.1. Lineage (NCBI taxonomy): Eukaryota > Metazoa > Chordata > Actinopteri > Spariformes > Sparidae > Acanthopagrus > Acanthopagrus latus. The sequence goes on along the minus strand of NC_051046.1, from coordinate 6,731,980 downwards.
TCCTTTCTGTTATTTGTCATTTTGTTTGTCTGATTTGTTTTGTACATCTGACATCGCTTTGAAGCATCCTGTGACCTCATTATGAGCTCCTGTGAGTTTTGTATGTTTCTGATGTGACATATGAACAAATGTGAATCTGTATCTACAACAGTACACAACAGAGTATGTACGTATGAATACATGCATGATTGAGATTAAATACAAAAATACTAAAAACGTATAATCAATAAAGCGTGCATGGCTATTCACATTAAAGCTGTATCTGTCTTAAATGCAGCTATAATATTTGTGTTCTGTGATTTGGACTAAACTTTAATTCCATTCTAACCGATTGTTTTTAAATGGAAACAAATGAAAGCCGCCGTGTAGAGTCATTAATGCGGCCATTAAAAAGAAAAAACAGAGATCGGTACACTGCCCACGACAACATGGTAGCACCAGTTACCTATAGTGCTCCCCCACTCCTCTCATATGCATCATGCAGGACAAAGTCATATACACCTCCGCCCGCACAGCCCCCCTCCTCCACCCGCCTCCTCCTCCTCCTCCTCCTCCTCCTCCCCTGGGTTCTCCTGTGATTGGAATGAAAGGTAATGGTCCTGAAAGAGGAAGAAAGGAGACTTTCCTCCACTCTTATCTCTTAACACCGACAGTCAGTGGAGCAAACTCTCTCACACACTCTGAGGCTTCCTTATGTATGTATGCATGCACACACACACACACACACACACACACACACACACACACACACACACACACACAAACTATATATCTGCTGCAGGATGATGGCAGAAATAACATTGGTTTAATTGTGAAACACATCAAAGGAAAAACACATTGCGCATGAGGCATCTCAGAGGATGAAAGAATGTTGTAATAGTAACAGTTTTGTCTCTTTGAGAGAATATACATTAAAAAAAAATCCGGAAAGATGTAATGCTAAACAGATACAAAGTAATTTAATAGGAAGTTTAAAATATTCATAAATATTGAATTAATCATTTATAATAGATCTTAAATTAACTGCCGTCCTTGAAGTATTAGATGTAAGGAGAGGAGCAGGAGAGAGCGGGAGAGAGAGGGAGTCTGTGATAGAGAAAGAGAAACGATAAAGAATGAGCCCTCTAGACATTTTTCCTTCCCTGTGCTAACATCTCCTCAGTCTGATGGATGAATATTCATGTTTGATCCAGACACTGCTGCTCAACAAAGGCAGGGAAAGCCCTAAAACAGATATCGCTCTACTTCTGATGTAGCAACACCACTCAGAGAGCCTTTCTACTCTTCAGTGGAGATCAGGTTAATATTTATCATAAATCGCCGCGGTGTGTGTGTGTCTGTGATGGTGGATAAAGTGATGAACCGTTGATATAGACACACAGACACAGCAAAACACAGTTCACCGTGAGTGTTTGTGTGCGAGTCTGTGTGGGACACATGCTGGAGTTGAGGACAGTGAAGGCTGCTGCGATCACATCCTCGCTGCTGTTCCCGCTGACACAGCATCCTGCGACTGGTATCTAGCTGGTGACCTGAAACTATTCACTCACTTCCCCTGAAAATCCCCCTGCGTTAGTGGAACGTGGCGTGTGTGAGCGTGTGCGTGTGAATAAGGGCTGAGTTGGCGTTCTGTGAGCCTCTCAGAGATAGCAGTGTCTTACAGTAGATTACAGTGGATCCAATCCATACGCCCACCAGGCTCAACTAGACCAGCTCTCTATTCCTGTCTGTCCCACAGCATAAGGAGGATAATAATGGAGGAAAACACACACATGCAAACACACACACACACACACACACACACACACACACACGGCATGAATACAGACACACAACCTAATAAATAAGGCTGACAACAGAGGGTGAACTCACCGACAAGTAGAGCAATACAATACTGCATATAGAGAGATGAATATCATATCAGTTATCAGTGCTGTGGCTGTCAGTCTAAATGTGCACTGTATTCATCATGGGCTCACATACTGACAGAGGGGTGGAATCCTTCATCACACACATATAAAGACACCACACACACACACACACACACACACACACACACACACACACACACACACACACACCCCTCTTTCTCACAATGCAAGGATGTGAATGAAAAATCCTGAACAAAAAGTGGAGTTCACTCGTGGCAACAAAAAGACAGCGTCTGGTGAGAAGTATGGTCGTTTGAGTCATTTAGACACAGAAAACCATTTAACCATTGGTCAATTTGTGTGCCTACAGAAAGTTAAATGTTTTGTTTTTTGCACTATGGATCTCTCAGTCAAAACAAAAGATGGAAGCAGTTTTGGATCATGGGAGTCTTACTTATTAAACAACCACCATTTTCAATAAAACTCCACGTGACGCATGCAGAAATTCTCACTGATGAGGTTGTGTTTTTCTCTCCTAGAAGTTAAAGCGACAGGTGACCAAATGAAATGCACCATTACCTTAAAAAAAGATTATAGATTTCTCAAAGGTGTAGTCATTTTTCTACTTTTTATCATATCTTTAAATGTTCATAGTTTGCAATGAAAAAAAATGCTCACTATATGTGAAATCTGGTAGTTATATTAAACTTCTTCGGATAACAGCTTCACAGACCTTCTTTTTTTCCTATCATCATCATGTAAGGTATTTTTTCACCTGTCTCCATTTGTTTGTTGTCTGGTTTGTCAGAAGGATTACAAAAAAACTGCTGAACAAATTGGATGATGGGTCTTCATCCGGAATAGACCCAATTAACCTTTAGCTATTTTTTTGTTTTTACTTGTGATAGGGCATTGTCTTACTATTGCGTTCATTCTGTTCAAGGGAATAACACAAAAATAAGCCGTATTTCAGTGGATGGTACCCGAGTGAATTCGATTTGATGTGGATCCAAATAATATCTGGATCAAGTGGACTTAAATATATTTTATTTAGTATTGTGTTAGGCTTGATTGAATTAAATATAAAATATCTAAAATGATTAAATCATTACAAGCAGACAACAAGATCAAAATGTTCATTGCTTGCTAATTTGCTTGTGTTTTCTTGCAGATCAGCACCTCGACAAGAACCATCTTCAGAAAGTGAAGTGATTCTGGAGATTCTCATGCCATCTCTCACACTTGTTACACCGGGGAGTCAGTATGGCAAAAGCGCGATAAAGCAGAGGAGAAAGAGTCGGTGAGCACGAGAAACTCTGATGTCTGGTTCCTTGACAGGCGTTAAGTATGTGTCGCTGGATGTGACAGGAAAACAAGAGGCGTGTGGAGAGGCGCTCGGGTTAGTTTGGATACACGTTCAGTTCACCTGAGAGCGCAGAAAAGAGGGTGAGGAGATAGGGTGAGGGCAGAGGGGTTAATAAGGCAGTAGGAATAATACGAGCGTTGGCAGCTCAGTGTGTCACTGCCTTCTAGCCCCCCCTGTAAGAGCAGGACACACACACACACACACACACACACACACACACACACACACAGCAGGAGAGAAGGACACGGACTGCTCAGTATGCAGCCCTGACATTGTCCACATCTGATACGGGACATTAGCCTCTAACTCCCTCCATACACCGCTGCCCTTCACTTTATATTACTTTATGTTAATAGAAAAATATTACATACAACATCATTTGTCTTTGTTACTACGGCACCCCACAACTGATTTAAATGCATGTGTTTACCTCTACAGACAGGTGAAGACAGGGGGAAGGGTGGGTGACGGACTGTGTGTGTCTATGTGTGTGTGTTTGTAATAGAGGAGGGTACGAACGCACGCATCTCGTTCGGATTTATCGATCTTACCCACCTCTCACCAGGACCACGCTGTAACGTATATATATATATAGACTATATAGGCAAAGAGTGTGTGTGTGTTGCTGTGCAGATGAGTGTTGAGTGCAGGACCCTGACATCAACCTGCCATCACCCCAACTCCAGCTGTATAATGAACACACAAGTTCAATACGTTTTTCTCTCTTTGCTATTTTTAATGGTAATCATTCTTCTTCTACATGAACCATCCTATAATGAGAGCTAGAGCTGGGGGAGCTAACTTAAAAACTATAAAGTTTTTATAGGATCAAATCCATGATGGTTAAGAAATCTTATATTTATCCTGGTGCCTCTTTAAATAGCTTATTTTTTGTTGTTAACAGTTGCATCAACAGTGATAGCAACGGTAAACGCTAAGAGGGGAGAAAGTTGAATAGTTCCTCCATTTCCGCTTTAAGTTTGACAAAAGATTGTTATAAACATACATGTAAATCCTCATGAAACGGTAATAAATGAATCACAATAGGTGGGGATGTGAATTAAACAGGACAGAGTGATGATTTTTAAGCTTAAAGCAGTAGAAATCCCCTCCACGGTGTCAGGAGCACCCTTGGGTTTCTACATCAGTTAAACTAGATTAACTAAGTTGCACAACAATGTGATTCACATGTGTGACAGCTGGCTGAAGAAGAGCTCCCTGTCAGTTTTCGACATAAGCTGCCACAGAGTAGGTGGGGATAAGACATCTGACAGACAGGTCGATGTCAGACTGTCTCACATCGCAACGTCTCACCCCTGACGTCCTCTCTGACCCGATGAGCTCACCTTGGAAGCTGAGAGGTCGCATAAATCCGCCTGTCTGCGATGGTGTGTGTGGATGTGTGGGGATGTATATGTGTGTGTGTTTGTGCTGTTTGTCATTTCCACATTCTCTGCGGGCTATCATCAGTGTTCCCATTAATCCATAAGTCGATGGATCAATGTTTGGCTCCGGCTGAGGCTGAAAGCTCTCAGCCGTATCGACCTGTCATTTGAAACCCTGATGATCACCGGACTTTAATGTAAATGCCACCTCAACATCAGTCAAACCAAAACAATTTACATTTAGATATGGTATCTATTATGCACTTTAAGGAAGAGGAACCTTCTGCTACATGAAGCAGGGTCCTCACTTCAATTCTAAAGATTATTATTCCGACCTGTGTTTTGGTGCTTGCTTGGTTCAAAGGTGCGAGGATTTTGATCGGAGCTACATGCACGCTATAGTGTGGGGCATTGATCTTTCAAGTGAGTAAATGTGAGTACATTGTCATGCATGTAAATGGTGTGGCATTAACAGACTGCGAGGGCCTTCTACTGTAAACGATCCTGCACTTTGTCATCTCTGGCATGTCAAAGCTCATACGTTACACTGTTAAAACACCCCCCATAACTCTACCACCCAACACTAATCCTACAACACACTAATATGTACGTGAGCGTGCATGCATGTGTGTGCCGGGCATGTACACTCCATGTGTGTGTGCATGTGGTTATAGTATATATTGCTCAATCCCTTTAGTGCTGATTACGAAGGTGCAGATTGATAGTTGGCCTCGGCTCGGTGTTTAATCATATTGGCATTGCAAAGCAAAGAAAAATGGCAGTTGTTATGAATGAGCACAGTGACATCATGTAGGGGTCATTCATTAGCAGCGGTTCAGAAACTGAGAAGAGGTACAAGACCAGCGAATTGGATGGATGGCACTTGAATAATGTGAAGGGTCTGAAAGGGGTCTACTGTTTGAGGCTGTGCCAGAAGTGTAAGATTGCCAGTACACTTTCATAGAAGTGCTCAAGCAGAGTCTGAAAAAAAACCTCCCTCCACACCTTTGTAACATCTGAATAGGGATGAATGACAAACCCGCCAAACGACTGATCAGGTGTCAAGTAGCAGGTTTGAACTTCTCTCAAGTTCTCTTTTTCATTTGTTACACAGCCATTTGTGGCACTTTCCATGTGAACAAGTGAGCGCAACACAACAGCTGTGTTTCCATCGAATTATCAAGCAAATCTGAAGCAAATGTTATCGAAGTAAAGACAAAAAGGATGCAAATTTGGCACGTTGCAGAAACTGGCAGTATAGGTTACGTTACACTGCAAGAGTGGAAAGTGGAAACAGTGGTCGTGAAACAGAAAAAAAAAACAGTTACTTGCCAACTCATCTGGGAATGGGAAACTTACTGGAATATCTGGGAAGAAACTGACAGTGGAAACAGTTTCTTGCTGTCTTAGAGCAAATTAAATAGCCGATGAGTCGCATGAGTTAAATGTTTGTCACGTCAGAGGACATTTGGAAAAGGTGCTTCCACCTCCCATTATGTAATGACTGCCTTACAGGAGAGACTATCTGCACATATGCCCAATTATACATAATGAGTATTACAGTACATGTAAGTGGTAAGGCCCGACGTGCTGTCCATTATCAGGAATTAACGGAAGACATGGAGGCTAGAACCAGAACGGTTGTCACCATGAGGGGCATTATCCAGCTTATACTGGCGGCTTGCCAACAAAAGAAAATAAAGACTATTAACTTGCATTTTCATGTGTTCTGCGAGTAAAATATAAAGTTTTTCACAAGCGAATAACTCTGTTTTCTGGCAACACCTGAGGGTTTTACTAATAGGTCAATCAGTCATTACTAGCCAAAAACGTTCTCATTTAACAGAAACATTGTTAGCCACTCCAGTAAATATCACGGGCCTTAGATATGACTTGACAACGGGAGAAACTTGTCCACTCAGCTCTGTGCAGTAGGCAAAAGTAAATATAATTTGACATTAAACAACAAGACTAGCGAACTGAATAGCAAATGGGATGTGAGATGATCACTTATCAATACCAGCAAGTTCAGAAGGGCAGCGTACGTCTTGCAGCTGTTACAGAATCCATCCTGTGGTGTTAAGAGGATGATGCATTCAATGACTACACTCAGAGCTGTAAAATAAGAAATTCAGACTTTTTTCATTAGAAATGATTTCTAGCGTTGAGGTCTCTGCAGTCAGCTTACGCCAGTGTCACTCACAAGAACTAGAACTACGCAAGTAATTAAATGCCTGTCTTACCATTCCCTATGATAACCAGCTGTTCAGCCCCCGTCCTGTTTAGCCATTTGGAACAGCTATAAACTCTTCAGCCCTTCACTGAGGTGGGAAGACATGCCGGACGAGCTACTTCTCTCCAGGCACACTCCAGTCCTCGTGCCTCATGTCGGACTGTAACGAGACTAACTGGTCAAAAAGAAAATGACCAAATGACCTCGCAGAGGAGAATTGGACACGAGTTCTTCGCTTTTAAGAGGTTTCCCTAACGTGGCACAGTATTAATCATACAACACTTGAGCCTTTCATAAGCTAGTGGGCATGTCCTGACTAATACAGAATCCTACAACTACTCAATACTCACACAGACACAGAAGGAATTCATGTCTCCCACACCGCTACACACACACACACACACACACACTCAATAAACGAATCAGGAAGAAAACACAGGAGATGGGATACTGGGAGGAGGGTATGAGAGCTTCTGCTCATTACCATCAATTAGGGTCAAGTCGAGAGCAGAGCCGGGCGGCGAGAGTGGGGGGAAGGCAAATGGGAGGCAGCAGGGAGGAAGGACGAGGACTAGGGGGTGGCATCCTGGCAAATGTGGAAAGAGGGCCAATTAAAATGAAAGCAATGGGAAATATGAATGATTTGAGGCTTAAACACACACAGGGACACACATACATATCTATGTAAAGCACACATCTATTGAATGTAATGTCAGGCTCAGTGTAATCCTACAGGAGTAACTAAAGGATGAGCAAGAAGCCGACATGAAAGGATCTGTAATGCTCTCTCTCATGACCACTTTCAACTCTGCGGCCCTCGTCCACATCCGCTGTTTGACTATTACAGGAATTTCACAACCAAGGTCGGGGGATGGAATGCTTTTTAGGAGTGAAGGGAAAAGAGAAGAAGCGACTTCATTTCGAGCTCAAATGATAATTCTTGAAGTTATATCACCACCTTCTGTCATCGAGCTGGAATTCCAATTAACTTGAGAAAAAGGGTCTGAACAATAAATCGTTGAAAAGCAAGTGCAAAACCTATAACGGCCACCGGATGTAAAACAAAACTTTAATCAGAAAAAACTTTACCGCCTCTGTAGAAGTCTAATATTTTCCACAAGAGATAAGCTTTGTTTCACCCGAGGAAAACGGCGAGCAGAGGCAGTAAGCGCTCAATCGTCCATAAAATTCAGAAGGTTTTCAGAAGGCCTAAAGGAGCACTCAACCGATTTAGTGTTGCACTTCCATGAAGTTTAGCTCAAGCTTAAGAAACGCTGCATTCTTTCCCATAACGCGACGCAATAGCATCTTCCATTAGATTCCCTCTCCCTCCAAAATGGCCTCCTGAGGATTAAATCAAGGTTATTTTCTCTTACTTCAGATACCTCCCTCCAGAGCTACAGAAGACATTAAACAACTGTTTTCACAGGCTTAGCGCTGCAGAACTCCTAGTGATGAGTAAACACAAACTCCAATTGGACAATTGTCAAAGCGCTCCTTTAAACAACACATAAACTGTTGTGGATCATACATTCAGGTCTTCTCAACTCCCTTAAAAGGTAGGTCACATTAAAGACATCCACTCCACGCATGAACTGATCCACAGCAACTAATGACTAATTGTTGAGATTTGGATTCTTATGAAATTAATCTGGAGCTGGAAAAGCTTTGCAGTTAGTTAATAACCTTGAGTGTAAAATTCTGACACCTTGAAGGAAACAGGATACACGAAACCTTGAAATAAAAAAGCACTCATCCTGATACATCTGCTTCTTCCCACTCCCACTCTCAGACACAGACACACACACACACACACACACACACACCCACGCACTGTGCAGCCTTATGTGTGTTTGACTCATCTAAGTGAGATAATCCAGTTTTCCGGATGAATTCGCCTTTGTGTCCCGAGGGCAGAGATTAAGATAAAGATATTAAACAAACAAGAACCCCAACTCTCCCCTCCCTCCCCCCCGCTGCCCGCTTCTCCCCCGGTATCAGCGTCTTCCCTCCTCCATCACATCCTCCTCTTCCTCTGGCCCGAGCCTGGCTTGTTGCTTCCCTCCTCCGATACGCTCAGGCTCGCTGAAGACAGCAGGTCTGACATTGTTTGCTCCAGACAGGAGCAGGTCCTGAGCACTCAGTCAGATAGTAAGTCAGTTAGGTGGAGAAACACACAGGAAGAGAGGTGAGTGTTGATCTGAACTGAAGCTCCTTCCCTCCCTCCCTCCCTCCCTCTGCTCTGCCCTCGTGGCAGGGTTGACTGGCTCAAGATCAGAAAAAAAGGCAAACATGTCAAAGGCATTATCAACAGTACAACAGTCATGAGTGTGCTGCCCTCAGAGAGGAAAGAGAGGGTGAATCAGAGAGGGGGGGGCAAGTTTCCAGTCTTCATTTCTATTTAGAAGTGAACAGACAATATCAAGATCCAGATTATCTGAGCACCGTGAGTGACCAGACACTGAGACAGATATTAACTATGTACAGACTGAGTGATGGAGGCCGAAACAGAATCACTTCCTGCTACTGCAGCCTGTCTTAAGAAAGGATATATATATATATATATATATATATATATATATATATATATATATATATATACACTATATTACCAAAAGTATTCGCTCACCTGCCTTTACTCATTCTATGAACTGAAGTGCCATCCCATTCCTAACTCATAGAATTCAATATGATGTCGGTCCACCTTTTGCAGCTATTACAGCTTCAACTCTTCTGGGAAGACTGTCCACAAGGTTGAGGAGAGTGTTTATAGGAATTTTTGACCATTCTTCCAAAAGCGCATTGGTGAGGTCACACACTGATGTTGGTCGAGAAGGCCTGGCTCTCAGTCTCCGCTCTAATTCATCCCAAAGGTGTTCTATCGGGTTCAGGTCAGGACTCTGTGCAGGCCAGTCAAGTTCATCCACACCAGACTCTGTCATCCACGTCTTTATGGACCTTGCTTTGTGCACTGGTGCACAGTCATGTTGGAAGAGGAAGGGGCCCACTCCAAACTGTTCCCACAAGGTTGGGAGCATGGAATTGTCCAAAATGTTTTGGTATCCTGAAGCATTCAATGTTCCTTTCACTGGAACTAAGGGGCCAAGCCCAGCTCCTGAAAAACAACCCCATACCATAATTCCTCCTCCACCAAATTTCACAGTTGGCACAATGCAATCTGAAATGTACCGTTCTCCTGGCAACCTCCAAACCCAGACTCGTCCATCAGATTGCCAGATGGAAAAGCGTGATTCATCACTCCAGAGAACGCGTCTCCACTGCTCTAGAGGCCAGTGACGGCGTGCTTTACACCATTGCATCCGACGCCTTGCATTGCACTTGTTGATGTGTGGCTTGGCTGCAGCTGCTCGGCCATGGAAACCCATTCCATGAAGCTCTCTGCGTACTGTACTTGGGCTAATCTGAAGGTCACATGAAGTTTGTAGCTCTCTAGCAATTGACTGTGCAGAAAGTCGGTGACCTCTTTGCACTATGCGCTTCAGCATCCGCTGACCCCTCTCCGTCACTTTACGTGGCCTACCACTTCGTGGCTGAGTTGCTGTTGTTCCCAAACGCTTCCATTTTGTTATAATAGAGCTGACAGTTGACTGTGGAATATTTAGGAGCGAGGAAATTTCACGACTGGATTTGTTGCACAAGTGGCATCCTATGACAGTTCCACGCTGGAATTCACTGAGCTCCTGAGAGCGGCCCATTCTTTCACAAATGTCTTGTTTCACAGTCTGCATGCCTGAGTGCTTGAATTTATACACCTGGGGCCAGGCCAAGTGATTAGAACACCTGATTCTGATCATTTGAATGGGTGAGCGAATACTTTTGGTAATATAGTGTATATATAATTACCAAGATTTCAAGAATTGTCAATATAGTCGATAAAGGAAAAGAAAATGTTTTGAGTTTAATATTAGAGTCTGTTGTGTTAGTGTTAGATTATTCATTTTCATTTTTTTCTATTCTTTTTGTTGGGGGGCTTTCAATCATTTGTTTTATTCGCAAGTTCTTTCATTATAGTTTCCTACAGTATATACTACAGACGCTGCAAGTAAAGTAAAAGAAGAAAACATCCGAACCATTTCGTCAACACGTAGCAAAGGAGACACTTAGACCTGATGAACAAATTAATTAATAAATCAAAGGAAAATATGTGCAGCCAATACTATCAGATTCAAGCACACAGAATGTTAAAACAAACACATTTGCCTAAAGGTCTTTTAATGTGTAGCTTGCAGATTAAAAAGATTTAAGATGCTTTTTTGATTAATTTTTGACTCGTATGCTTGTCTTTTATTAATCTATTGCTTTTTTCCTGGTCTAATTGCTACCTGAGCTCTTCTTCATTTACTTTTTTTTTCATTTGCTTACTTTCACAAGTGGCAGTCAATCTGCTGTCACTTACAGTGTTGTAACATGATAACAGACATCTTCAAATTATATTTAAGGATTTTCCTCCAGATACTGTTTAACCGAGCTGAGAGGCCGCCCAGATCTGGACATGTCTCCTCGTCTGATCGATTTTGTTTATAAATTACAATCTAAACCACATTAACGATGCTCATTAATATACGTATGTGGTGTGTGAAAAGGTTTCTCTCCACCTTGTCCATTAGTGTTTTATTTCACAGTAGGAAATGCTTAACCTGCATTGTGAACACGGTGATGGCGAGGGGAATAAACAAGTTTGAATTTTTAATTTCAGAGGCTTTGAGTACAACTTTGAATTCTTGAATGCCTTGAGAGCAAGAGAGAGAGAGAGAGAGAGAGAGAGAGAGAGAGAGAGAGAGAGAGAGAGAGAGAGAGAGAGATGGAGTTTGAGGGGAGAAAAGTCTTTGCTGGAAATCTCTCCCTCTCTTTCTTTGCAGGAAGACATCAAACAAACACACCTGCTCCCCGGACCAATCCCCTCAGCACTGCCCCGGCTCTCCCTGCCTCTGCCATGCACTCACACACTCCCATTCCTCATTACACACAAGCGCACACACAAAACACATAAACGCACACACGCACGCTCACACATGCGCACGCACACGGTCCCATTCCTCATTACACACACCAAGAGCGGAGCAGTGAGAGATTGCGGCGAGCGAGCGGGAGCGGTGCTTTGGTGTAATGGGAGGAAATGTTGGTGTTTCATCTGGAATTGATGAAGTCTTGTTTCAGCGGCTCTCCCCGGAGCCGGGCCGCTGTGCGCTGGCTGTGTAAATGAAAAGGAGCAGCCGAGACTGGACCGGAGGAGCAGAGAGCCAGTCGATAGAGCTACTGGAGAGTCATACTGAACTGCTCAGAGACTCACAGCTTCAGGAGTAGGAGAGGCTGTTCCACAAAACAAAATGTCTATATTGGTATCTGACGGGCAGAACAGATAGAGCAGTTTAAAAAAACAAAAAAAGCATGAAGCACAGAGAGAGAGAAAAAAAGTGTCTTGGCAAACAGCATCACTGTAGTTTTCCAAGAAATACAGCGTATAAGTGTGGGGCGTGCTCTGTAATAAAATCTGATTTTATCATCCGAGCAAAGCATTAAAGACACTCTTGTGCTCTAAAGCAAACGTACAGATAAGAGTCACAACACCACAACACCAATCCATAGCTGCTGTTGTAGCTTTTTAAAACAATACGAATAGCTAAACAAGACACATCATATCAATTATTCAACCTAATTATTTACATATACATTTTTAATAATGCTCTGATTTGCTCTTTTTTTATATCTGCATCTTATCTTTAATGTTTTTTCTCATCTACTCGTTATCTTCAGTCTTCTCCGCAGCTGGTTCTTCAAACAAAATGATGGGCACGATAAACCCTGACCTGGTAAGTAAAGACGAGTGGGAGAAGACTCCAGCATGAGCACGTATCTTGAATGATGTAAGAGGTCTTAGATCTAATAAAGCCAGCGCAGAGGCTGATGTAAATGCTTGTTCTAATAAAACCCTGGTGTTAGGGGCTGTGCAGAAGCAGATTTAAGTGCTTGTTATAATCAGGCTCAACTTGGTGCGTCTGTACTCTCCAGTCAGAGAGTGTTGTCTCAGGTTAAGCAGACAGAGATGAAAGGAGGAGGAGGAGGTCACCTCTACAGACAGACTGTAATCTATTAAGTACTGAAGAGGCAGATAATACAGACGGGTTTGACTCTTCTATGGAAACTATAATGTTGAAACAAAAGTGCAAGCATCAGAGGAAACGGTGACGTTAGCCTGCTGTAATTTCTTTTTTGGAATTCATTTAGATTAGATTAGATTTAGAGGTAAACATTTGCTTTATACTTTTATTTATACTTTTTCCATATTACATTTATAGCTGCTATAATTGATCCATTAATCGATTGGTTTCTTAATGAATCGCCAGCTACTGTGACGATCGATTCATCAGTTTGAGTCATTTCTTAGTTAATAGAAGTTCATATTCTCTTATTCCAGCTTCTATTGTTAGTATTTTCTGGTTACTTTACTCCTCTATGACAACACAAGACATCTGAGGATGTCATCTTGGGCTTTGGGAAACAGTGATCAACATTCTTAACCATTTTCTGACATTATCAAGAACAAATAACTCATCAAGGAAATGATGGACAGATTAGTCAGCGATAAAACACAATCACTAGTTGCAGCCCTTATTACATATACAGTGTATAGATTTAAACTGGCAATAGACAAGAAGTTTTTTGCTTTAAGTTATAGTTATGAAGTAAATGTTAATTGCACGACAACTATAGAATAATGACACCATCAGAGTTTATATTGGTTACCTATAAACCTCACTTTCAATATTCTAGTCAGGCCGGCAGCCCGGCACCATTTCTATCTGCTTTCAAATCTCAGTTATACATTAACTTAATGAATAAACTCACATTGTGCCTCGAGTTGTTGGTGGGTCTTACTCTGAGGAGAACAGAAAGCGCTCCATTTGTCTTAGCGACAGCACTGCTGCACTTTAAGCAAAAGTTATTTGTACAATCTCATAAAGTAAGAGATCAAATTTAGAGTAAATGGAGTAGAGATGAAAATATACAAGTAAAACAAGGATTATAGCACAAAGCTAACAGAGTGCAAACACTCAAAGTACTGAAACACCATCCAAACATCTGCGCAAATACATAAACACTCGAACAGCATCACACCTAATCTCAAATTTCATCCTCACTACAGCAGGACGGATGTAAAGACACAAATACGCACACAAGCAGACGCCCAACAAACAGTCGCATTCATCTGCTGCGTTAGTTCCAAATAAACAGCGCGAGTGTTTGTGTTAACGTGGTGAAAAGCTCGTCTTCTAAAATATAGAGGGAGGGAATCGGATCAAACATTTTGGATGAATGGAACAAGGCCCTTTAGTCGGATCAGACGTGCAGGCAGTCCAACTGTGTTCACACACATGGCCCTATATGGAGGAGCTGCTATAAGGGTTGGCTGAGAGTTGAATGACACAAACAAAGAGAAAAAGACAGAGAAGAGAGGGGGGCGAACACTTCAGTTAAAGCCTCTGACTCCTCATTCATGACTGACCAAAACACACTACTTCTGTCTCCACACGCACAGATCACACAGACAGACATACAGTACACGGGGCCAGCTCAGCCTGACTGGGCTAAGGGAGAGGAGATTAATTAGCATTTTTATGTAAATGAGGCGTTTGTGTCTAATTATTTCTGTTATTCCAGCAGCAGCAGCAGGCTTTGATGTGCCAGCGGTGGATTTAAATAGAGGGAGATTTCCATCACATCCTCCCTCTGCGTCACAGCCAGGCAGGAGACAGAGACAGCAGAGATTACACACTCCGCTGGGACGCACACACGCCACACATAAACACCGTCTGGCTTTGCGCACACATCCTAACACACACACAAACAGAGGGTTATTCTACCTCAGAGGGAAAGTCCTCGTGGGTTTTCTGTGTATTTGCTGCCAATGCTCACACTCAAGTGTTTGCATGTTTACAAACCCACCCCCACCCTCGCCGCTCCTCTCCCAGTTGAGTGCTGGGAGATGTGGAACCCTTAATTGGCAGAGCATTCATCAGTGTGTTATCTATCTGATGGGGTAGAGGGCCTCCATGGCCTGTTTGGTGCTAGTTTATGAGCTGATATTAAAGGCTGTTAAAGTACATAAAGGGGATAAACTTTTACAGCTTGAACTTATAGCCAGAAACACAGGCAGCGTCATAAAGGGCCGATGTACACTCTGCGCACACTGCAGCCCCAGGTCAAAGAGTCTACAGTAGAATATGTGGAGAAAGATATAGATGTGCTTTGTCTTAGTCTAAAAGTCTAAAAAAATAAATAAATAAATGGAATAAAAAGTGACTGTGTGTCAGACCCATGGCAGTCACATTTTTCCTTCTACAATGAGAGCTTTACAAAGTTAGTGGAAGGGGAATTTATGACCAGAAGTCACGCTCCGGAGTTACGTTTTAATGAGTCTTGTTTATTTTGTGCAGAAAGCCACATGAACATGCACACAGCTGACTCTGTACACATTCCCTCTGTTGGTTTCAGGCTATTCTGCTTATCGACAACAAGTGGTGGTGACGTGGGGGGGAAAAAAACCCAGTAATGCGCTCTCAAAGGGGGCAAATGTATTTGAGGAAGGTCAAGAAACAGTTTTTAGACCTCAAGGATACAAACAATGTGTTTTGGTAAGAAATACTGAATGTAAACATAGCTTTTGTTTGTTTACAAGAAAATTCTTTAGGGCACCTTTAAATGTACAGCCTTAAATGTACAATACCACTGGGGGGCTCTCTATCAACAAACACCCTATCTCTTGCAGAGCGATGTGTCCTGTTAATCAACCTGACCGCCACAGCCAGAGTTTTTGGTGAGTATTGAATTGTGTCCTGACTTTAACCACACAGGCACACACAACCTCGGTGTGTGGTGTTACTCTCTATCATTAGCTCATGGTAAGTGTACAGTAAATTATTCTGGCAGATATACACTGAATGGGTAACAACAATGCAAAAAAACACACACGTTCCAGCTGTAAAACATATCACAGTTGATGTATTACACCATTATTCAACCACTCCTGATGAAAATCTATATTCGCGTTTAGTTAAGTCGCATTTGCCGACTACCCTATCACAGAAGAAGCAACAGGCTAACACATGAAACATAGCATTACTTTAATAAACTTGTAGATTTTTCTTAGTTAGAACAAGTGCACAGTTCAACAAATAATATAATAAAAGAACCAGCAGTTTATAGACACTTTAACATCAGATGTTTTACTGAGAGGTCCAGTTCTTATGCAACTGATGTTACAGTAGCATCTACGCTAGCCTCTGGGGAGCCAAAATTTTTGATTTCAAACAAACAGTGGCTTCCCTCACTGGTTGTCACATCCAAACTGCGTCTGTGGCTGCCAGTGGTTCTTCAGAGGATGCTGACTAGTTAAACACCTGTGTGTTTGGCCACAGGTGCATAGCTTCAGGCCTAGTAAGGTGGATTTGTGGTTTGGATGAAGTCTGGTTTTCCCCAATCTCCAAAACAGATGTTGTGAAGGAGAAAAACACATTCTACCAGAATTTCACTTCAAATCACAACAAGTATTTCATTGTATTCTACTCTATTCACAGGTTTAAAAAAACGTCAGTTGCTCCTCTTTCTTTTATCTTAGACTGTAATGTCTTTCTCCCGTCTTTGGCTCTTAGCCAGTAAGATGATTTGTGCAGAGAGTAGTGGAAACTTAAAAGTGGAGACACCGCACAACGTTGCCTGGCTTGTGGAGAGTGATGGAGGTCTGCTGACAAAGAAGCAGTCTGAGTGAAACAGAGAGGCAGACATAAAGGGGGAGACCAATGTGCAGGCGCCGTGACTGTGGGAGAAAACACATCTGAGAGCTGTGTACAAACAGGGATCAGAGAGGCAGAGAATTGAGGGCTATTCCTGAAGGGGCTTTTGGGCCTGATCCCACAAGTGTTCCCTCCACGCCCGCTGTAATAACACGGAGGCTTGAAACAAACAATGTGATAACGCCGTGATACTGTGGCATCCTGTCACTGTGAGCCCGAGGGAGCCCACCAGGTATCCCCTTCTCTTTCATAACTCCTGACACCTGACACTACTTGGTCTCCTCCTGAGTTCTCCCAGCTTACATTCATCCTTACATCACTGTCAGGTAAGACACACTCCCAACGCACGAACTGCACATGCTCTAACATTTACTCCGCACACACACACACACACATATCCCCGCATGTACCTGTGCGTGCATTGCCATTTAAATTTAAAAGATATTCCTTCCATTCAAAACATCCGGGCAGTGTTGGGGGAACTTGTATTGTCCATTGACTTCACAGATAAGAGCCCGACTTCAATTACATGTAGTGAAGCCAGCAGGGCTCTAATCTGCATGTTAGCATGAGGATAACTAGCTTTCTCTCTCTCTGTCCAATCTCCCCCCCCACACACTTTTTTTCTTTTCTGTCTGACACCTCATGTACTGCTGATAGGGATCACTGAGTGTATTATCGCAGAGAGTATGGGCTATGTGCTATCAAAGCGGGAAGTATTACTGACTGTCTGCACACATATGAGTGCATGTCATGCGGAGAGGCGTTCACACGGTTAATAAACAGACTGTTAAACAGCCCAAAAAACCTTGATCTGGTGACCGGTTCTCTTCGGCTTTGTGGACACACAGCGGAGGTTTACGGCGAGCTCCTTTATAGCTCTGTGTAGTCGTACATTATTTTGAGGGGAATCTGCCTTGTTAAAAGGTCTTTGCAGTGAGATATCTCCGGAGATTACGTGGGCTGTTTTGATATCACGCCGAGAGAATTCAAACGGGGCAAAGCAACACAAATAATGTCGAGTAAGGACACACATAATCTGATCAGAAATCTGGATGTGTCAAGTTTTCTTCATGGTGCTCTCTCCAGAGTGACAGCCTAACTGCTCATTATGTTATATGTTGAGCCCCTCTGAATGGTCCATTTTCCATTTCCAGTGTTGAAGTCTGCTCATAGAGGCCATTGATCCGAAGACAAGCTGCCTTGACTGATTGCTGGGAGGAAACGCTGGCATTATGGGCATCTGTGTGTGTGTCTGTGTGTGTGTAGAGAGAGAGAGAGAGAGAGAGAGTGCGCAAGTGTAGAAGGAGGCAAAGCGGGTATTAGTCTGATGAAGTCATACAGGAAATCAATGTCGTATTGAAAGGAGAAAAATGCCCTGCCCAGGGGTGGTTGCACACGGGCCCGCCTGCACACAAACACACATACACGCTTAACAATGAGACAAAGTGTGATGTGCTATGAGCAAAAAAGACAAAAGGCTTGATAATGAAAAATGAGCCGGTGAAATGTCAAGTTCAAGTACGATGCTAATGAGAGAGAAAGGCAACAACAGGCTGTCTGGGATTTCGGATACTTCCACAAGTCTCCCACCTTATCTGTGCAGCTACGTTGGTTAAAAGTTGTGTCCAAATGTCTAAATAAGTGTCCATGCACACTTGACTATATGTTTCCATATGACAATTTGTGTGTATTCTGTATTTCAAAAGGCGAGGAGTGCAGGGAGGACTCCAGGAGAGCAAGTGTTTAAAAATTAATGGGGCCCAGTGACAGGGACCTATAGATGGAGATGGACCGGGTGACTGAAGTGTCAAGACACACATAAGAGAAAACACACAAACGCACACACACACACACATACAGGCAAACTGTACTCATGTAGGTCAGGCGAACGTGCACACATAAACATACGCAGCAGTCCATCTTAGCCGCGCTTCTCTTGATCTCCACTCCAACCACATCAATTGTTAATAAAGCCGGGGCCCGGGCTGATTACTAAAGATTATTCCACTGTTTATTCTGATCAATAGAGCATTTCTATTCCTGCAGGCCCTCATGGAGATGTTTGAAGGAGCGAACGAGCGAGCGAGGGAGGGAAGCGAAGACAGAAAGACAGTGAGAGAAGGAGGCGGACCGATTGTATATCTTAATGACTTTAGTCGCAGTGGCGTCTCTGGTGCCTGCTGGAGCTCAGAGCTCAGAGGGGAAGTTAGGTAGATCGTAGCCTTGGGCTACATCTTACAATTCCTACCAGCGACTTCAAGACTCGGAGTGCGGCTTAGACTGGAGTGGATATTAATTTCACTGACCAAGTGGCAGACAGGGGTGCTCCATAAGACCATCAGTCACCAGGCCTAAGCTACTCAGCGGCTATTACTATGGTAATCTATACCGCAGGCCTGTGTGTGTGTGTGTGTGTGTGTGTGTGTGTGTGTGTGTGTGTGAATACACACGTTTGGGTATACGTGTGTGAGAGGGAGGGAGACAAAGACAACGGAGAGGGACTGAGCGAGTACTGTAAGCGTGTATCAACACTCATTAACAGAGACACACAATTACGTAGTCCCACACTTATGTTTCTGTTCAACCGGCATATGATGTTCACAGAGTAATTAATCATAAAAAGGCGGAGAGGGGGAGGAGATGAGGAAAGAGGGAGGGGGGGAGGGGGGAGTTGGAGGGTGGAACAACATTATGAGTCTGGGTAATTGTCTAATTTTCCTTCAGAGAGCCCAACGAGGAATTAGAAAACAAACTGCGAGTGCAGTCGCTCCGTTCCTCAGTTGAAAGATGAGGAGGGCTATCAAAGCATCCACCGTGGACTGGAAGTATGAAAAATAACAAAAACCACTGAAGACATTTGTTAAAAAAAAAAGTTACTATTTTCCATCTTGTCACTAATAGCTGCATGTTAAAAAGCTTAAAATGGCTACCAAAATGCACCAACCCCAACCCTAAAAGAAAATATCTGAGCATTTTTGTTTTATTGGTGATAAACTTAAAAGAGAAAAACCTTCAGCTCACTCACTCAAGTGAAGCTCACGGAGAGATGAATACACTTCCTGGAAGAGACCCAAGTAGGGCACACACACCTGCACATGTGTGAGCGAGTGTGTGTGTGTGTGTGTGTGTGTGTGTGTACACACCAGGGGACATTTTTTGCACATGCATACAGATGTGTACACCAGCTGTCATGCAGATGCACGTGCACAAGCACTCTTAGACAACAATATGAGAGCACATAGTGGATTTTGTGCAGCTTTATGGGACAACAAGCGGAAAAAAGAAATTACCACCATGGATCAGAGGTATTACTACTAAATCCACTGCTGCTGAAAGGATAGACAAGACCGAGCAGGATGGGCCTCAAAGTGACAAATCAGACAGACGCACAGACAGTCAGACAGACTGACACTAACTTGTTAGCCTTCCGGTCACCCATACCCAGTTCTGCTAACGGTAGCACTTTACTTTAAAGCTCTCTTTTTTTTTTTCAGCAGGATAGAATAACAAGGTAAAAGTGTGAAAATAACTTAAAGTTACCTGCACTTCAGTAAAAGCTGTTTCTCCCCCCCAAAATTAATTGCTTCTTACTGGGGACATTGAGTGCACATGACAGTGAAAGTCAAAGAGGTAGGAAGGCATCGCCTCGGTCCTCCTTTGTTCGGTAAATGACTAAATATTTAATGTTCCGGGGCTCTTAAGATTAAAGGTAACATGTTGTCAGTAATAGTGGAGCTACTTCAAAGGATGTAAATTATGCATTTCTTCCTTTAGCAGAGAAATCAAAGCAGGTAATGAAGATTAAAGTTTGTGGACCTCCATTCTCTCTCTGGTTGAGGAGGAAGGAGGAGAGGAGACGAAGAGAGAGGGAAGAGGACCTGTGTTAGGAAGGTTAATCTATTCGGAGCGCGGGTTATCTGATTAAAGAATCATTGTGTTCATTTAATCTGTTCCAGTGAAGCTGGTGTATGGAGCTGGGAGATAGTGGCGGGGCAGGGGCCTAACCACCTCTGTCAAGAGGCGCTGAAGCCAACCAAAGTGGCAATCAAAGAGCTGGATGACTTTGGGCAGACGAGCACGGACCATGTTGTTCTTGGTTCGCTTGTGTTTGAAGTAGACAGGTGGGGAGTTCATTTATTAGAGAGCTTCCAGTCACGACAGCATCCAAAGTGCTGGTATTTTCCAAAACATGGAATTTGACACAATTTCGCTCCTGTTCCCTTTGACCTTTCCCCCTCCGTCTGATGTATCTGTGTACAGACGGAGACGACACTGTTTCTATCAGTCATGAACATTTTTTTGGTCTGCAAAGAGCGGTGCTTACAAGTCCCCCCCGGGGCTGTATTTTACTTCCATCTGCCTCTCTAAGACACCAGTTAGAGCACAATCCCACCAGCCAGCAGAAGGAGCTGACATTTAGAAACACAGGGTTTTTTTGTTCTCTAACAGTCGGCGCTCCTCTGTGAGAAATGAGCAAAAAGACAGGAGACGCTAAAAGGAGGGGAGAGGCGCTTAGCCCTGTCTTCACACCCATCCGCTCTGCACCAGCTATCATTTAGGCTATCCCACAATGCACCTCCCACAGGCTCGAACACAGGAGTCAGGCCCATTAGCCTAGCGACGAGAGCGCTAATCGTCACATTCCATTACAGTCGATGGCACCGTGGTGATTCTAATGCCCATTTGGAAAAAGTCATACAAGGGCCGATGTTGCGTCACCAGAGCAGAGGGGGGACACAAACCAAAGAGCGACTTTGAGGTGAAAAGTCCAAATTATTTGAGTGTTCGAGGCGTTCACTTACAATCCCCCATGATCCGTGTTGATTATCAGCAGCAGCTACGAGCCTCTGCTGTGACTGAGGAGGTGTCGAGGGGCACAAATGCGAAGTGAACAAAGCCCAGCGTTATTCTATTGGAATCAGATTCCTCTTCAACTGAACATAGACTTATCGACCACCGCGAAACTACACAAGAGCAGCTTCCAAATGAAGGACGGTGCGAAAGAGAGAGGAGCGAGACAGAGAGACGAGGGGAATAGAAGACAGAGAGAAGGAGAGGGAGAGAGTGAGACAGGGGTAAATAACATCTTCATCTCCACTCGCGTCTGCAGCAGCCAGTCAGTCAGGCATCATTAATCCAGCGAGGAGCCTCATCCGTTGTGTATTGGTTCATTTTACAACACTACAGTACTGTCTAAATATTGACAGAGCGCTGTTGTCTGGGCTATTGACTGTCATCAGAATGCTCCCCTTCAGAGCCGAGTGTAAAAGGGAACTGTGACGATCTGGTGTGTGTGTGTGAGTGTATGAGTGTGTGAGTGTGTGTGAGTGAGAGAGAGGGAGAGTCAGAGCACTGGTCTTACGCCGAGTGCTGCCTTCACATGGGCAGCACAGGTGAGAGTCCAGTATACACGCACACCGTGATGTGAACACACACTTTAAGACACATGCACGTATTGTCACCAAACACACACACACACTCAATCCCGTACGCACAATGGACGGACTGTGGCCCCCTCACAACTTGGCTGTCCTCTAACATTCACTCACCTCAGATGATTTCTATGCAAATAGAGCAGCGGACGAAAAAAAAAAAAATGCAGCAGCTGAATTAAATCCAAAACACATTTGGTCAAAAATCAATTCCCCCGGTCCCTCCTCTCATCCACACAGACAGCCGACTCTCCACTCTCCCTATCCCACAGCACACAGCCCTGGACCGCTGATAAATATTCATTTTTTTTTTTTTTTTTTTTTTATATTTATGTTACAGAAAAAAAAAGCTGTGATGGGCAAAACAGGAGAGCATCCCCAACAAAAGCCTTCTGAAAACACACGCACACGCATGAGAACACACTTAAAGATAGACCCGCAGTTTACTAACAATCAGATAACGGCTGTGACTCAACACACGGGTCATTTAATGGAGAATAAATAACACCAGATTTACATTATGATTTAACTGTGTTATACGTTAAACGGATTGGATATGGTGTGTGAAAGCAGCTTCCTGACCTCAGAGCACACACACTGCTTTTAAAGTCCTTCTTCAGCCGCATGCCAGAACAACCACGACTCTTCTAACAGCACTTGAACATTCTCTCTTTCCGGAAAAGAGATGGTAATTACTTGACAAATCACTGCCTCTTTTAAGTGCCAGATGAAAGAGTGTAAATGGGGGGAAATACGCAGGAAATAAAATAAAATCCCTTTTTTTTTCTGTTTTCAGTTAAGTGGCCGGAGAGGGAGAACGGGAGATATTTAATGTTGCTTAAATATGCAGTGTGATTCCACCCGCTGATTAAATTATAGCAGATGAGATCTTCTGTTGGCTGGAAACTTGAAAAAGTCCAGAGCTGTTTAAAAATGCATCAAACATGGTGTTGGATTAGCTCTCTGTCTCTGTCTTTCACTGTCTCGCTGAGGAGGAGGAGGAGGTGGAAGAGGAGGTGGAGAGGGGAGGACCGGGCCAAGCAGAGGGGGGGAGGAGAGGAGAGAAGACAGAATCAACTCTGCCACAAATGAGACTAATGCTGGTGCCTTCGACAGAGAGCAAATATGATAATGAAGAAGTCAAAGCGCACTTAATAATGAAACGAATGGAAAAGGAATTATTTGAATTAAAGTCAACCCGCTGAAAAATGCGACAAAGCGCCTTTGTGTGTGTGTGTGTGTGTGTGTGTGTGTGTGTGTGTGTGTGTGTGTGTGTGTGTGTGCTTGAGAGGGAGTGTTAATTAGTCTGTTTGCCAAATGGTCCAAGTGAGAGCCCACTGGGTCCTGTGCTCTGCACTTTTCGCCCTCTTCCTCCACTCCTCCTGCTCTCTCCTTCTCTTCCTCTCCGGAGCCAAGATGTGCATATGTTTTGGGCTGCTTTAATTTCTCCGCTCATAATTGGGCTGAACCGCAGGGAGCCCTCATCCGCTGGGACAAGACTGTAAACATGAGTTTACTCTCTTTTTCTCTCTCTCTCTCTCTCCCTCACACACACGCTGAAAACACAATATAGCGAACTGATCAAACAAATAAACTACCATCCAGAATGACTAAAAGGGGCTTTACTCCCACCCTCTATTTCCAGTGATGAACAAAGAAACACAAACCGCTCAGAGCGCCGCTCCCGCTCACTCAGTGACAGAAAAAATAAATAAATAATCGGGCGCAAGAGAAAGTGTTTGAAGAGTCAGAGGCTTCTAGCTCACCACGTTGCATCAGAGGGGCCAGTAGACATAGAGTACTTTCCTGCAGAGATGGGTAATGAAGGCGGGTGGGAAGTTATTCATAAGAATCTGACCGTGTAAGCACTTGTGTAGAGACATGATGTTTAATTTGTAGTTTGAGCAAAAGAAGTTTTTCAAGTCCGGCTGCAAATACGGCACAATACTGTCACACTTGAGTGGGCAAACAGGTCAAACCACCTCCATTGTGCTCTTTTGGGGAACAGCCAAAATGCAGCATGGGGTGTTAAGGGTTAACAGACTGAATGAGCTTTGGAGCTGTAATAGGTTGTCCAAAAATGTACCGCTTATCTTATAGAGCATACTTCCATAATTTAGATGCCGTTTGCATGTGTGTGTGCGCATGTTTCGGTTTGTTTGTGTCTGTGTACCGCAGGTGTACAGACAGGGGGCTGTGTGTGTGTGTGTGTGTGCGTGTGTGTGCGTGTGTGTGTGTGTGTGTGTGTGTGCCTGTGTGCATGTGTGTTCCTGTCTGTGTGTGCACATACTGCATGTGTGCAGGCATGCTCCTGAGTTCAGAGGTAGTGACAGCTTTGACAGCTATACCTGCCAATGGCCAGATCCCGCCGATAACCCCTGCTGTCGCCACAAAGCCGACAGAAAGGCTCCAATTTCCCCCCCAGACACTGGGCCAGTTTGTGGAGGCAGAAAGAAGGGAGGGGGGGCTGCTGGAGAGACAACCTCCAGCCATTCTCCACAATACACTCTCCTCATTCCACCCCACTAACACATGAATGGGGATCCAATTGATTCTTTTTCACCCGAGTCCATTTTCCCACCCGGCCTGACACAGAGAGAGGATTTTGTGCTCATCTGCCCTTCCTTGTGTACTTCATATCGGGGAGAAGACTTATAGAAAGGGAAGGTAAAAAGGGGGGGATCTTTATCAGAAAGCGAATTAACGCTCAAAGTGCTCCATTTGGAAGGTATATCAGGCCAATCCATTAAAAGGGCCTTCAGAAAAGAGCCCGGCGCGGAGGACACCTTGAGAATGAACAGAAGACCTTGCTGAAACAGCACTCTTCACACACACAGGAGGAGAGAGAGAGAGACAGAGAGAGAGAGAGAGAGAGAGAGAGAGAGAGAGAGAGAGAGAGAGAGAGAGAGAGAGAGAGAGAGAGAGAGAGAGAGAGAGAGTATAGAGTATAGGGGTTTGTGCCACGTGGGGCTGCATAATCACCTGGTTATACTTGTTACCTGAAGAAATACAAAAAAAAACTTTTTCCTCTTGAAAAAAATCACTAATCAATGCAGAGCTTTAAATTCAAAAATATAAATTCAAACATTCATATCGATTTGTCTCATTATTCCCTGGGAGTTAATAACTTTGTTCCTCTTTCAAGCATAAAGTCTCTCCATCACACACACACCGGCCTGTGAGATTTCCTCTTACTTGCTCTCTCATGCACACACACACACACACACACACACACACACACACACACACACACACCTGCTCCAGCAGTGAGTTCCATTAATCTTCTCCCAGGCCCTGTCCTCTGCGGGTTGACCCAGGTGAGGGAGGGGGGAGGCAGGGGTCAGAGGCTAGAGGACTGCCCCTGTCTGGATGGAGGCCTCGTGAACATTAGCCCCTGGCCAGTGGGGTGGGGAGGCAGTGGAGGGACCACCCCATACTGTCTGTGAGAGGTCAGCCATAAGAAAAAGATAAGTGATTTCCAAGAGAATCTAAAGGTGGAAGTCACTGTAAAGACAAAGAGTGGATCTAAATCTAACTATCAGCAGATTTAAAACAGGAGGAATATAGAAGATCTCCACCATCAACAAGACGCAGAGTCAAATAAATGAAATAAGCAAAATGGAATCAAAAAATTGTTTGTTTTTGTGTGTTCATTTTGCTATGAATCAACAATGATAGCTGTACTTTTAGGTTGTACTCCCATAAGGGTCAACATAACAGAAACGTGGTGACCAACCCAGTGTTTTAAAGTATGAGGACACAGACTGAGCACGCGGACATCCAGTGTAATAAAAACAGAACAGCAGATCTCTCCACTGCCTATGTTCTTAACGGTTAGAGCCGTGTTTGACGAACTTTTTGCACTGTGTACCACCTCAGAAAATAGAAGACCCTCCTATTAACCCATTATGACCTGCAGCTAATACTAGCAGGTGCTGTGGACACTTCAGCCGCACTGCTTAAGTAGCCGTTAGCACTCATGCTCACTTCTCGGTCGTCAACTTCATTTTCTAAAGGGCTGCTTGAAATATTCATGCTTCCCACTTATAGCCACGTTTGTAAGTGTTTTTAAACCTTTTATTTTGCCTCCACCTACAATCTCGCCATCACAGTTTGAGTTTTGCTATAGCTAATCATGCACGGGCATGTACGCGTGGATGAACGTGACAACATAACAGGCTGAAACACAAATATTACCGGGAAGACAAAGCTGATATTGAATGAATTGTAAGTATAAGTTTAAGTATTTGAATTTGAGATTCTGCAGTATTTTGATGATGTTATATGATTTCGGGGACTCCCCTACGTACCACTAGATGGAGCTTCACAGTGATGTAGAGTTGAATCATGCTTTTTGGCCCTGATCTCAATCAAGGTTATTAAGTAGTGAGAATCTGCTGATACGGAGTCTGATCTGAAATTTCCATTTCACTAATTACTACAGCTGTAGTCTTAGCCTACAGTAGGCCTATATTAAACTTAATAATGGTCAGTTTAGATGAGATGTATTTGGAAGAAAGAACAAAACACAGCCTGTATCACATCTGTCCTTTCATGGTCACCTATACAGCTCTTCAGTGCTATCATCCCTGGCAATTATGGAATTTCAATAAAATACTTTTGATGCTTCTCTTCATACTGAATACAAACAACATTCAGGGGTTAAAATGCACTTGAGATGCCTTTTATATCTAAGAAGATAATAAAATAAAAGAGGAAGTAATTCTTTTCTACCTAAAGCTGCATTCATATCACTTACGACACATGCACACTTTTAGAGTGGATATTTTCCCTGAAACAATTATTTGTGTTGCTCCATTTATTGGTTTTTAACGCACATTAGGGTCATGTTAAAGTGCTATAAACAAGTGTCTTTAGATAGATGGTGTAAAAAAATAAGAACAAAATGTTTCAGTTTTTTTTGTTTCTCAATTCTGTTCATTTAGAAGAAATATCGATTGGCCTTGATTTGTATCCTACAGATCTGTTTTTGGACCCTCCTTTTTATGTCATCGTATTAAGATTCAAAGATAACAGAAAGTCAGAGAAGATGTTGTTTTGGCTCTTCCAGATCCAGGCCGTGCCACCGTGCACATCACCCCAGAGCTGACCTCATCCAAGCCTGCTGACGGGAAAACAGAGAACCGGCCCCAGGGGCGAGCCTGCCTTTATGCGCCTATATAAGCTCCCCCTCTCCTCTCCAGGGGGAAGACCTCGAACAAGCGGCCCTTCTGTCTGGAGCACCTACCAAGAACAGAGACTCAACTCTTCCCCTGGCATTATCAAACAAGCCAATGAACAGGGAGGACATACAAAAGTTACTGAAAGTGAGTGAGCAAAGAGAGACAGGCTGGGGGGGGGGGGCTGTAAGGAGCCAGAAGAAAGAGCTCTCATTTGTATCAGCACACATACACAAGCCCACACTTACATGGGACCTGGCAGAACAGTTTGAAGAGTCATCAACAAGTACTTCATAAAACAGAAAGGCAACTCAACACTCCCTCCCTCTCCCACTCTGTCATCCTAGAATCTCATATTCACTGCAAGGTGTTGATAATCATAATTACAATGAAGATGATGATGATGATGATGATGATGATGATGATGATGATGATGATGATGAGGAGGATGACTGCATGTGGTTGGTGTGAGATGGTGCAGATCTGAGAAGGAAGACTGTCCTCTTAACTCAGGTTCAAACCCAGAAGCAAAAAGTGAGACAATACTATAAAAAAAAGAGCATATATGACTTAAAAGCGCGCACACTCGTCTATTCCTCATTACCCTTTCCCCTACTACCCATGCACACACACACACACACACACACACACACCCACGCACACACACACAGACTTGAAAGTGTCTGATATGCAAGACGTGTTGATCCTGTTTATAATGGCGAGTTTCCTGGTGTAAGCTGTTGGTCTCCCCTGGCGTTGGTCTCCCTCTTCTCTCCAGCCCCTCATCTCTAATGCATGAGCCAGCCAGAGAGACTGCCGAGGCCAAAAGAACGAGCGCAAGGAAAAAGCGAGGGAGCGGGAGCGGACAGAGGGAGAGGCTAACCCCGGCACTGCGGCGCAACACTTTCATATTCTAATAAACCCAACATGAATACACCAATACACAGAAAGGGAGGAAATTGCATTTCTAAAACTCTCTCTGTATCAAAGAGCATGCCGCCGAACATCTCTCATACACACACACAGACACACATAAACATGCAGCCCGGCGTTTTTCCAAACTGGGAAAAAAAAATGGACTAACACAAACATACACACACGTAAGCGCGCACGCACAGGGAAGGCTCAGAGGGATTACAGCCTGCTGACGACAGCAGTTGAATACACACACACACAGGCATAAAAACACAGAAAACTTCTGAGGAGAACTTCTGTTTGAGGAAGTTCGAACTGGATGTCAGATGTGCGGAAACACTGGCAACCAATTACCCTGATCATCGTAATCAAGTAATTGAGCAAGTATTTTAACTACATCTTGCAGTAGCTTGCTAGCTGTTCAACAACACTCACATATTCATTGTGATTCGAGTCCTTAAATGACTTTTTGCCATTTTTTTGAGCGATTAACATCTGGAAATACAAACAATTTATGGCGATGAAAGAAAAGGGAAAATTGAATATATACCACTAGGTGTCAGTTAATTAAAAATACAGATTACTGCAATTTATTGGCAAATGTTTGGAGACTTTGTTGCATGCTATTTTAGAAGTTATCTGGTTAACTGAGTAATCCTGCGTGGTGCAGTACCCCCACCTGGATCTGGAGGTGTCTGACTCACCAGGCTTGCTGTGTTATCTGTATTTCTGGTGTTACACGGTGTTTAAACATACAGCGATTACATTACTTGTGCCCACCACTGAGGAGAGTAAAGGTACTTGACCCAAAGGATATGATTTCAAAGCTAAAAGCAGAAGCGCCTACATCGCAGTATTTCTGATTTAAACCCAATGCAAACAGGGAATTTGCTCAGAATCATGAGGGAGAAGGAGTTGGTTACTTTACTGAGAAACTGGAGGCGTGCGGCTCTTCATTAAACAGCTAACTGAGTGCTCCGTTATCCACAGACTGTATTAAACTGCTCCCTGATATATTTCAACTAATGACAAAAATGTTTGTTTTGCTCTGCAGACACATTTTTGATAATAACAGCAGTAAGCGCAAAACTCACTGAGCACATTGCATTTCCTGTAACTAGCCTACTTCATACTACAAGTAAACTCATGTTTCATCAGTTTAAATGCTTTTAATGTGAAGCTGCAGCTGTAGGAAACGTTCAGTTTCCATTACCAGTAAATACAGCTATCATCAAAACTTGTATGAGCATCATTTCCATTTTTTTGTATCAAATGCAGATTGTAAATTTGATCAGTTTTATAGAAGTTAATTTCCTTCAGCTAACCGAACTGGATTTCTATCTGGGGTAGCTCTGCTGCAGTTCTGCTTCTTTCAGTGAGTAGGAACTGGTAGCTCGTCCAGCTCGTCTTTAAATGTAGCTTCGTGAATACTGCCGACGGTATCCACGCATCGCTGACAGCAGGTGCAAACAAGTGACAGGTAACAGGGAGAGACGGTGAGACAAAGAGCAGATCACAGGGTGCAGATCTGGAGCAGAGAGGCAAATATTGTGCAAAACACGTACACTGAACTTCAACTCAAACGGGTGCCTCATTCCTGGCCTCATCTCTTTTAGAGCAAGCCATTTAATTTCAGGCCGCTGATACCCATCCCTCCTTTCACAAGAGTTAATATCCCATTCTCCCTCCTACTCTCTGCTGTGTGTGTGATGGAGTCTCAGTGACAGCCTGTAATGCAGGCCTGTATGCATTGATTATATGACACCCTCCATTCAGGTGTGCTATTAAAGTTCCCCTCCTCTCTTCCTTTCTGCTCTGCCGGCAGAATAATGTCCAATAATAAGAGGAGCAGGTGACTGGAGCCGAGGCAGGAGCCGAGGCCGGCCCAGACAGAAACACTAGTTTCCTGGGGAGGACTAGATGAAGATACGCCCATGTTATTCACCCCAGCACCGCGAGCCGTGGAGGAACAGGGTGGGGGGAATGCATAATTGCATTTAAATTACATGAAGGATGCTTTGACTTCCCCCTTGTCTGGCTACCACTCCCCCCTGCATATCCGCACACATGTAAAATCAACCCATCCCACCTTCTGCAGCTCCCCTCCCCCAACGCTCAGTAAGGACGCCCTCATGTCCGTCCCACACACACACAACCATACAGCAATACAGAACACAGAAAATATGCCTTTAATTAGTGTTCAGTAATGAGTCTGTCTCTGAGTGCAGCACAACGAGGTGGAGCAAGAGCTCGATAAGGCGATTTATCACATTTCAAACAGGGAGCTCTTGAGGAAAGTTGTGCGAAAAATACACATGGAAAAGTATTTTTTCAAAGGTGGGTAACAAACAACAAAGAGATGAGGATTAATTAATTACACTCATTAGATGAAACAATAATCAGAAGAAACAGATACAAACCACAAGGAAATAAAGGACCATCAACATTATAACGAATACAAAACTTTAATTAAGAAAGTCTGACCTACTTAATAAAAAATTAACCGTGATCACCACGCAGCAACCATTAATAGAGATTAATAAAAATAAAAATAAAAAACCTGCAAATGCTTTTCCCACCTTAACTAGACAAAGACTAGTCTGTATTTTTACACAAAGCAATACGAAAGGATGAAAGAAGAAAGTTAAACCTGTTCCAGTCCCCGGCGTAACTTCACGAGTGCATTTAACTTTAAACTTTACATATTACAGCACCAAAAACAGCAATCAACAATTTAAAAAACTGTCGTATGATCAGATCGCTGGGTTACCGTTGACTGCCACCATTATCTTGGCACAGATGGTTGAACAGATAAGAACGTTAACATTTCAATGAGTTCAACACTAGAATCAGGGCTTAACACGAGTTCTGTAGTGTTAGGTAATGATGCCTACACTCCTTCAGAATCTAACTGTGACTGTATAGTCTATTATGTAGGTTGGGCTGTAGGTTGGTACACAAACCCATTATAGTAACTAAAATCAGGTCATATTCTACCAGCTGTACCAAGCCTCAGACAGACAACATCTTTAAGCCTTCTGGTCTCACCCACACAGTATTCCTGCTGTATAGCACAGCGGTCTACCGTCACCATCTCTGCCTTCTCTTTCTGTCTTTCTGGGAGGCTCCACGCCGAGAATAGAGCTCAGAGCTCTAAGGTTTACATAAACCACAATACCTTCTCAGCTCGGAGGGGGGGGGAGACACGAGCATCTGTTTTTGTTTGCATTTTATTCCAAAACATAAAATTGAATCAATCTTTTAATACTCTGGATTGTATAAACATGGGAGAGAACTGCTTGAATAAATATCAAGAATGAAAATGGATTTCTCGTCGACGACTATTATCTATGTGGTTTATTTATGAACACCACGGCTGGTGCCAAAATAGGCAAGACATAAAAAATACAGAGATAATGTGTTTAGCCTTTTTCATTTTCTTCTTTTTAAGTGAAAGAATAAATATTAGGATTTACATCACATTTACATTTTTATCAAAATCAAGTTGGGCGCCACAAAACCTGCATGCACCATTTCCCATCCCCGGTTGCCACGACAACTATGAAAATAACAAGAGCAACATGACACTGACATCTTTAACAGGAAAATCATTAAAAGCAACACGAGGGGCCAGATGATGCTGTCTGTGCCACAGTCAGTCTGTGACTGATAAACACCACGCTGGATCCATAAATAGACTAATAGCTCTTTCACTGCTCCCACTACAATGCACTCAGTCAGGACGGTTAGTGGGTGTTTTTGTAAAAATGATAGATAAAATCCTCTCAATCTCAGAGGCTCATCATCCTGGTGTGTAACATCAGACACAGTGTGAGATGCAAACATGTGCGCACACATCTAAACATAGCCCAGGGCCATCTATCGCCGGCCACACAGCACCCACCGATGCTTAACTACTTCTCATACACACATATATTCATAAGGTATTATGCAGAATAACAGTTTTATGGATTTTAAATGGCATTCATTTACGAACACTGTGGCTAGCCATCACATGGAAGGGCTATTTTATCCCCTCTTAATGTAGATCAGTCTTCTTGGGTGAGATGCAGAGGGAGGTCCAGGACATTAGGGAAGTTGGATCTGTCTTCAGCCACTGATTAAACACAGGGCCGAGGTGAAGGAGTAGAAAGGGATGGCATCAGTTGGGACTCATGCACGAATGCATAATGGAACCATCACATGAATGCTAGGCCTCCATTAATATCCTTTGAGTGTGAGGATCCCAGATAACAAGAAGCCTTTTCCGTCCATATTTCTTACCTCGGATTTTTACGAGCGGCGCTGCGGTTATTACCGCACACCGCACAGAGTGAAACAAACTTCGCACAAGCGCACTGAGAAGCCCAGCAGATCCTCCACAGCCCGGGAGATGACTTTCTATAGTCTGCGCACGCTCCAGTGTGTGTGTATGTATGTGTGTGACAGGTTTATAGGAGTCATTTATCCTGCTCAGCGGGCTAGTGTAGTGCGGAATGGTGGCCTGAGTGCCAGGCGTAGCTTATTGTTGTGTAGCCTTTATGGGCTACATTAAGTACAGCTGAGTGAGAGGGAAACATACAGTACAATACCCTGAGCTCACACATGTCATACACACAGAGATTAACTACCTCCCAGGGCCCAGGGCAGGCCTACATCCACTCAGCACAAGACCCTGGCACACTCCCTCCAACTGCAGACATGGGTGGAGGTGTGTGAGAACGTACGTAGGCACTTTTGATTGCAAAAGTTCAAGGAAATGTTTGAAGAAATGAGCATCGGATGATCCCCTGACACGCTACAACCTCAGGAATCATTCCTATCAACTTCCTCTGCGTACGACGAGGCGGCGTTTCAGGTAAAAGCGGCACGATCCAGGTGGTGAGAGATCAGAGCGGGTCATTAAAAAAAAAAGCCTCTCTCCCCGCTCCTCTGATCAATCTGAGCAATAAAAAGGACATGGATTACACATCACCACCAGACTGCTCATTATTGGCTTTACTTGAAAAAGACACAAATATGCGCGCACACACACAAACAAAAACACACACAAGCTCTCAGACAAACGGGTCCAACAGTCGGGCGATTTTGAAAAGCAGTTTTATTCTCTCACTTACCCACTTATAACACCCCGCCACCCCACCCCGCCCCAGCTGCATGTCTGCTTTTTTGAAAGCTTCACAAGCGTCCCCTCTTCAACTGTGTTCCACAGTGTAAAAATAGAGGCCATTATATTGCCTAATGCCTACCTGCCAGCCCTCTATGCTCCCTCCTGTACACGAAGGCTTTTACATGATGAGGTGGCTGACATGTTCCACACACACCATCCATTACCATATGTACACTGGATGAGACTCAGCCTGCGCAACTTATACTAATGCATGTTTGGTATGCCCTGTGGGGGTGGGAGCCACACGCGCACGTGCACACACACGCACACACACATAGCGCGCTTGAACAAAGAGATGCGCAAACTCTCTCCCATACAAATATAATGGCAGCGCTGTGATATGCCACTTGTATTAACAGTA
Organism: Acanthopagrus latus; assembly: GCF_904848185.1. NCBI lineage: Eukaryota > Metazoa > Chordata > Actinopteri > Spariformes > Sparidae > Acanthopagrus > Acanthopagrus latus. Next base: position 6,698,252 of record NC_051046.1, on the reverse strand, counting down.
GGATGCTTTTAAAGTAAATAAAAACATTACGGCTGGCTCTCTGGTGAGGCTTCTCAGAGGATCACTCCATGTATGTGTGTGTTTGTGTGTCTGCGTGTGACTGGAAGAGGGGGGCAATCCTCTGCGCTGGGGCGGCGGTTCCTCCTCTAATTGCCCCTCTAGGTGCCTGTGTGCTGGAGAGCTGAACTGAGGGTAAACACAGATCTGGAGATGATTAATAGCCAGAGGTCAGGGCAGAGCACAAACAGGCTGAGAGGCTGAGACCTCACTCCAGAGTGCCCCGGACTTCCAAAATCTACACACAAACACACGCACACTACACACCAGGAAAGTCAATTTTATTTCCAACCAGCAGATCACTACACATGTGCACACTCGCACACGAAAGTCAGAAAAGGGGCCAATCCCATCCCGGGCTCCTCTCAGCAGAGCGGAGGAGAGGGGCTGGAGATAAACGAAGACTGAGCAGGTCAGTCGGGGGTGAGGGTGAAAGGTAAAGTTGAAGGGTGAAGGGGAAGGGTGAGGGTCACGGTGTCGGCCCACAGCACAAGTCCTTAACAAGCCCTGATCAATACATGAGCAGGAGAGCCCGAGCTCCTGTTTCTCCTGCAGCTGTAGGTGGTCTCCCAAAGATTTTACACTGGAGCAGACAGAGACACACACCCTGCTTCTATTACCTGCCCACTTTGTCTTCTCTGTCCCTTGACAAACACATACACACACACACACACACACACACACACACACACACACACACACACACACAGTTCTTTTGCAGTGCGTCCCGTGCACACATTTCTATCTCTCGCACCAATCTGCACAAAACACACACACACACACACACACACACACACACACACACACACACACACACACACACAGCACATCCCCAGCTGAATGGAGTCAGGTTGGGCGGCCCTTCATTTTTCATGCAAACGGTAATTTAGTGAGACTGCCTATTGATTGAGCGCCGCTTGTCTCCCAAACAATGCCACTTCAATCAGCGGCCTGTGGGGGGTGGGGGGCCCAGGGGAGAGGGAGGAGATGGGGGGGAGAAGGAGGGGGGAGGGAGGGGGGAGGAGGGAGGGCTGCCGATAGCTGCAGTGACTGATTTAAGAGATGGATAAAAAGCAGATACGTCCCCCGCCCCTGTACTGATTAATGACAGTGGCCAGAGCAGCCCTGGACTATGCATCATGATTTAACCACCAGCCCCTCATCTAAAGATTAGCGTGCACGCACACACACACACACACTGTAAAAAAGCACCCACACACACAGCATATACTGTACCACACAGAGAGACAAGACACGGAAGGTGCGAAGGGAAGAAAGGGAAGCGAAGCAATGAGAAAGACAAGTGAAAGGAGTTGCAGTATGACTGTGTCGAGTTGATTTCGCTGGCAGAAATCCGAGCCTTTCAAAAACTAAACTAACAGTAATAGAGACAGATGTTTCCAGTAGAGTCAAATGACATCACGCACACTGCGAAGGAATTTGTATTTACACTCCAATCTAATTTTCTTGCCAGTCATGTGGCTAATTGTGTGCACCGTCAGCTGTAAATGCCAGCGAGTTCAGGGAGGAGAGCGCAGGTGTATCTTCAGGGGGGTCCGCTGCACTGGCCTCTCACACTAGTTAAACTCCAGCTATTAGAGCAGTGGAAGCAGCCTGACAATCATTCTGATTATCAATTAATCTGCCAATTAGTTTCTCATCAGGCAATTAGATCTACAGTGTCGGAAAGTAGTCAAATTATTCCCAGTTTCTAAGAGCCCAACTGGACACTGAATCAGCCAGCGCTCGTTCCTCAGAGGTGCCCAGCAGTCGGTGATCAGAGCTAGCTTGTCTTTCAGCTCATCCTTTTTCTCCTCGAAACGGCTTTTCAGTGCATTTTACTCACAGTAGCTCTCTCTAGCTCAAAGTATTGAATTAGTGCGTTGAATCCCTCACCCTCACCACACTGGTTATCTCAATCATCGCCACTCAAAATGGGAGATGGCAACGTACCATCATGAATCACCTTCTTCTACCAGCTAGATTGACGAAAGCCTTTTCTAGATTGAGTGACGGATAATAAATGTTCTTTTTGCAATGTTTTTTTTTTCTTTTATAATTATAAATATTGCAGTCCACCTCCTTAGAAACCGATTTTGAGAACAACTTGTTTGACCAAAAACAGACAAAAAAACACACAGTAACCCGGTTTGTTTGTTCATAATTTCCATAGATGTCGCGATATCATCTTTATCGTTTAGCCACGTTCATCATGTAGTGAAAATCTGATATCGTGGCACCTTGTGTTCCAGTACTACTGCTGAACTGAGGAGTAGCATCACACAATTAAGATTTGCCTACTCTGCCTATCTGAAGCAAATGTTCCCACGCCGAGCTTCAGTCAGTGCACGTCATTATTTTGCTAAAACTGCTATTTGGCAAAACAGTTAATGAAGTGTGTGTATGGACCAGCATTTCTCTGGTCTAAAACTTGGCCCTTGTTCCCACACTGAGTCACTTAAAACAGAAAGTCACAAGCAAAGTCAAACTATTGTTTTCCCTCACAATTCTCCCAGGCATACTAGGCATTAAGGCATTAAATATGTTGTGCAAGGGTTTCTGCCATCTCGCACCTCAACATGTACAAGAGAGCCCAGATACATTCCAGTCAGTCCCAGTGTTCCCAGTCTAACCCATCACTGTTAGCCTGGTATAATCCAGCCTGGAGGAACCAGACAGAGCAGGGTTTAATGTCACATTTGTGCTCAAGTGCAATGCAGAAACTTAGAGCGCGATGTAAAGTTGCACAGAGGGAAACACTGACTCTGGTCCATTAGTTGTGTTGGAGGCTGAGGAGGAGGAGGATCGGAGCCCCTCCCTGCAGCTGCTAAAATATTCATCAGACTCCCCAAGAGCATGTCTGCTAATAGTTACACATGGAGCCGGAGAAAGAAGTGAGAAGGAGGAGGAGGAGAGGAGAGGAGAGGGGTGGGAGCGAGGCAAGAGGAGGAGAAATTGGGGAGATGAGCGATGCTCCCTGTGTGCATGTCAGCTAATAGTCAAACATGAAGCACTAGGAGGGAGGGAAGAAAACAGGAGGAGAAGGAGAGGGAGGCGAGGAGAGGGGGTTGTTTAAATAGTCTGTGGCTGAAATCACAGGGGATGGACCACGCAAAAAAAAGCAAAAGTGAGGAGGAGAGAGAGGGAGAAGGAGGAAGGGAGAGAAAGATTGAGAGGGAGTAATCACTCCTCTTCCTCCTCCCATGCCATCACTCGCCCCTCCGAGCCGCATTCCAGATTGATTAAAAGCCCCTCTTGTAATTGTCAGATCTTGTAGGAACCATCTCTGTGTTTGAGTGTGTGTGAGAGAGAGAAGGGGGGGGTGTCATCTCTGTAAGCAGCGTAGAAGAGAAACCCAATTTCAATCACGTCAACCAGCGTAGCAGCAGTCACTTCAATAGCCACCAGTCGCTACCACATCAATCAGAACTCCCACTCAAGCAAAGAAATATTGTTGTTGTGTTGTTGTTTTGTCTCCACACACAGCGGCACAGGTAGCCCGGGCTCTATCTTTGCATCCTACTGAAAGAAAAAAAAGAAGTCATACATGTGCATAAACACACACGCAGACACACACACACAGACACACACAGAGTCATTTCTCCAGTCATTAAAATGAGGAACGGCCGTTGGTGTGGAAGCTGTTGAAATACCATTAAGAAATGGAGACAAATGCAGTGGATCCCAGCCTGCTATGGCAACCTCACTACAGTAAATCAGACAGTGACGAATATTACCGAGACCGCGGCGCATGCATATGCACGCACGCTCTCACACACAACAAGAAGACGCGCGCACACACACTCATCTGCACACAAACTGCGCAAACAATCTGCGAGGCACCTTCCAAAAAAGCTCCTTTGGTGGATTAATGAGTAATTATCCTAATTAAATGTTTCCTGATCATCCGGTATGATACATGGATGATTATTATGTTCCGAGATGATTAAATGATAGTGTAACAGAGCAGTCTGATATCATTTCAAAGAATTAATGAGCGTTTGTACAGAGGAGCCGAGTGGAAATAAGGCACAAATTAAAGATTGAATTAACTCTGATTTAATCAATTCGGGACTAATTGTCGAGCCGCAGTGATAGAAAACTTTGTGCCATTTAATCGCAGGTGGAGATGTGTGCTCCGTTCAGTTTATTTTTACATGCAGAATATTTACAAAAGTCTCAAAGATGGAAAAATGCATAAGTGTGGACACATTCAGACTTTCTGCAGGGCAAAATCACCACACTAACTACAGTGCAGCGTAACAGATTGGGACTGTAAAGAGGAAGCACTGTTTGTACTGTTAGATACACAGTGTGCACTTATATGCTTATTATTTCACTTTATTGGGAAGGCTGTCTAATAGGGCTGCAACTAACCATTATTTTCATTATTGATTACTCTGCCGATTCAAGTGAAGTCCATTTTAATTTACTTAGCCTAAAATCACAAATCACATTGCCTCAGTGTGATTTACAATCTGCACAGTAAATAACAGCCACCGTCCTCTGACCTTTGATTCCAGTGAGGAAGAAAATAAATGATAGAAACCTCAGGAAGATTGTGCAATTCTTTTCACATGTAATAGATTTATTGTTTTGTTCATAAAATGTAAAAAAAAAAAAATTATCAAACCAACAGTTAAGAACCCCCAAAGATTCATCATTTATGGACATAGATGACAAAGAAAAGCAGCAAATCCTCACATTTAATAAGCAAATCTTTGACATTTCTAATTGTAAAATGACTTAAATGAGTGTAAATAACACAATTAACAAAATATCAAGTTTACACTGATCATTGCAGCTCTGCCGTCTCATCTGAAATCTTTTCCGAAGGCAGAAATGTGTCGATGTGCCGCTGAAACAACTTTTCCGTTGAACCTTTGAGGACATATCTGCTCTTATGACCAGTTGATTGTGTTACTTAGCCTAATGTAAACCAATAAATGGGGCTAACCTTGTAGGCAGGGTCGATGCTTATTTAAAAGCTCATTGATTAACAGTTGTGATTATTGATCATGCCATGCAGACCCAGACAGGATTGACGGGTCTGATAGGTCAGGGTCCAGATTCACAGAAACAGACTGACTGACGGGACAGGACGGGATGGGGAGAGAGAGGGTGGACAATCTGATTCACACACACACACACACACACACACACACACACACACACACACACACACACACACACACTCAGATACAGTCCCTCTTCTCAATCATGTACTAACTTGAAGAGATTACTTGGAGTATCAACTTATTATCTGAACAGTACTTGAACCTCTTCAGTATTTTTTGCCCTAACCCCTATCTCCCGCTCCGCCGCCTGATTCACTTCTCCATACAGTTCACGGTGCAGTGCAGAGTAGCTGCATGTGAAGGAGATAGTAAGCAGTAATATTCAATTATTGTATGCGCGGCGTCCCCGTCCCGCCCTAAATTGATTTCTTACAGAACGGGAGGCATCGCTCAGCACTGACACACAGCCATGTTTCCCCCATCTACCACATCCCACGCAAATTACTCCTCCATCTGCTCTCCCTCACCGCATCGCGCCTGTACCCCTCTCTCCTCCCTTCTTTCCTCTCCTCTGCTCTGCTCTCCTCTCCCCGTCAGACAACACAGCTATCTGCGGTTGGCATAGGGCCCCAGCTCCCATACAGTGTGTTTAATCTGTCTTTAATCTCTTTGCATTGTAATGGGAAATGGTTTTTGTGTTTTACTATTTGATTGGGGCTGTGAGCCCGCCCCTCACCACCGTGGGACTCGGGGTGTTTAGGAGTGGGAGGTGTTTTCAATTTTGCCCCAGCTCAAATTGTCTTTTATCAAAGAATTCATATCAGTAATATGATTCTACATATTAACCAGGCTGTTTGTGAGTGGCCTAATAGGAAAACAGCGCGGAGTGGAGAGGGGGAGATAGAGCCGGAGAGGAAAATGAAAACTGGCTTCCACTCACAGAATCTTTCAAAAAAATTACGCTGAATTAAACGGCTGCTGAGAGACATTTTTCACTGTGATATTCTCAAGCAGAAAATGTTGAATGTGGCTCAGAGGAGTGCCGCTTTTTCCACCAGAAAAGTTTGTTCTCACGTCAGGTTACACCATCATCATAAAGACCTTTACAATTGTACCTTTAATAAAGCCACACAGAGAGGGAATCGGGCTAATCAATACTTCATATAGTGGGGATTATTGTTTGTTGTAGACTCAACATGGATTCAAAACGTCCAGGCTCGATACTTCATGTAAAGCTACAATTGATTTGTTCATAAAAGCAGTGAGATTCTTGATGTCTGTGTCAGATTTATTCATTTTTTTTCAGCGGCATCACATTTTTTTTTTTTCATACGCACACTGTCACATTTACAAAGAACAGGCCGGAGCTGCATTTACAGTCTCTGATGGTTAAAATCAACAAAGAAATCCAAACATGCGTGAACACACATATAGGTATGCACGCACACACAGAACCGGCTCTCTCCTATTCTAATTAAAGGGACCTCTCTGCCCTGGGTGTGTGTGTGATATTGACACTTAGCTCCGTACAATAAACTTTATTGGCAAGCCCTGCTTGATTACAGCACTAAACTAGAATAACAAGGAATATGGGAGGAGGGGACGTGGATTATATACTAAACAGACATTAGTGGGCTCTATTCAAATATCTGGTGCATTTTAATAGCGAGCCCTGAAAGGCCTCTGGTTCTCTGTGTGGGCACCAGTGGTGAGATGAAGCTGAAATACACTGAGCACAAATAAAAAATGACACGGGGTGAAATACAGCAAAGGTAGAAAAATAGAAAGAGAGGAGAAAAGAGATATATATCGAAGGATGGAGGAAGGGAAAGTGGGATGGATTTCCCGTCATTAATGATCTATGGAAAATCCTCTGTCTATTTTCAGATATACTGTTAATGGCTGCTCGCTGCCATTAAAATCGTTGCCGTCCTGAACTCAGCTATTCACGTATTGGCTGCTGCTTCATCTAATATTCATCTACTGGAGGTCAATGGCAGCGGTGGCATGCTTAATTTGTATACACAAATTAAGGGTGGAGAATAAGACTTTTAAATGAGCGCGGAGCTGCAGAGGGACAAATATAGAAGTTATAGATCTAAAACACCTCAATACACATTTGATGTGACTTTCACTGCCGTTGTTACAAAATGTTCAACAAAATGATAAGTTTGTCTTTGAGCGTGCCATCCTAACACGTTTATTAAAAAAAAGTATCAGAGATGCGAGTTCTGTGATGAGCAAAAACATGAATAAAGATGCAGAAAGAAAGAAAGAAAGAAAGAAAGAAAGAAAGAGTGCCATGACAGACTGCCATTACTGCCTCAACAATGGTGTCTCAAACAATACCTGGAGACTTCGCCTCATCCTGGACATTAAATTAACAAGTGACCAGGTGCTAAATCAATTAGGCTGGAATGGCAGGTGAGGCAGAGCGTGTGAGTTGCTCATTCACAAGCATGAACCTGATCCGACTCTCCTCACACTTCTGTGTCAGAACATAACAAGGAACCATTAGGATTTAAATCAAAAGATCCACTGAGCTTCAGTGAGTGTTGCGCTGTGCATCTACCCGGCTGAGGCCTCCTGCAGAGGTCACCAGGTACTAAATGTCCCCCAACGTTATCAAAAAGTTTAACAAGAATGAAAAAAGATTATGAAATGTGGGTGGAAAAAAGTGCCTGTTTAAATAAATGCTAAATCCTTTATTCCATACATTCAGAGAGGCCTGAGATAACAGAGTTGTGACTCTAGAGCAAATGAACCGCAGCTGTCTGTCCCGCAGCTCCGACACTCACTGATGGGGCCCCTCCGCTCAGTCAGTTGAACTACAATGACCCCTACTGGTCTAAAAGGGTACTGGGTGAGCTGAAGCGCTCCTCAAACAAAGAGCTTGTACTTCATTGTGAACTTGTGGCTTTGGAACAGCTCTGGATCCTCAACACAGAAAACACAAACAGGAGACAGAAATGACAGAAAAGTTTTCTCTCTTTTCCTTCTTTTGATGTAAACTGTATTTTTCTTCCGCTATGTTTTTTTATTCATCTTCTTTGATTCACTTCCATCTTCAAATTCTTCTCCTCCCGCTCTCTTTTCCTCTCTCTCTCTCTCTCTCTCTCTCTTTCTCTAGAGGCCTTGGCACCCTTGGCAGGGCCTCTCCCGCTGGGTGTGTTGGCAGAGCTCCGTCTCTGATTCACCCACAGCGTGCCCTCTGGCTTTAACAGGCTGGCACAAGGACACGGAGCAGAGTTGAGAGAGGAGGGCAGGAAGCATGGCGCTGCAGACTGATAGAGCCATATATTACTGAGGGAAAGTTCGCACAGAATAGGCGAGCGCCGCGAGTTAAGTTATTTGAGGAGCAGGACGGCGGTTTTAGGCCCGTGGTTTTTGTGAGCGAGGCAGAAAACGCGAGACTGGGGCAGCAGGAACTACTCCGTCTGGAGGAGAACATTAGAGTGAGACACACACACACCACGGCCTCACCTTGAAGAACCACTGACCCCACACACCTTTATTGCATCTCCAATTAGAGGAGAGGGAGGGGAGGACGGGAGGGATACAGAGAGGGAGAGACAGAAAGAGAGGAAGAAAAGAGGGGGAGAGATGTATTTCATAAATGTAGTTCCATAAAGAGCACTGACCCAAATGGCATTCAGTAATTCTTCCCTGTGCCAGAGGAGGTGGGATAATCAGAAACTTCATCAAGCTCACTCCTTCCTTCTTTCCTTCCTTGCGTCTGGCAACACCTCCTACTGTCCCAGCCTCGGCCCGAACCTCTTAAACAAAAATCGCGTGTAATAACCGCATAACGTATACAGAGCATCCGGCACGCGCATCAAAGAACATCCCTCTATCCCCACTTCATCGCTTCATTTTAATTAAACAAGTTTCCTCCACTCAGAGTCTCGCCATCTCCCATCTCTTTGATCTGTTCCCATCCGACTCACAGTAAAAGAAACAGCCCGTCTCCATCTTTGAGAAAGTTGTAAGTGTTTGATTCGGAGGACTTTCAAAGCAGCAGCGGTGCAGCATTGATTTAACGTACACAAAAAAAAAAAAAAAAAAAGGCGTCAGGAAAAAAGAAATGAGTGAAAACAGTTCCTTTGTCAAACACTACACTATAACTACAACCCCCTTATGGTCCATGTGGGTCCACTGATAAAAGCAGAACAAATCCCTTTTTGAAAACTGTTCAATAAATTCAAATCTGTCTTCATGACAAAGTCGGCAATACATATCAAATCTGTCACCGCTGTGTGGAGATGGATGTGGGAGGGCAGGAATCTGAAAGAAAATAATACAATTAAAGTGTGTCTCAAGCACCGAGTCTCCATTGATCCACTCGCTCTCTTTTCCAATACGCTATGGACTTAACATGGACTTATTCTTTCTTAAGCACAACTGGGACTGCTCCCTCCCCCTCCCACCCCCCGGGGCGCAGCACTCACACAATACTTCAAAAGAACATTTTGTTTATATGTTCAATACCAGAAACATCAATAAAATTATCCAATCATTAATTTCCCATTCAATACAAATTTAATGCAGAGCCACGGAGTAGCCAGCTCATATCCAATGAGGACATCTATCCCCAATCGCTCAGCTCACACACACAACCGCACATATCAATGGGACTGTCCCTAAAACAGCAATTCCTCACACAGACTGACTCAATACTGTAGAGACGGGCAAAGAAGGTAAAGAGCAAATAAGGAGGATGGGAGTGGTAGGAGACAGGGACGTATTATTTCTTAAGCGCCAATGTCAAGGTGAGAGTCTTGACATTGGATGGTCAGGCAGAGCCGACAGAGAGACAATTTCTCGTTCTGGTGTGCCGTGTGTAAATGTGGAACGTCTGGTTTGTGAAACCAGCGGTGGAGGGAGAGAGAGTTTACATTAGATTATTCAAGTTAAAGTAGAAGAACTGCAAGATAAAAAGAAAACATCAAAGTCAAAGTATTGCAACCGACCCTGCCAGAGTTAGAATATTACACATTATATTATCGGACGATTACAGCTGATGGACTAACACATAAACAGCATTTTGATGTTGTAGCAAATTAAGATGAAGCTACCTTTAAAGGAGAAGTGCAACAATTTCACACAGAGTGTAAAAAAGCTGGGCGTGTGAAGTCACAAGGCACAATCTCACCAGAGCTCTGCAGCTGGCTTGAGGCTACATTAGCTTCAATGATTTACCGCGCTGACCAAGTTATCGAAGAATGTCTTGTCATCAGATTAGTAAATCTCATCAGCTGATGATTGGCTGGAGGCAGACAGAGACTGGCTCACCATGTGTATGGGTAAGGTGTAATCTTTTGTTAAAATGGATTTCCTAAAAATTGGTATTGAAATTGTTCATGGAATCATTCAGGAACTTCTATCAATGACAAGGTATCGGTTTAACAGTCTTGCTGAAGTGTAAAACTCAATACATTTCTCATCAGACAGATCACGTGTTTCATATTTAAAGTCTGTATCTGCTAAATAACTAATTGCAAGTTAAAAATTGTAGAGATTTTTACAGTACAAGTACAATATTTCCCTCAAGTATAAAGTGGCGTAAAAAGAAATACTTGAGCAAAATATATCAAAAAGTTTACTGCAGCTGGCCATTAAAAAAGGTTTTATAGAATAACAGATATCATTATAAAGTAAATGCACGATATAGTGACTATAGTGACTATAGTGACTAAATGACGATCCAGACAGGTTGGCAGACAAACACCATTATTCTTTGCTATAACCTTTTACTCCATTATAGACTAAACAAATGAATAAACTGATACCTTGATACGCTATAGAGGCAGAAGTTGTCTGTTTCCACTTCTAAGCAGAGCACTGGAGTAAATGCACTGACATTCCAGGCAGTAGGGGACAAGTTTATGTTCACAGATGAACACGGAGGGAATGGAGGTGTTAGGAAAGATGAAAACTCTTCGTAGTTTCACTCTGACTCCTGTAAGGAGCTCTTACGCGATCAAATCAACAAGCTCGTTCATGGTAAATTTCAAGATCAATGGCAGGTTCAACAGTTCCATGCTCGATGATAAAATCTATAGCTCTCTGTTGCATGTGATTAGGAAATGCGTGCAAATGATATCAGTATCGAATATCATACAGGTAGTGAACCCGGCTGAACCCGCTCCAGCGCGGTAACATATCAGATGGAGCTGTGAGCCGCGCGTGTGTGTTTAACATGTTGAAGCGGGCGAGATGACACGAGAGCCGAGGTTCACAGGTCAAGTAGAGTCAAACCAGGTAGGCGATTGGCTGATCAGGTCTGAGTGTAATGACTAATCAATGGTTGAATGCATTAGTCTAATCTAATGGGCCAGGTGGGAGAGGACAACGCTAGATGCATGGAACACATGATTGAGCACAACATGCAACAGCATTGCAATCAATAACACATAGAGTGGTGTAACCTCAGGGGGGGTCCCCACTACTGCAACGAGCTGCTCCACATGCATTTAGGAGGCGCTCCGAGTGCTTGTGTGTGTAAATATGTGTGGTTGGTTGGTTAGGGGAGGATAGAAAAGGAACCAAGCTGTTTTAGTCTGATTGATTGGATTATGAAATGAAATGAGGGAAATCAAAGCCTTTTGTTTCACCTCAGTGAGTCGCTACTGTGTGTTTCTGCCCTCCTAACAGAGACGTACTAACAGAAAGAGTGAAAGAGAAAGTGGTTGCGGCTAATGTAAAAAGAAAAATGTCGACGAAAATGAAAAATGCAAAATACAGGAAATGAATCACCTGTTTATACAATCAGGGGGAAGGAAAGGTGAGACTTTCTTCATATCTCGGTTTGTCCCAGGAGCACAGAAACCCTCCTCTGTTTGTGTGATCTGACCTTCCAGCATCACTCGGCGACGAGCGTTATGTGAACCTGTTTGTGGGTTAAAAGCATTGCTGAGCTCCCAGGTACTAATCTGTGCATTACTGAGGTCATTCATATCTCTAACCCCTATCAGATGAATGTGTTTTAATGCAGAGGACGTAATCGAGTAAAACGTTATGACAGAAGAGACAAAAGCCGGCAGAATCAGAGAAGTTCAGAGATGTTCTTTTTTAAGTTGGTGGAAATTTGACGATGACGATGAAAAGGTAGCAAAGTACTGATCAACTAACCATGAAAAGAGAGAGAGAGAGAGAGAGAGAGAGAGAGAGAGAGAGAGAGAGAGAGAGAGAGAGAGAGAGAGAGAGAGAGAGAGAGAGAGAGAGAGAGAGAGAGAGAGAGAGAGAGAGATGACAAGTTAGGGACAAGAGCCAGTCAGAGCAGAGGACAGGCCTGGGTCAATACTAGCACATGCTGCTGACACTGCACCACTCTACACACACACACACACACACACACACACACACACACACACACACACACACACACACACACACACACACACACACACACACACACACACACTTTCACATGTACACAACAGATAGAGAGACATCAGACCAATCAGTCAGCCGATGTCAATATTTCAAGAGGAAGACAGAGAAAAGGAGACAAAGAAAGTGTGTTTGTGTTTGTGAGTAAGAGACAGACATCCTCCACAATTCAGGAACTTTTACAGAGTGAATTAAGTCTTTCAGATCGTGGTGACTGTTTCTGTCTCTTTTCTCTACCCAAAGGAAAAAAATAACCGACTACAATAAGCTCATATTTCACCTCCTGACATGTCTTGTACTGTCATTTTCAGCCAGGAGAACCAGGAAGACTCCAGTGAAAGCATAAAAGAGCACAGCACTTAAAGGGTCAGTTCACCTAAATGACACAAATGGAACATTTTCTCAATAACCTTTGCTATTTTCGAGCAGTGGACTTTTGGTTTAATCATCCATGGTAACAGGGATCCTGTTTCTGACAAAAACAGGTTGCCATTAAATACTTCAAATGTGACTTTTTTTCTTTTTTTCAATGCTATTAGCAACACAGTCATGTAACCTCTAATGTGGTGGTAGAAGGAATTTCACAGTGAGGTTTAGTCTCTGAATTAGTGCTAGACTTCATTTGGCCTTTCTGTTTTTCTCTTTCTCTTTTTCTCTTTTTTTCTGTTAGTCTCTTTAGAGTTTTGTTTTGTGCTCCAAGAACTTGTGAATTAATCAGTTATTTGATTGACATAAACTGAATCAGCAACAACTTCCTTTTTTAAAAGTAAAAAGTGACAAAACTCACAGATTCCAGCATCTTAAATGTGAAAATTAAGTGGTTGTTCTGCTCTTTGTGATTGTAAACTGAGAAAACAACATCACCTCAACATGTAATGGACATTTTTGACTCTCTACTTTTACATATTTACACTTTTTATTCTACAGACCAGTGATTCTCAACCTCTTTCATGTCAAGGACCTCTAAACTGACAGAAATTAGACCACGGACCTCCATCTGATAAGATTTCTGCTTTTAGAGAGTGTTACTTATTAGAGTGTTACTTACTCTGTCATTTAGTTACTTAGGGATGGTATAATAGTGAAAACAAATATTCCCTGTTTTGGCTGGGAAACCCCCAGAACCCTCTCAGGTACCCCGAATGTAGACCAAACAATTAATCAATTAATCAAGTACATAATCAGAGGAAAAATCAACAACAAAAATAATAATGAAAATGCCCTGAAATTCATCTCATCTTTGTTTACGTTGTCTGAAGCACATATTTTCTGTCATCTGTCGAGGAGCATGTAAGTGCCAATGCGTTTGTGTGTGAGAGAAGAGAGGGCCGTGATGGGGGCCTCTCCATCTTTGAAATGAATTAGCGTGCGGTGCCTTATTGAGTGAGGTCCAGTGTTTAAGTGAAACTGATGAGAGATGTGTGAGCAGCAAGGACTGGGCTATAAGTATGTGGCTGGGGTCACAGGTTAATCCCTATTGATTTACTCCACCGTCTGCATATACAGCCGCACAGGAAGAGGGAGAGGCCCGCTTTGGAAGCCATCGCAGAGCACAAACGCAGGATAAAAATCGCCGCTCACACGCGGACGCGCACAGTCTCGGTTACCTGACACTGAGTAGGGGTAAGGACGAGAAAATTAAGTATCATTTAATCTAAACAGGTAGTTAAACAGCCTCTACTTAGAAAAGATTGCAGCGCATGACCTCCTGAAAGATCAATGAGGGAGATATGAGCATTGGCTTCGTTCGCACGTAATCGCGTGATCAGGAGCGAAAAATACAAAGAGGTGCGTGTTTCCAAAATGGGTTAGACGTTGGAAACACACGCGAACATGCAGCCATATCGTGGATTTAAAAGCTGCAACCATATTGTGAGATCACACAAACAGACCAGACTACAGTGTGTTTGATGAGGAACCCAAATAATAACCAGACCAAGCTGTATTTATAAACAAGCTCACCCCAGAGGAGGAAAGGTGAAATATTACATTAATATGAACAACTATTAATAATAACCCCCTCCCTCCCCCCTTTCCTTTCTCTCCCCACCTCGCACCCCATCACTCCTTCTCTCTCCATCTCTATCTCCCTCCCTCTCTCTCTCTCTCTCTCTCTCTCCCTCTGCCTCTAATCCTATCATGCGGGCAATAAGTGTATGCACCATGAGCACATTTAATTTCTGCGGTTGGTTTTCAGCGAGCCCAGAGGTGAGCCTTAATAAGGATCAATGGCACTTTATCTGGGACAGCACCCACTTCACAGCATGCAAATTACACAGCAACCCTTAAAAAAAGAAATGGATTTAATTAAAAAATGTAGAACCACGGGCTCTGGAAATTCAATTAAAGGATTTATGCAAAGGTTGGCTAGCTTTTTGTGTTGCAGTTCCTGCTTATATAATGAGCTTTTCATATTAAAAATCAATAGGTAATCTGGGCTAGGGGATCGGCTGCTTATGTACATTTTTGAAATCAATTTGAAAAATAGTCCATCAGCTCCATGTCACAACAAAGAGGGGAGGGAGCGGTGTGTGTGTGTGTGTGTGTGTGTGTGTGTGTGTGTGTGTGTGTGTGTGTGTGTGTGTGTGTTTTTGTGGGTCGAGTTTGGGGAGGGGGGTCAGTGGAGGGAAGCAGTAGGAGTGGACGGGTGAGTCCAGGGTGATAGGTTACATCTTTCTTCTCACTGAGGGTCACAGGAGAAAAGCCATGAAGCCCGAAAAGGTAAGAGAGATGGAGAGTGAAGGAGGCGAAGTGGAAGAGTCGAGGGTAAGTGAGTAAAGGATGTCTCTCTGGCCAGGTCAGTTTCTGGCTCTTTGGCCTGTTCTGATCCCTTCTATTAGAGAGAGAGAGTCCCTTGGCAGCGAGGGTCTAGCGGGCTCTGACCTGTGGCTCTGGGGTAATTTAGCCCGGCCCCAACTCAGATTCAGCCCAGACTCAGACAACCCAGGCTGGGGAGACGTCCTAATGGCCTCCCTGAGGTGTCTGGAGCTGGAAGGAGCGGAGAGGATGTGGTCGGAGCTTTAAGCATCGTTTCTTTGAAAAACAAGACTGTCAGAGAAAGATTTCTTATAACAGAGGCAAAACTGGTTTGCAGCGTTCATAAATGTATTTTTTTAAAAATGTCAATTGTTAAAAAAAAATAATTATCTTCATCAACTTCTCCTGCCTTTCACACGGATATTGTTCGTGCCTCCTTCACACTCATGTTGTTTAACTGTACGCAGGCAGGAGGGGTGAATGACTGACTGCATACAGTAGCAGACTGTCAGCATTTGATTGGTTCTTTATTGATCCAGACACGCTCTCCATCACATCAACTCATCCACAATAAACCATTTACACAGTTTCCCTGTGCAATGGACCACGTAACCAGGCCCCAGGCCATCTCTGTTCACCCACTGTGTGTGTGTGTGTGCGTATGTGTGTGTGTGTCTGAGCAGCCTGTGTGTTTTCTTTAATGAAATGGTATCTCCGTGGACAATAATCCCAGTAACAGGATTGGGCAGGAACACACATGTCAATACAGCCAAATGGGATTGTATGCTTTTATCCATCCCTACACCAACACATCTTCCTCTCTCTCTCTACGTCTCCCTCTCTCCCCCTCTCTGTCTCTCTCTCTCTTGCACACAGTGCAGCAGCACAGCAGGGAGTGTCTGACATGGAATCTCACATTCATCTAGCTCGTCGAAAATGATCTAAAACTCTTCCTCTAAAGGAAATCCGTTCATCATCACAGAGGTCTTCTCTGCGTCTGTGAACCTCGTAGCAGTTAGCATAATGTGTAATATTCTGTCTACACCACTGAGGAGAAAATCTACACAGTGTCTCCAGTCAGACTGGAGCTGACCCCCTCCTGTGTAGCTCCTAATCATCCAAGAGGACTCTATTACAAGGGCCTGGCAGCTCATCTAACCCCACTGAGGAGAAGGGGGGCTGGTGGGTAGATTGGGACCTCTGCTCCTCTTTCTTTCCACATGGTTGAGCACCACACACAACAGCAGAGCACACACACACACACACACACACACACACACACACACACACACACAGACAGACAGGTTGCCTGGGTGTGCAGCAGAGCCACTGCGACTGTGTGCTACACCAGATAGCAGATAGAGCACCTGACCTCACGTCTGTCTGCAGGAGAGAAGCTGATAAAGAACACTGAAGTAAAAGTGGCTGCCACGCTCGCAGACAGCGCCAACCGTCCGACCTCACCGCACGTCTGTTATATGGGAATGCTGATGTCTCCGTCGCAGGACCTGTCTCTGGGGTTAACCCCCGAGGTGCAGAGCTCCTGGTCACGGTAGGCAAAGGCTCAGCAGAGGAGGCACCGGCGGTCCCAATACTCCTGACTGAACAACCGTTTCTCTAATACAGCCCTGACTGCTGGTGCCTGGTCAAAAGTTCAGCCTGTGCATATGTAAAAAGGTGGCCTGGTGCCCGAGGCAGGATCCTGGGTAAAATAATCACGCTAAAACGCTAAGAA
Source organism: Acanthopagrus latus (assembly GCF_904848185.1). NCBI lineage: Eukaryota > Metazoa > Chordata > Actinopteri > Spariformes > Sparidae > Acanthopagrus > Acanthopagrus latus. The sequence goes on along the minus strand of NC_051046.1, from coordinate 6,681,293 downwards.
GCATGGGGACCAGGCGAGAGCGCTGATGAAACCGGCCCCTGGGGGAAGTGAAGTGTCTGATTGGACCGGTGGAGCCTCTTAGGCCTGAGCCCCACAATACCTCCCTCCCCTCTTTCTATCCATTACAGTGGATGATGAGGTAGTGGAGCCACTGCCCACACTGATCTCCATTCAGCTCAGCACTGTCTGCGCCTATAGTTAAGGTATAGATTAGATGAGTATAGGCTGAGCACAGCTGCTCGGAGCCTGAGGGTACGCCGATCTTGAGGGAGCAATCAGTCAGTCAACAAAATGTCACAGGGTCAGCGTTACAGCGCGACAGGACGGTGACAACTTCACAAAGGTTACAGCCCAACTAATAACTGCGACAGTCACTGAAATTCATTCTGCGCTGTTTGAATGTTTGGATTCAAAGTCTACTGTCTAACAAGCGTACACTGTCAAAGGCCTGGAATCTTATCCTGAAGTACAATCCTACATCAAATAAATCAACCAAAATCGGCGTCAATCAAATTTCTGAGCATTAAACAGAACTGTGATAACCACTGCCGCACACACACATATACATCCAGGCACATACGGTACACAATCAGTACACACCACTGCAGGCCAGATCATTCAGCGCTGATAATCACACCAAAGGACACAGGGAAAACTCCCACTCTAAACACGCTGAATTAAAGAAACAGGAGTTCCGGGCCTGGTCGCACAATCTCTGATAAGTAGATCAAGGCACGGGGAGGGGAACATGATGTTAGTGAGAGATAGTTTGGCTGATTAAAATGTCATGGCTCTTTATAGATGCCTTTCTCAACTCAGCAAAATGGAATCAGCTCTGTACATCAATAGCGGAGTGGGCTGTGCTCCCTGCTAATAGAGAAGTTTCTTTGCCTTAAGTGGAAGTCACAACACAAAGAATGCAAAAATAGAGTGCAAAATATATTTTGGCAATGCGCGCGCGAAAACAGCAAAGAGATAAAAGTGGAGGGGCAAGAGTGATAAAATAAGAGAGCACGGAGCACAATTAATGAGGCAGCAAAGCACGAACACGATTGGCTGACCAAGTACGAGGCTTATGGCCTGACATGACATTTCCTCGCCTTTACTACAACAATCAAATTAAAGATTTAGGACCACATGTAGCTCCAGGTGTTTCAGCAGTCTCCGTATTGTGAATTCATGTGTGTGTGTGTGTGTGTGCGTGTGTGTGCGCGCAACTGTATATCACTCCACCTGTGCTCCTATAAATCAAACCTGTGTTTTAAATGAGAGGCTGGTTATTTGCGCAAGAACACACACGGGGGCTTTGTGATTGTTTTTTGGAGTCGACATTCTGCTTGTGTTTGCATCCCAGAACAATCTCCATGGATCCCGCAAGCGTACGCAAGCAATTAAAGCGATACCATCTTCATATCCCTGCAACCAATAACTGAAATAATATCACTGTTTTATTAAGCCCTTAATGTGGGGGCAGAAGGAGTGAGGAGTGGGATTTTAAAGAGGATACACTTTCAGGGGCCTTATCAAGCCCAGATTTAAATAAGAGCAAATGCTCAGCTTAAGGGTGTGCCTCTGTATCTGTGTGTGTCTGTGTGTGCGTATGTCTGTGTGTGGCCTTTATCAGACATGAGTTTTGGCTAATCGCTGTGTCAGCACACCAGAATTTAATTACTAGCTCTACCTTTGTCCTTTAATATTTACTAACATCTACACTACGTTTAATTAACCACGTGTAGGAAAGCCATAGCCTCTTTCTGGAGGAGGAACCGCTCTGCTAATTGCATCTGTGTGCTCGCATCCAAAACATTAACACACCCTTAACCATAGGCACACACAAAACACAGAAGTGTTGTGCACTCCTGGGAGACATTTCCAAATCAGCTGATTAATAAGCATGTTTATTACAAGTTTTACAAATTTTGGTCCGACCAAAATCGACAAAGACCAGATTCAAAGACTAAAACAAGACAGCGAGAGATGGAAAATTATATCTAAAAAAAAAAAAAAAACTGAGAGAGTGTTTTGTGACATAAACGGTCAAAGTGAGGAAATGTTCAGCTTGGCATTTTGTGAAAGGTGCTGAGGAGCGGCTCCTCTCATCTCTCATCGTATGTCAGAGGGAGGAGAGACAAATGACGGCCCGAGGCCTTGTGTCTGTCAAACATGATGGATAAGAATGACGCTTCGCTAAAACTCCAGCACGCTGCCTTTCAACACATCACATTTTCCCTTCAGTGCAAACACTAAATTGATAAAGTATGCAGAGCAGCTAATGGAAAGATGTAATAGTCAAACTAAAGCATATATTAGGCGAGATGGAGCCTAAAGGGTAGAGTGCTGCTATCAATTGAAAAGTCTTGTAGAGCAGAGGACACAACTTAGACTAAAATAAATCACACTGTTGGATTTTATCGTTAATACCCAAAGTGTGTGAGGACATTAACCTCAGGCTCCTAACATCACCTTATAGAAACACACACACGTGCTATGAAGACTCTCATAGAGTGATTTATGATGCACCCATGCACACTGACAACAGTCGCCACTCTGAGCTGTTATTGCCTTGAGAGGAAACTTTATCAGTAAGCAGTATTATATATTATGATCAGATTGAATGCCATTGACAGCAATAGTTACTGTAGATGTAATGCTTCATCAGCGCCAACTGCGTATCAAAATTTGGGTGTGACAGGCTGTGACAACTGAGGTACAATTGATAAAAAGGTCAATTTTTATGACAGTTTTGCAAATTGCCACTGGCTGCACACAGTCACAGTCTGATGAAGCCAAAAGAAACTTCATCGCTCGCAGAAAGAGACGCATTCCCAAATCGGGCCAACCAAATTGACGCTCTCCGTCGGCTGCATCGAGAAATTTTGTCCACAAAATATCAGTTGCTTTGGCAATTCACACTCCCACAAGATGGCCGAGGGGGCGTTGCCATAAACCTTTCACAAAATCCATAAAAAAATATGTTGACTGGATGATTAACCTCAAATGACTCCTTCACAACTCTCTGGAAGCGCGTCCGCTGTTCCACGAATCAGAAATACACAAAGTTTCTCCTCAATCTGAGGTTTGACGATAAGCCTCAACATCAATACACTCCTTTCTTTCGAGAAGAGGCCGAGCAGTTTGACACCCACGTAACTGTAGCATCAGCTGACAACATCCCCGGTTATGGTTAGCAGTTCTTCTACCCTCCTACTCACCTGCAGCTTGATCGAGACTCACAGTCAGGTGATACAACTACAGGTAAAGAAGTTGTTCACTGATCTTTTCCTACGTGAGATGTTCTACTAAGCATTGGTGTTCATTATGGGCTGTGTGTGACTGGCATAGAGGTCCAATGAACAGAACCAGTTCAAGAACCACAGCTAATTAAGCGAAAAAGGGTCTCCAGTCACCCCTCTCCAGAGGTTTCTCAATCATTATCAAATCATTCATCAATCATTAAATCTCATCTGAGTGGTTAATTCTCCAGTCAGTGCCCTTGACTAAAGCACTAGCCTCTAGCCTGGTCCCTGGGACGGATTAAATGCAAAGAAACAGTTTCATTACATTGTACATTGCACAATGTCCCCGGGCCCTGTCTGTTACCAAAACCAGGGACTAAAGAAAAGCTGGATACTAAGAACCTTCCTCTCTGCAACTCACAGAAGAAGAGAGGCCACATCCTAAAATACAGAGGGAAACTCAAAAGCCATCAGCCAGAGGATCGTGAGTATCCTGACACTGGACCCGCTCCTGTCTCCACAGGTACCTCCTTAAAAGAGGAAGGCATGCAGTAGTTTGGTTCTAGACCCAGTACAGTGTGTAGCCCACCTACACATACATGCAGCAAGTCTCTTACCAGGGACCAGTTTGCCAAGGGAGACCCTACCAAAAAAAGCTTCCAGGGTCATGGAAGCATGTTGGGAGTCACAACACCATCGCCATCAGAGTAGAGTGTCATCTCTCTGAGGGGATCCGGTTTTATTGTTGCTTCAAAATTAAACTTGTAAACAGATATAAACTTCAGGTCCCTCTGGCACGGCACTTGGCCTCCTTTCTCTGTATCAGCCTGTGAGGACATAATGTCTTTACGGTATCTCTGCTCTCCGACGGGTCTCTAGTCAGCTAATATGTCTCTGAACTTAAGATAATGCCTCTGAAAAAACCTGGTAATAGGTTCTCCTGATGGGAATGGGTTGTATGGTAAAAACATACTTGACAGAGAGCTTATTATTTTAGTACTGTGGAGAACATGACTGCATACGAGTAGAGACTTGAGTTTGCGCAGTGCATTTACTGTAACCCAATAGTCGCAGTACACAGGATCTGGAATATCGCCTAGCCTTGTGAGAGGAACCACCTCTCGGAGTTAAATAAACAGTGACAGGAGGAAGAGGAAAACAAACCACAGAATATCTCTCTATCTGTGAAACCCAGACTCTCTCCCTGAGCCCTCAGCACTCAGCAGATCAACCCCTCTCCATCCTTTTCCTCTCCTCTCTCCCAGGAACGTGCCAAGACAAATATATAGGCCGAGTAAGGGACAGAGCAGAGTCTACAGAGCTACTTCTAGTGGAATACGAACACGTGTAAAACACTTCATCAAACACGTTTTTTTCTCCTACCATAGACTTGGTGAAAGGTCTGGCCAGTGTGAAGAGAAAGGTCATCAGCCACCAGCTCTGGTGAATGGAGGTGTACATCATGTTCCCAGGATGCACTGCGTTGGAGTAGACGCCATAAGGCGAGAGGCGGCGGTGGAGCTCGTTGCTGAAGAGGATGTTACAGAGTTTGGCCCGATTGTAAGCCAGCATGGACCAGTAGTTCTTCTTTGCCGGTGACAGCAGGGCCAGGTCCACCTTGCCACACGAGTCTAGTAGGTCTGTGAACCTGAAACACAGTCCAGGATCAAGAGAAGTTAGACTGTGTGTGTGTGTGTGTGTGTGTGTGTGTGTGTGTGTGTGTGGAGGCTTCGGACTGCCAGATGTGTGGTGCTGGCTGAATACAAATCAAAGACGTGACATGATGTTCTTTAATTGCCTGCGACAGAGCTGTTAAACTCCAGATGTTTGACAAGGCCCCTTAAACATTACACTACTCGTTGTGTTATTATGCAGTCACACAATCACATCACAATACACGGGCACGGAAAACCACACTCTCTGTGTGTGCTCTGTGTGTGTGTGTGTGTGTGTGTGAGAGAGAGGGAGAGAGAGCCGGGCTCCAAACTGGTGGAACACATCCTACATATTAATCCAGTCATTAGAAAACAACCAATCAAAATGTCACCTGGTTTCCTTGTTGTGATTTTACAAGCTCGCTGCCTCTTGTTTACTGTCGCCTTCCGCAACATCCTTGCTTGGCTAAATTACAACATCTGCAGGCTTTTCATTTCATGTGCTGCAACTTCATAACTACTTTAGCAAGTCGAGGTTGATAAATCAACTGCCTGAGCACCAAATGGAGGGGTCCTTTTTTGAAAAAAAAAAAAAAAGAAGAAGAATTTCACACTGGTGCAGTGCTCGTTCAAATCGTGCCTGGCAGGAACATGCAGACTGCTTGGCCTCTGGTATTTCCTAAAGAACCACTCACCCAATCTACTTCACAATCAAAAATCAATCAGTTATTCAAACATTAATAAAACTGGAGACGGATGACACAACACGTACAGACATACATATATACAGTATATGTATGTCTGTACATGTTGTGTGTCCGTCCTTGCTTGGTGTTGTGTTATTTCTCTGTGTACTATCGCTCTGCTTTTATTGTTGCCCAGATATTTGTCCCTCTTTTACTGTAACTGACACGCCGTACATCACGTTCATTGTTTTAAACAGGTTTATTGATTTTAAGGTGGCCAACATCACACCTGGCCAGGGGACTACGTATGAAAACTAACCTCTTGATTGATTCCAGCATTCAGTATTTACAGTAATGTTTATTGTGCATGGTTCCTGATACCTTAACTGAATTAAAACTCTTCACCAGTGAGATTAAACTGAGGCTGACCTGTAAAAGCAGTTTACGGCCTTCCATTGGTTGATTCTGCAACACGTCTGTGCATCTATTCGCTAGTTTTACTGCCTCTGCTGCTGTTTTTCTGTCCTGCGTGCACTTGTTCCTCTCTTGGCCAGTTTAACTGAGAGTCACGTGCATTTGTCCCCACACCAATTAGAGCCCTGAAGCCCCCACCCTGCTGTGACATGATGGTGTTCATATCAAACATCCTCCGCTGCAGTCAGACGTAGAGCTAAACAGCTCACTGTCAGCTTGTTTATGCAAAGTTTATTTAATTGCACTTTCTTCAGCAACAAAATGGCAAAATGTGAAGCAGAAAAGGAACCCTGACTTCCTGTTTAATGTTGAAATCACAGTAGACTTAATATTATCTTTTAACATTAACATTTATCTTCCAAACAACTGCACACTTAACAAAGGTTCTTCAGCAATACAACCATCAAGTGTGAAGCAGATCAGATAAAAGTTTCCTCGAGATATTCAAGGGAGATACAGTTAGATCTTATACTCAAGTTGTGCCTGGTTACAACGTGCATGCAGCATTAAAGTGATATTGCAATCAATGAATTATTCTGCAGGATGATGCACTCAACCTTGCATGATGAAATATAGAGATTTTGGCTATAAAAAAAAAAACACCTTGTCTGTACATAAAAGTATGGAGCCAGAGCTGCAGCTCAGATCCATCAGAGGTAATTTCATTAAGGATATCATCTCCTTGTTTGACCAGATCTGATGCAGCACTGGGGCAAAGTAAACCTGTATTGGACCAATTCCACAGTAAGCCCCTGTGGTGGAAACTGATAAAGTGTCCAGCCATTACCCATGTGTCCATCTCTCCCACCCCTGTCCCTTATAGGTCAGTGCTTTACCAGAGGACAAGGGGCTTAGGGAATACAATATGCTGCCAGGTCAGGGGTCACACGCTGCTTGTGAGGGGAGGCTAAGTGAATAAACGGGAAATCGGCGCAAACTGAAAATAACTCAAACAAAAAAGGAGGCGACTTCAGTAGATGTAATATAGGTCTGGAATGAGGTGGACAGAATGGGAAGATGTAATATGAGATATTGTCTATTTCCGCTCCTTCTTCCCCTCCCTCTGGTGCGTGTCCGCGTGTAACTGACTCTCTCTGGTCCTGCCTAAGCCCTCTTTGAAGGGGTTAAAGCCGCTGCCGCTTGTAGAGGAGAGAAGGAAAGGTGAGTGTGTGTGTCTGGGAGGTAGGAAAAGGAGAGAGGGAACCGACCTGACCATCCGCGTCCTTGCGACGTGTTTAAACCGGCCACATTCGGCCTGTTCGCCTGCTCCTATAGCAGTTTTTACACCGCCAAAACTTGTGTGACCTCACTGTTCTCACAGCGGAGGAAAGTCTTGCATCAATCATCTGTTGTCAATACTCCCTTCATGACGTGCTCCCTTTCAATAAGCTTTTCCTACTCTCTCTTCCTCTCATGTTTTTTTTTTTTTTCACAGCATGCTACAGCAGCGTGACCCCCGAGTGAATCTGAGTGTCAAGCTGCTCCTGCCCTCTCATGCATGGCAGCCTGTATAACATAACTCATACGAGGCCCGCTGTAACAGTGCTGCTGTTTGATCTGCAAGAATAACTCTGCGTATGTTCTCCTTGTCTCAGGTCACTCTGCCGAGCTCCAATCAATCACTCTGCTTTGCCGTCTGACTGACTGAAGCCAGGATCAATGTCGCACACACACACACACACACACACAGACACACACATTCACTCAGTCGGTGACACTGAAACACATGGCTCAGGGCTCGGGCTCACAGATCACTGCAAGACATCATGCCTGTCTACTTTATGACAGGGAAAACAGACGCCTATGGAGTGGAGTTGCCTGACAAAAAGATAAGAGTTGGAAAACAACGGCGGAGGGAGGGAAAAGAAGGGAGAAAGGGGCTGAGTCAGGGGGTCAGGCAGAAAGGAGCAGACACTTGATCAAAGTAAATTTTAGCTGAAAAGTCCATCCATCATGTTGATGATACGTTTAATTCATAGTGACAGCGTGTGGAGGGAAATGAGTTTTCAGTGAGTGAGGCTGTCATGTTTGACAATATGCATTAAGCCTGATGTATCAGTTTGTAGCGAAAACTGGCCAGTGCAGCTGCTGCGACTGCACGACTGGAGCTGAAGAGTTGTCGGAGCCGACAGGGTAGTTATGGGATATTACTGCTCAAAATCTATGAGTGTGACTTAAATGTGGCTTAAACTGTGGATGGTGGGAATACAACCAACAGCATAGTGCTCACATCAACAAGAACACTGCATTCTGCCATTAAGAGATGGTGAGCTTCATCAAGTGACCTCTCAGAGTTTCTACTGTAAACTGAAGCAGTTTATTTTATTCTGGAAAACTGGAAATGCCATAAGCAACATGAAAAATTGACTTTTTGTTCATTAGCTTGTTCTCTCTCCAGCCCCCTGCGACCCTGCGCAGAATAAGCGCTTGCAGATAACAGATGAATGGATAATTTTGAGCCCTACAGAAAAGTATGGCACTGCAGCTAAACCGTAAGAAAAAAAGCACTGCACCAGCTGTGTGGATGGAACACACTATAGTATTTATCTTCACTCCTGTTTATCACCCAGACTGCAGCAGCAATCTGTGCATGCATGGTGCATGCCACTGCTCACAATCTTACAGCTAACGTACAGTTTCATTTGGTGACTTCCTTCCTTTTTCCCCGAAGGTTGTCGTAACAAGCAACCAAATTAAATATTTGATTATCTTGAGGAAACTTGATGAACATTTAGGATAATGTAACACAACTCAACAAAATATATACAAAGGTCTATACATTTTAATGCAGATGATATCGACCAAAATATGCTTTACTAGCATTAGTAATTATCATGTCGTGAAAAGATAGGAAAGCATGTGAATGGAAAAGAATAGATGAAGTCAAAATGAGATAGATGTATAATGTGGCACAATAACAGGTCAGGTAAGGTAATTATTCCTTGGATTTATCATGTTTTTCATACATGCTTTCTAAAACATGCAGTGGTTAAAGGTACAGCACCCTGTGGATATTTTTTCTTCCAGTAGAGCTCTGGAGCACTTTAGTTTCTCTCTTTTGCTCATGTTTTATGAGAAAGGAAATGGATTTAAAATGTTTGTTAGACCTCAAGGATGCAGACGGAGAGTGCTGTTGGCAACAGCGAACATAAACTTTATTTGTTTGGCAGAAAACTCCACGGGGCACTTTTAAGGTTACTGAATGCAAAAATGTACACAATTGGCCCAAATTATGTTTTTCTCTGCACATTCAACATTTTTAAGAATTAATTAAGATGATAGTCATCTGGTCTCAAATAACGCACAGGTCAGGAAACAGACAAACAAATTTTATACCCTACTGCAAATGCCTCATTTTAATAGTCTCCTCCTGAGACCACACACTAATATCAAGTCAACCTTGGAAAAAGATCAAATTTTTTACATGCCTAGTTTATTGTCCGTACCTGTGGGACTCGGAGGATACCACCACAACACGTGCGGGGGCCGAACGACGCAGCACATCCTGCAGGCACTGGACGAGCAGGAAGTGTCCTAGATGGCAGACCTGGAAGGTGGACTCCAGGCCGTCCTCCGTCAGGCTCCAGGGCTGAGTGCACACTCCTGCATTACACACCAGAATGTGCAGGGGCCTATGGAGGAGGGGAAGAAGGCAGAAAATAAAACATGTTTGATTGTTTATTGATTACAAATGAAACAAAGAAGACAGAGCTGCATAAAAAAGGGACTTTTTGAACCATATTAAGCTGAAGAGGAGGTAAGGAGAGACAGGGAGCAGAAAATAATAAAGGATGGGATTGTGAGAAGTGAAGGCAGAGAAAGGAAACAGGGTGTCTTGTTCCAGAGAGTGGAAGACTTTCAGAGGTCTGCAGAGACAGAGCATCAGTAATGCTGATATGATACAGAGGTTTCCAGTGCAAGTCCCAGTGGCTCGACAGGTACTGTAGATACCGAATACAGCTGGCGGGAATCCAAGAGCAACAACACATTGAAAAGCAATCTCCAACCGTTTCAACACACAAGGGTGGTGGAAGTAATAGGTGTTGATACAGGTCCTGTGTAACTGCTCTGAGTAACCAAACCCACCAACACATCGACTCAGAGAGGGCAGAGCAGGAGAGTGCAGATCAGAGGAAACACACACACTTTCAAGCACATGGTCATGATACAAAAAACAACTGACTTTAATAAAAAAAAAAAAGAAGAAAAAAAAGAAATAGCTTTAGCGCACACACAGTCACATTCCCATTCCTGCAGACTTGGCGTGGGCGAGAGAGTAACACTCCCTTCTCGCGTGCCACTGAGCGGAGATTGCCGGATTGGTCAGGGCAGTGAGAGATCCTTGTCGGTGACAGCGTCGCTCCAGCGAGCTCGAAACCACAGTAACACAGCCGAACAATCCAAACACACCCCACCAATTTTTAATTTCTTCCATTAGAATTAATTATGAGGCCGAAGGCAATTTGTGTACCCTGTGTTTAAGACTGCCTACTGGATTAATTAAAAACTGGATGCTGGAAAATTAATGTGTGAATTGTTATGCCTTTCTATAATGAGCCATCCCATGCTATTACATAGGAGTGTACTGTACGATCACCTTCAGGCCTCCGAACACACACAAGGTTCATTAAAGAGCACAAACCTAGTCACAAGTCAACTTAAGGAACGCCGACCTCAGCACATTATCAGCGGGGCACAGACTAGCAGCGAGATATTCAAATTTTTATCTGAGATACAAAGAAGGTGAGGAAGTCTGACTAAATTGCTTGGTAGAAGAAAAACATCTGTAAAAAAAAAAAGAAAGAAAAAAAAAAAACAACCTTTGTAACTTCCACTTAAACCTGATAAAACAAGATAGAGGAGTAAAACACAGCTGTGATGTCGAGTTCTGCTCTGAAAGGGCTCTCAGCTTTAATGCAGGTTGTTTTTGGCCCAGTGTTCCCCCGTCTAATGGAGTGTGAAGTACAGTAACATTGTGCTACACAAGGCAAAACTCTTGGCTCCGTCACCTCAGGCCTGAACTCTTGACCTAACTTTCCAACCTTTTACTGCGGCTGCCGTTTTAAACTACTTCCTCGTGTCACTCAAGATTAAAAAATGTATTTGTGTCCTTTTTTTGTGTGTGTGACTTCGCGCTGTAAAAGACAGATGGACAAACTCAAAGTCTATCAAAAATGTGTGATCAAAAACTCCAATAAACAACTTTTCACTGGCCGGTCGAGCGATTTTCCCCCACGCAGTTCAGATGGGCCTCCTGTGAGTCTGCTTGTAATGTAAAAGGCCTGTTAATTCAACTGCCCACCAGTTAGTCCCTCTCTCATAAGCGCAGGTCTAATGAATGTCTTTAATAGGCCTATTGCCGAGTACCACAGTCCCTCTTTCCACATTAAGACCTCACACAACACTGTGTGCACTGTGCAATCTCAGCGCTGGTCAAACGAGGGTGTTAACTACCAAACAGGGAGACATCCGTTTATATATTTACTTTAAATAACCCCCCTGGGTATGACCCCTGACCTCTATGATAATGGGGGCCAGCAGGAAGAGATTGCCTGTGTGAGCTGGGCTCGGACTGCTGGTCATTAACACTGCACTTTATTGGCAACTGGCACTGGCATATACTGTAGGTATGTGTGCACAGCTCATCCTGATCCTGCTGCGTACCTGTACAGTGTGCAGAAAACACAAAAAGGATTTGAATGAAAAAAGGATGGAACAACGGAAGACTAATGTGATCTGGCTCACATGTATCTACACAGACCACCTACCGAACATAATTTGCTTGAAATTACAACCGGATAAATGCGTTTAGAAAGAAAAAAAAAAAATCACAGGTGAAAACAAATTGCATGTGTTAATTACGGACCATTCAGTAGAAATTGTATTAGGGGCATTCTGTCAACGCGGTCCTCCATCAATTACGTCGCGATGAAATTGCACTGCATTCAACAATATCAATATCCAGGTAATTTCATTTCAAAGGACAGGCAATTAAAGCAGAATCGGGGTCAATGGAACACAAAGCAGCGTGAAAGCCACTGACTAAAGCACTTAAAAGCAAGGGAGTGAGAAACGAGAGAAGGAAAAGAGAAAGACTCTGATTACATTTCACCTGTCAATGACACGCTGCAGGAGCATTATTGTGCGTGTGTGTGCGAATGTGTGTGTCTGTTTGTCTGTGTTTAAAGAACTGTACGGCGCATGTATGCACAAATGCGTGCGTGTGGTGTGTGTGCGCGTGCTGCTGTGTGTGTTATGCCTGAAGACATACGTGCAGTAATAGAGTGGTGGTAGACTCAGACAGCTGCCCAGTGCCATTCACAGCTCAGAGCTCCCAGCCTCCACTCTGCTCTGTTCGCCTTCTGATGAGAATTAATGTACTCTGACGTCCCCTGGGACTCCCCCACTCCCACCCCCACCCCCCCACCCTCAACGGCACAGCTAATGAAGAAATACAACCTTGCCAAAATACTGAGGTGAGGAGAGAGAGCGACACAGACAGGGAGAGACTGAGAGACAACATGAGAGAGGGAGGGAGGTAAACAAATTGCAAAAAGGGATATGCAAAAACACAAAAAAAACAGACCGAGTCCACTTCTTGGACAGGAGGGTTTAAGAGAAGTGGGTGTACTTCAGTGTGGATGTAAGAAGCACAGGACACAGAGTGAAGGGAAGCCACCGTGAGGTTTGGCTGTGACCCAAGACACGTGTCCTGGATGGCCATACCCTGCCCCAGGGCTGCTGGGGGCAATGACTGCCCTGCCTCTCCCCAAGGGGCTCCCCTGACGCCCGCATAGAGACAAATACAGACAAACACACACACACACACACACACACACACACACACACACACACACCCTCGCCTGGAGACCTGCGGGTGGATGAGCAGTATGGATGACAGAATACATGACCCCAAAAATAGCAACGGTGCGAGCGACCACAGGACGCAAAACACATGCCGTAAAAGCTGACCACCACAAAATAAAAAAGTGCCATAAAGTCTTGTAGTGCGTTCGACCAATGTCAAGCAAATGGACACAAATACACACACTCGCTCCTGGGACCAGAAGAGTGCCCATATGGTGTCCATCAGGAAAGTTTGGACGTCCTCTAAGTATGGTGATGAATACAGTGATCGGCCTGAGTGACAGAGCCTGTTTAGTCCTCTTTGTTTTTTATTCATTACGTCCGCCAAGGAGGTTTTGTTTTCACCTGTGTCTGTGTATTTGTTTGTTGGTTTGTCAGCGGGATTACACAAAAACTACCGAGATGATTTCCGCAAAACATAGAAGGGGGACGGCCCAGAATAGACCCTATTAAATCTTGGTGTAGGTCCTGATAAAGGGACGGATCCAAAAAGGTTTTCTGACTTTCTTTATTTAAAGGCGACTGTTGGGCCTTGGAGGAAGTATGCGCTCTACTATTTTGTTCACTCTTGTGAGAGACATTGAGAACACCAATTAAAAATAAAAAGAGATTTGCAAATCCTTTTCGATTTCTATTGAATACAGTACAAAGACAAGATATCTAATGTTCAAACTGATGACTCCTCAGTCATTCACTCTTTCTGTTCTGCAACAAGCAGAGTGAGAAAAACCAAAGCGTTGCCAACTTTTGTTGAATCATATTAGAACATATTAGAGATCATACGACATCTCGCATGGAAAATCAACAATTTGGTTTATACTCACAGTTTCTTGGCCTTGAAAGAGTCAGCAAACTCCCTGACGCTGCGGAACGAGGCCAGGTCGCACATCATGGCTTCAACTCTTGCTTTGTGCTGCAGACACAAGAAACACAAGAGTGCGACTGTTATAACCAGCAGCAACAGCAGAGGAACAGTTTCATCAGTGTGGATTTTGACACCTATTATCATCAGGTCCAGGTTTAAATTATTAGAAAAACCGTGTGAGGTTTCATCCTGTTTGAGGATTGAGGGTCTAAAAGCATAAAGGATGTCGTCCACTGTGTCATGTGAGCTATCGAAACAAAACTGACTGACTATGCTGATGAAAAAGAAATTAAAAAGAGTGTTGACATGTGGTCACATTCCCAACTAAAGACTCCTAAAGAACTCCACAGCTTCCTTCTGCATGTTCTCATCGCGTGTGTGTGTGTGTGTGTATGTGCGGCTCATCTTACACCATATGCTGGGAGACAGGGGGAGGATAGAAGAGCAGAAGAGAAAGATAAATGACTTAAGAAGTGAATGCATAGCTGCATTTACACACTGAGGAAGACAGGCTAAATATTCATCATCCTCTCCATCCCACTGTGGCATTGTGCTGCAGGGCAGAGGCCTCAGCAGAGACGCAGGCAGGCCTAAAGGAGCGTATCTCTTCAATAAGCGTTACGACCAAAGCGCGTCAACTCAGACTCTCTCTCTGTCTCCTTCCTGCTTTTTCTCTACATCTTTATCAGTATGGGCCCTCTTAACATGTACTCCAGGTTCCATCTCCCTTTAACATATGAGCTCACGCGGGACCTCGGTGTACGGGTGCGTGCAGCGTGAACCCGAGGTGCACCGCGTTCTGCTCAGGCTCAAACGGTCCATTAGACTCATCCCTCATGCTGGAGAGGGAGAAGGAGTGAGATATTGCTCCCAGGACTCCCAGCTGGCCTCTAGCTTCGGTAGCACCAGGTATTCTTGACGCTACCGCTCCCCTTCGTCCTGCCCGCCATCCCCGAGGAACGCTGTCAGCTCATGTTACACACCGGAAGAGTGTTCAGCATTACGCTCCCTTCCACCGCCACCACTGCCCCCAACGTCAGCCTTTTCCACTGATCTGATCTCCAGTCCACGGGCGTCATATGGGAACGTCTTCCCCCTCGGCGCGACTGCCTCCGCAGAGCCGAGTGTACATGACACTCACAGCAAGGACGCTCCATGGAGCAGCGAGCACAAAGACAACAGGAAAGGGTTAAGAGCGCCTTCTGATGGAAATGTGATTCTTCAGGCATTTTACAGACACCTTAACAGCCCCAGGGCGTATTTATACATGCATACACAGGCACACACACACGCACAACAAATTCAATGTTGTGACTCAAGGGTAAAACCACGCTATCACGCCATTATCTATGCCTGAATTATTCTCTTGATGCTACTCTATACCATTATATGGATGCTATTACAAAGCATTAAAGGGCTGATTATGGCTATTATAGATATGATTATAGGGTACCTGCTTATATGATCTGCACACAGCAGTAATCACAGGTGAGAGGAGACAACTGTCTCATCTAATGGCTTGTATGTGCAGCACTCACACTCCTGCCCGCTTTTACATACAGAAATGCATGTGAGGCAAAAAGGGGTCAGCTGGTCACCAAGTATTCTGATTAAAAAAAAAAAAAGACTGATAAACTTTACGGCAAGCCTTCAGTTCAATTTTGACGCCAGAAAGATGAGACATTACTCCCAAACAAGGTCAGAGCAGGCAGCAGTGTGGTAATTAACAGGTCAGCGTAAGGCCTCCTCAACAGGGTAGCCCTCCATGTGTGTATGACCAGCAGAGAAGATGAGAGCAGGTGTCAGCTTGACGAACACATATCCTCCAGAGACGGGGGGGGGTGCAGAACAGGGAAGGAGAGCTGGAGTAATGGGAGACCAGAGGGAGGATGGGGGGGGGGGGTGTTGAAGGGGGGCCACTGGAGCAAATCCAGCAGGGAGAAGGTGAGCAGCCTGCCCGCCTACCCTCCCCCTGCAGATTGAAGTCTTGCGAAGAAAATAAAGTTTATTGCCTGGAAAGAGGGGGGAAAAAGCATGTAAAAAGCATTAAAGCGATGGAGGTGAACAATTAGACAGATGGCCAGGTTTTGGAAGGAGAAGGGGAGAAAAAAAAAAAGGGGGTAGAAAAAGAGAGGAAGAACGCACAGACGCAATCGTTCAGGGTTTTTACGAGGACCCTGACAACTCCTGGTCTCTTCAAGGGCGAAGGAAAAGTGAGAGGCAGCGAAGCCTCTCTGGTTAACTCCAGAGTAATCGCTGAGTGTGCAACACCACAGAGCTCGGCTCGGGGTGACAGAGCTCACCGCCCCCAGCTACACACAACCTATCGCTCCAGCTAAATGCAAAAGGCTAATTATGAATGAAACACACGTGTAAATAAGCTTGTAAACTAAAAAAAAAGTGCGGCCAATGCACGACCATCTTTATGGCCGCGCAAGAGCCGCCAGATCGGGGCAAGAAATCAGCAAGGTCACCACGATGATAACTTGGGCGTCAGATCCATCAGCCCTCCAACTCCTGCCGCCACCTCTCACCTTTCCTCCAGCCGTCAACCCAATAGAACAGCTGTCTGTAACATGACGACGACCTTTACAACTTTCAGGAGGAAGAAGTGAACCGAGGATGGAGAGAAGAGATCGATTGAAGGAAGTTGGCCTCTGCAGAGGTTCTCCTCATCTCTCCCGGAGTTTTCCACGTGTGTTGGGGGAGTGACATGTGGTCATTGCTGTGGAGAAAGATGGAGTGGGGGGATGGAGGTGGGGAGAGCCCTAATACAATTATAACTGGGGCCATCCAATCCAATAAAATGAAGAGGTATTAGAGCAGGGGAGCCCCATCCTGTTCAATAAGACACTGGACCACTCTACTAACTCTTAAAACACACACATGTAGGCATACCCGCACGCACACACACAGGTACACACACTTCGCTGACCCCTTTAATAGCATAGCAGCCACCCCTAATGGACGCAAGCAAGTGGAACCGCCAAATAATACACTGTCTTAATGCACTAGGCTCAATCTCATCCCCCCCTTCTCTCTCTCCCTTATCCTTCTCAGCCTTCCCTCTCACACTTTAACCCCTGTTTCCATCTTCCCTCACCTCCTGCTTCCCCCTCACCACCTCGGATCCTCTTATAGATCACCAATGCCGGGGACAACACTTACGAAATCAAAAGTAGCCCCATATATATGAAACACTTACCCTGCAGACCCCGGTTAACACCCCAGGCATGGAGAAGGATGGTTAAAGAGTGACTGAGGAGAGACAAAAAGTGCACTCGCTCTGCTCCCGCTGAATATGAGATATCAATATAAGGCAGCAGCACTAAATGACTGTATTTTAACCAGCAGGTGCGGAGGTAAGGTGTTGTAATGGCGGTGAAAGTGAACGAGCAGAGAAGACACCATGTGAAAAGGGCACCTTATAAAAGCAATTAGAGAAATGACTTTGAGCCCCTCTTCTTGCTCCGTAGATTAGAACAGGCCTCGGAGGGAGGAACACAGAGGAACTCGCAGATCTCTGTGACCTTGTCCGCAACACGCCACACTAAATTGGTCATCAGCTTTTAAGACTGTATTTTATCATAGATATATATTTTTAGCAAAAAAGAAAAAGAGAAAAGGGAGGAGGGGGGTGGAGGGAAACTGTGGAATGTGCCGGTCGTATATCATCCTGTCACAATTATGACGTTTGTTCATAAATACCAACCAATTTCCTCTCCACCTGGCTAAGTCACATGCGCCCCGCGCTTACGCACGCGCCATACACCAACAAAGAAATATGGACACACACCACGTGCGGCTGAACACACATGCACGCCGCAAATAAAGAAACAGACACATCTGGCTGAGCGCCCTACCACAGGTCTGAGGACTGACCTCCACCCACAGACAAAGAGACTGAACGCACGCTCAAACATGCATCCGAGCGCCTAACACACAAACGAACGCGCGTGCACTCTCTGCACATTTCAAGCACGCGCAAACAAACAAACAAATGCGCACGCACATACGCGTCCACTCGCCCACTGACATGCACACACACTGCAATTAATAGGGAGGCAGGTCTCTGGTGAGGAAGAGAAAGTGCCTGTTCAGCACATACAGGCAGAATATGCAATTTCCTCCAGTTAAGTCTGTATTAAATTGATTTCTTCTTTCTCTGACACGGACTGGGTTTTTCCCCCCCTAATGAAAGCTGGATAATCTACAGGTTTTCCCTTTCCTGAAATCAAGTTACAAATCAAGCAATTGCAGGGGCAGATATGGGAAAGGTGAAGGAAGGACATGGGATGATTTTCCAGATGAGAAACATGGAGAATGAGGCACAAACGTGCTGATACTCTCAACACGGACATCAGGGGCACCTCTCCTGCACGCACGCACGCACACAGGAACACACACACACACACACATAAATGCACACACACACACACACACACACACACGCACTCACTCACGCGCACACACTCACGCGCACACACAGAGTAAAGGCCAGGCCTCAGTTAAGTGCTTGCTGACATCTCTGTTCGGTGAGGTACTAAGGCTACTGCAGGCCATGTTAGGAAACACAGCATTAATGAGTGTAATTAATGAAACACATTAATTAGTAAGCACTTCAATCAGTTAATCACTCAGTCAAACCTGACAAGGAGTCATGTGGAGGCGGCAGAGAAACACTGAGCATGCTGAGAAAAACAGGAAGAAGAAAAAAGGGGGAAGTGATTACAGAGATCCTGTGGTTTTTATTTTTATTTATTTACTTCAGGCAGGAGAAAGTCGTGATGTCATCATATACGAATACTCCATTCCAGCTGTTCTAACAAAAACAGACTAAAGCTAATGTGGAATTGAGTTCTTACAGAAATTTGTACTTTAAATTAAGAAAAAGAACTCATTATGCATTATTCCATTTTGTATTACAGAGTTATTAATGTTGATGCACTACATGTGTTCTTAAGTACTCTATATACTGCTGTATAGTGAGGTTTTATATTTCATATGCTCATTATAGTTGTTTTATCATAAAGGGCACACACAATGTAGTTTTTGAGAAGACATTTAAACTAATAATGTTATTATTTACAATATCAACACAGTAATAATACAAATTCTGAAATATTAATTTTTTCTATAACTGAATAAACAAGCTGTCCCCAGAACACTGTTTGAAGCTAGAAAGGTGGCAGGGTCCGCCACATATAAACAAAGTAAACCTGTGTTGTCCTTTAAAGTCAGTTTGGTTTTTAGTGAATAAATATCTTTCTCTTCTGATTAAAGTTTCCTCCCCTAAACTTTGTAGTGAACCTTTAATCTGCAATGTAACTTTAGATTTTAATGGACAAAATACATTTTGTGAAATAACACTGTATTACTTCACTGCAATGTAGTGGAGAAAAATCATCCAACTACATCAAATGGAAACACTCAAATAAACTGCATGCACAGTAATGAAGTAAATGTACTTTTCACCACTACATGTTTACAGACTAGTGTCAATCGGATATTCATGCAAAAAATATTATTACATTGAATTTTTTAAGAATTAAATAAAAACATGACAGTAAATATAAAACGATCATGGCAAAATCCTGGTAATTTTATCATCTTTCACTTTGTAATATTCATGTTTGTTTTTATATTTAAACTAAAATCAAATTCATTGATTGAGAGAACAATATTAATAGCAATAAGGACGTTAAAAAAAATCTAATAATTGATCAAAAGCTAAACATTTCAAGGAGAGTTGATACCGAAGTGTGAGCGTGACAAAAAAAAGTCTTTATATAGAGACTTTATATCGTGGGTGAACTCAAACCTATTAAGAATTTCTTTACCTTTCAGAGGAGACAAAGACGGGTCAGAGAGAGAGAAAAATAATGATGGAGAGATGGAAAAAGAAATAAAGAGAGAGAGAGAGAGCGCGAGAGGCCGACTCGCAGAGAAAGAGAGCGAGAGAGAGACAGAGATGGGAAATGAAAAGGACAGGGCGGTCATCATAATTGCAGAGTTTGCTTTTCGGATGCAGACAGACCAGGGCCATGGGGCCTGAGGCAGATATCAGATTCCACACCAAACGCACACATACACGCGCACATACAAACTTACACATGCGCCCCAACATACCAACACACACACACACACACACACACACACACATACACATTCCACAGCCAGTCTGGGTTATTTTTGATCAAGGCGAAGGACGGCGGTATCATTTCTGAAGTGTTGTGTGTTCTCTAATGGATAAAAGTGTGAGATGAGACAGTGACATCCAGCTTTCAATCCAAACAATGTTATTTTATAAACCTGTTTCTTTCTATCCATCTGTGTGTGTGTGTGTGTGTGTGTGCGTGTGCGTGTGCGTGTGCGTGTCACTGCTTCGCCTTCACTTCTCCCCTTCTTTTTCCGTCCAGCAAGAGGCCTGATCAGATTTACATTAAAAAGTGATGGAGATTTAAATAATGTGTCTATGTTCTCAGAAAGACATTAAGAGATTTTCATCTTACTCTCCTCTTTCTCCCTCTGTCTCTCTTCCTCTCCATTTCCTCACCCTCTCCTTGCTCCTATCTCCCCCCCTCATCTCACCCACTCCATCTCCGCCAGATTCGCAGACAGTGCACATTTTCCTGCATGTCTTCAGTGTAACCGATACCCCTAACAACCAGGATTTTAATGCGATCCATATTGCTCCCTAATATTTCAGATCTCAGAATAAGCACTGGCAATTACATATTTACACCCAGCTTATTTTGCAATTCTGCGCGGGGACTTTAGTGTCGGGCCGAACGGCACACGCAGACTTAGGTGCTGATTATGTTGTGATTCAGATAACAATAAAGTCGCAGGAAAAACTCCTAGACCCTGTGCACTTACACTCCATACACAACTTTTCTATTCGGGGGGCGTCAGCAATAAAGCTTCAACGCTCGCTCAAGTACAAAATAACGTGTTCTTTTCAAGTGCGGCAGTAATGTGATTGCTTTATCTAAACCTGCTAGTTTTACACTGTTTAATTTCTCCTGAAACACTCGTGCCTCGTATCATCTCACTATCCGGAGGGGCTGGGAGGGAACCAAACACACTCGCAGGAGATGCACGCGTTTACACGTGTGTACACTGTTGTAGCGAACACACATCGCCGCGAAGAGATGATAAATTAAGCTCCTTTGATTTGGTTACCCGAGCTCTTTTTGCATCAGACTTATAAAAACATAACATAATTGAATAAGAAAAGAATCTGGCAATTAAGAAACATGCAGGCCTTTGATGTGAGTAAGTGTATAACAGGCCTTTTGATGAGGGAGTGTTTTACATTCCGCAGGGTCTGGTGTGCACTTTGATTAAAAGCTCTTTTGTTTGGCAATATTCTAAACTGCTTACCATTTTCCAGTGTCACAATAGTTTAGCTTGAAAATACAAGAGATTTTGACTTTTTTTTTCTCTCTGCTCTGTGGGATATCGTCTCCGATGTTCAGTTGCACGGATGTGAATTCACGAAACAAGTTGAAACAAGTGAATGAGTGAAATGGTGGAGCAGCCTGAGATACAATGATTAAGAAGGGGGAAATAAAAGAGGGGAGATCAAAGCGTCACAATCAGAGAAAACAATAATTGATTTTGTAAGATATGATGGTAATCAGGGCTGTTGGAGCCTGGATGAAGTTTATTTGATATTTGATTAATTAGAATTCAATATTTTAAGTGATTGATTGTTTCCTAGTAATTGCAATTTTTTTTTTATTTTGGCAAATTCACAAAATCTTGTGCTGTAGTAAACTGGTAATTTTTTTTTCTTTGTGTGGATGAAGACGAGGCTTCATTCACTGTAACCATTCAAGAGCTGCAATCTATGAATATTTTCATTGTCGTTTAATCTGCTGATTATTTTCTTGATTAGTCGATTAGATGTTGGGTTTATTAAATGTCAGAAAATTGTGAAACATTTTCGATTCAATGTTTCCCACAGCGACGTTCTCAGATGTATTGTTTTGTCCACCCAAACATATTCAGCTTAAAGTCATACAGGAGAAGAAAACACAAAAACAAAATATTCACGTTTAAGAAGTTGCTATCAAAGAAGATTTTCTTTAAAAAATGACCAGTTAATCGATTATCAAAACAGTTAGTGATTAATTTAGATGACAGCCTAACAATTAATCAATGACCCGTCGGAGCTCTTATGGTAATTTTCATGTTCAAAAACACATTCATTACCACCAACTGTAGCTGTTGGAGCACCATTTACATGATCTACCCTGTCTGTTGATAAGGTCATGTGGTTTTGCATTCTGTTACAGCGTTACGCACATTTGAATAATAGGATTCTCATCATGCATCTTTAGCCCCTTGTCGCCTGATAACAGCCTGAAAGACTCTCGTTGAGCGGCGTAATAAATGCACCATGTGACCTCGGCAAAGGTCGGGGGTCAGCGAGCCGCAGATTGTCAACGGAGCGCCGGCCTGACAGAGAATAAATGACGCCTTGTAAACAAATTGAGTTATTGCTTTAATTCATGCAGTCTGATTAAATTTGCGGAGAGAGGAGTCCTTCACAGGGGAACAGAGGAGCAGAGGAATGACAGCGAGGAGGAAGGGAAGAAGAAGAGGAAGAGGTGGACGGCAAGATGTGGACACGCACCTTCTCCCTCCGTCCCGCAACATCTTTGGCTCCACTGAAGGAGAGTAACCACATTAAACAATCCCGATCATCTCACAGGACCGTGCAGACAGCGAGTCTTCCTTTTGTCTATCGGCTAAATGTAATAAGGTTGTGTTAAATCGAGTTGGGCCGGGCCACCGGGCTGACTTCCTGCCCTGGCACGAAGTGAGTGACAATAAGCAGGAGGCAGATCTGAATTTCATAAACTGATACACAGTCTACAGTTTGTCTGTTGCATAAACATTTTAAGAAGTTTAGGCAATCAAGAAAGAAAAGAAAATGTGCACCAGGGTAAAACCAGACAGAGCCTAATTAGGCAGCAGCCGGGGACTGAGGATGCTTAAATCTGAAGAAATCTTTGAAGAAATTTGTGTAAGCTTATTGTAATGGGCAAATGGGATAGCCCGTCTCCTACGGTAGATCCCATGAACCTAAAAAAAACCCTGAATGAAACATCAGTATTAAGTTTGGTCTATCACCCAAAGCTGCATTAGGTCTCTCCTCAGTTTGCTCCTTAATTCCATCCGAGTAATCCCACATTATTGCCCTCTAACAGTACCCTAAACGGAGAATAAAAAGTTTGCTCCCCTCTAGCAGTGTATTACCAGGAAACAACAGGCCCTCTCCTCATTAAGTTATAGATATAAATGCTCCAAAGCATGAAATTACCCCCGAGCCTCCCTCTCCAAATAACCTGGTTTGCAAACAAATGATCCGAGCACAAGCAGTAAAAGGCAGATTATTAAAATAATAGGAGGGATTTAAATTTGCATCCACAGAACAATTCAGCAAAGGACTGTGCAATTACTCCTCCCCCTCCTCCTCCCCTGTTCACTCCACCTTTCTACTGGCGAGCCGAGTCCCTCGCACTTTATTGTGTCCATCTGTTCTTTCTGAGAAACAGAGTTTGGTACCTTCAGATGTCTCCGTATGTGTGTGTGTGTGTGTGTGTGTGTGTGTTCAAGTGGTCAAACACACCCTTCATCTGGCAGTGCCTGGTTATTGTTTACCTTAATCAAAACCCCTACCTATTTACATGCTCATACTTTCTTATTCCCTTCAGCCCACACCCTTATTTCTCTGCCCTTATCTTACACTATGATAAATATCTAACTTTATACTGAGACAATAACAGTCCCTCCTCCTATGCTGGAGTAAATGGGGAGCGATGAGAGAGGGAGGTGAACAGGAACGGACAAGGCAAAGGGTGCTCAGGTCTGCATTACCTCTGAGTTATGGCCTCCATTTGCATCTCAATCAGCCTCTTTGGAGAGCCCACCACCTTGGTAACCGCCCCATCACACCACAGCCACCCCGGGTAATCAGGGAGATTTAGTGGGACTGGCAACCTACCGTGGGCACCCCCTGGCTGGGGCTCGCAGCTCATTCCCAGCCCCTGGTCTCGCTAAGGGCCCTCTGGGCCACATCCAAACACAGGAGAATGGCAGCACTTAACAAGACTGAGGAAGACCAAAATAGATGAGCAGCAGGAACAGGCCATAAAACAGAGGGAAAACAAAGCACCTGAGTGATTGTAATAGATGTTCCAGTGTAGATGTCTGCATACTGTTCTGTTATTGCTGCCTCATTATAGCAGCAGGGAAAAAAAAAAAGAAAACAAAGTTGAACTTGTGACCTTAGGTGAGAACATTTTATCTCAGAGTTGATGATGGCACTGACACCATCCCACTGCTCCCCTGCAGCAAAAACAGGCTCGCTCCAACATGTAATGGGAGGAAGTGCACCCACAAACACAAACACACACACACACACACACACACGGCTGCCTGGTGTGATTTGCAGATAGTGAATGCTCCACTTGAGAGTTGCCTCTCTAGTTAGCGCTGTCTCATGGCTGAACCCCGCTAAGGTATTATTACCTACACTCAGCCCTATTGATATTGTGACTCCAGCATCTGTTCACCTCCTTGTTACCGCCTGGACTCCAGCACAGCGTCCTATCTGCCTGTGTGCATGGCGTGTGTGTGTCTGTTCCTGTTTGTTTGTGTGTGTATCCCAGACCTCTGGGGTAGAGAGTAGCCACTGTGCGCAGTAGAAAGCGAGAGGCTGAGGAGGCTAATGGAGAAACCCTCGACACACCAGGGGCCTAATCAACTGCGAAGGACGCCTACCCTTAGCTCCAAATCTCTAACACGAATGCACTCCGGCCTCTCTTCCTCCCTCTAATCTCACTGATACTCTAAACTCCACACTGCCTGCACCGATGCCACGTTGCACTTTGTGAGCAAAGCTCGTGGAAAAACAACAATAAAAGAGACTGGAAAGCAAACTTAAGCTGCAAACACAGATGGCTCAGGTGAGCAGAGGAAAACAGACAGGAGGAGAGTGAGGACCGAAGATGGAGAGACTCCGAATGAGGAGCTGAGGTTCAGCTATCAGAATCAAATATTAGCGGGGAGAAAAAACCGGGGAGTGGGCAACATTAATCAAAGTGTTCACCTAGTGGGCAGCCATATGGCAGATCAGCACGCCAACAGTGCAAACTTGCTGATCTTCAGTAACGGGGTGCAATTAATTCCACTGGCTGCATTCATCTCTCCCTCACACACTGAAGGAAGGGAGGTAAAAGACGGGGAGAGAACAGAGGAGGGTTTGTTATGACTCTTTACTCTTCCTCCTCAACTCTTTCTCCTCTTTCTCTCAAAGCAGAGGAATCAAACCCGGGTGATGAATGAGGTGGACACAAGGGCCTCAGGTAGCTGCTGTGGCGACGGTGGGGGGAGTGATGGAGGGTGGGACAAGAAAAAGTGGAGAAATTAGGAAGCTGGGAGAGGAGGAGACGGCGGTGGGGAGGGGATGAGTTTATCTGCAGAACTGGGCAAGGTGTGTGAAAGGCCTTAAAAACTATATTTATGTATTCATTTTCCCCATCTTGCATTTTTTTAAGTTCACAGAGGAAAGTGCACCAACAACATGACCGAAATGACAAAGTCAGAATGCCGTGCTATTTATATCAAACCACCCTAATGAGTGTATGGCACGCACAATACCACTGGTCAAAAAATAGCCTCATAAATTCAATCTAAATCCCATTATCTAGCTCACATAATAGCTATTTATAAATAAGGCTGCGCTTATAAAACACAGTGTCTATGAAGGCTTTCCAACTTTCCGGAAAAGTCATTGTGGTGCCCATAAAATCCTTAAAAGGTGACAGAAAAGCGTCAAGCTGTTTGCATGAATTTGTCGACAGAGTTGGAATAAAAGTTAGCACTCTTGGCATCAACTGAGGGACCAAAAAAAAAAGAAAAAAGATTAACACAATCTCAGTAAATCTGGGCAGAAGTCTCTCTGTAGAGATTAAACCAAATACAGTGTTTTTTATCAGATATCAATTCATTAAAATGTAAATTAAAAGAGCAAACATGATAAGTGATGTCACAACGTCACTATGAATCATTTCTTCTGCAGCTGGATGGATGAAGAGACAAAGCTTTTATGGGAAAAGATGGTCAGCATTTGAGAGTTTACTTGGCGAAGTAGAACCAACCTGACCACACACACAAACAAACACACATCTCACAAACCTCTTTTGGTTTTATGTAAAATTAGCCTCTCCCCAGGCTCTTAGCACAAGCTCATCTCCATTAGCCGCAACCTAGTAAAACTGACTCCTGCAAATGAGTTGTGGATATGCGTTCCCTCGGCCCTCTCATCTCTCCCATCCATACAAATACGCTGCTATCTTACGTCCATATCTCCATAAGTCAGCTCATCCCATAGGCCTAGTCACCATACCACCCATACCAATATCATAAATGACTGTGGGGGAAGCCTTCATTAGGGCAGCATTGCCCCTCCACCCCCCTAATCAGGGCATTTTCTTTGTGCACATTGGGATGCTGCTTTATGGCCCAAATGGGGCTCCGTTAATGAGGAAGTACACGTGTCTCCATTTCCTGTCTCGCCAGGTCGGCAGTTCCTGTATTTGGCCCTATTATAATCACAAGACTTTTTTAATGAGCCGTATTCATCTTGGTCATGCATCAAACACCACACAGACATATACAATAACAGGATAAATCAAAGGACATACAGAACTAATAAACACTCCACTAAAAACACTATGACACAGCAGCGCAGCTACCCAGTCGCCAGAGTAAAATGTTGCCGTTTTATGTCTCTGCAAAACACGCATTGGTTCAAATTTGCATGTCATGTGCACTATATTCACAGTTTTTACAGTTTGTGGCATACGACTTTCACATTACATGTATATGAGCTGACTTTCATGTGAGCAGGTGGAGGGAATGGTGGTAGTGTTACAGCTGGGCGAGACAGCTGCCATGCCAGAGACTGTGCTTCGAGCCAGCATTTCAATATTTGTAAGCATGACCCTCTCAGTATTTTTAATAAGGCGTCAGGCCATTTTCCAGCTATTTTCATGGCAAAAAAAGATTTTTAACGAGGCGGCTTCCACACCAGAGTGTATTGTTCTAAAGAGCATTTCAACATTTGCAACAATATTTAATTTTCCAGCCATGTGCATGATTTCAATGATACGTCGGGACATTTTACAGCCATGTTCGTGGCAACGCTACTGCATATTTTTGACGAGATGTTGAAACATTTTGTAGCCAAAAATTTCAGATTTTCAAAAGATTGTGGCGAAAGTTTGTGGCGACCCAAATAAGCCAAAACGCGATCCTTTCATCAACCTGAACAAATGATTTATAAGTAATCCTAGCACAGCATTGTAGCAACATAACATTTAAAATTTGCAAGATAAAAAAAAAAAAAAAAAAGTTTCAACACATCAGCGGTGTACAGTAATATACATTTGCAACATTCATTCTGGTGGTTGGGTTGACGCAGCTTATCACCAACCTTTAGAGATGTGAGGAGATAAATTAGAAAATGAGTGTCAGGAAAGATATTTACACTTCTTCATCCCTCACAAACGGGTGCTGGACTATTCAGTGCACTCCAAGCAACATGAGTTTAAACCCACATGATGGCAGCTGAATCATTGCAATGTCACAGTAAATTCTGTTACAACGTCCCCACCAACTCCACTTGCTTTTTTAACGTCCTGCTCTCAGCCCGCTCATTCTTCTCCCACCCCCTCTCCACACCTCTGATCTTTCCTTGTCCCCGTCTTTCTTTCCCTCCATCATCCCCTCTTCACTCCCAGGCCTCGTTGACATTAACCTGGAGCACTCGCATTTTCCCATGGTTCTCCATGTTGCTCTCCACATGTCAGAGCGGGAGGCTTTATGGCCCACATCCATCAGCGTCGCATGCCAGGATTTATGGGTGATGGAGTCCAAACCTGATCGCTCTGAATCAGTCTTACTGCAGACGACCCCTGGGCCGCTGTGGGATGTAATGGATGAGCAGCCTTGCCCCCCACCCCCACCTCCCCTCGCTCTCTTCTCCTTCTACCTCCCTCCTCACCCAGACTCTGCACTCCTCCCTTCATCTCTCATGGTTTTTCCTGCCCTCTGCCCATCAGTCCAGTCCTCTCCCTTGCCCTGGCTGGCTCGTCTTGGTCAATCATTTAAACCTAATGGAGATTTGGCTACCAAAAATTAATGAGGAAGACTCACTCAAGGAAAATTCCAAGTGCATGTGCACCAACATACACTCACACAGACATAAGCTCATCACTCATTGCTCTGTGTAGGGTTTTATTTGGGCTAATTTATCATGACACTGTATTAATAGGCAGCGGTGCCCTTCAGAGAAGAGATGAGAGGCACCAATTAACACTGTTCACTGCCATATTCAGACCTGTAGGAATGACAAAGGTCTGTCAAATTACTCTGTCCTGTTGCAGCTCTCTGTGTTACAAAACATCGCTGCAAATGACGAGGAAGACGGAGCTCAGAGCACCATCGCACTGAGCTGAATCAGATCGAATATATTTTCCAGACTTTCTGAACTGGAGCTTTGTACTCCCCCACCTGCTCTCTGAGATCCCAAATCTTTACTTCTGACTGAGTCCACTAAGCCTCATCAATTGTCAAGCTTTCTGTTCTCACAATGCACATATGCAGTGTGTGATTGTGACAGGGGCAGGCGTACATTTTGCAGTTCTTCGACATTTCTAAAACAATGGGGCTGATATAGCGGTAAACAAAAGCAGAATGTAAACTGGAACGTAACCCCACAAAGTCATTTAGCATGACACAGTCCTGGTCTTTATAATAAACCTCGGTTACCACTGCAGGTAGCAAGCGAGTTAGCTGGACATTTTAAATTCTCATTTCACTTGAAGGCAGACGTGCGCTTGAGTACTTTTGCTCTTGGAAAGGCTATTACCACAGCCCCCCATGAACACCACTTGTAGAAATTTCCTAAGCTTTACAGGCCTGCCATGCACACGTATCATTGCTATGCTTTCATTGGACATTTGTTGTTCAGAGATGCAGTACTTGTAAATAGTCAATTAATTAAATCGCGTTTAAAAGTTAATTGTCAAGCACTGGTGGAACAAAAAGCTCAAAGTTTGAAACATCCAACACTCATCAATCAGCTGAGTCCCTGTATTCTACAATACATACACTACAGTGCAGTGACTGAGGGACTTAGAGGTTAAAGGTCAAACTGTGGTCAATGGTTTACAGCAGCTGTTATTACAGTTATTTGATATATTTACCCAACCTGCTCACCTTCTAACCTGCCTCTATATAGAGCTGTTATCTAAAAGCTGTACAGTGAACACACACCCACACACACACACGCTCCTTTCTCAGCTGGAACATGTGAAATAATATTGCCCTGCGGCCCCCCAAACAGGTCTGTACCCTAATAAAGGCTTTACACCATGAAAGAAACACAGTGGGGCAGCTCCGACACCTCTGAGCCTCCCTCAACACACAAACTCACACACACATCCACACACACACACAGGGGCCGAGGCTGGTCACAGGTCAGGAGAGCCTGTAGCTCTCTGTGGTCCAGGGGAGCAGAGCCGCTTGAACCTGTAATATGCTCCTCTCTCCCCTGGTGCCACTTGTTGGGGTTTTAGTGCAGAGGAAATTACACCTGCTCTCTAGCCTGAGACCGGCACCGACACACACAGAGACCACTGAGAGCTGGAGATTACACACTCACACACACACACACACACATACATACACAGGTACACCTGAGAGGAGGGAGCATCACACGTGTGGGTGTGCATGTGTGATGTTGCTTTTATACCCCAACATCAGTGATCAACACAACATTTTATAGGAGTGCTTCACACACCATTAAAACACTGGTACCGTTTTTCAAAGTATGAGCAGCTCAAATAGCAATAACAGATTAACAGCCATGCTACCATTCACCATACCAGAATCAAGACCGTGACCATCAGAACACAGTGCGCAGGGCGTGAAAATAAAATAAAACAGTGATTTATTCACTTCTTCCACACAAGATCAATGTGGTGCAACAAAGTTGTGTAAGATTAGGACGCATTATGCTGCTAATACTGCTCTGTAGGCCTCGTCATTTGCCAATGTGTAGGCTTAATCACTGGTTAGAGGGGGAGGCCGCTTCATCATCGAAATGTTCAGCTAAAATGAACACAACATCTAGCCTACTCTGCAAGTCAAATGTGAGCTGAGAGATAATCATTGATATGGGGCGGCAGGAGAGAATGAAACTAATAAAAAGGCAGTGTATCAAAGTATCGCAGTTAAGCATTAGTCACGTGAGGGCAACTACGCCACAACTCTGCTGTTCTCTAAATGAATCCCCCTCGTCCCATGCTTGATTTATGGACCTGTAAAAACACACGTTGTTTTTAATCTACTGCTGCCTGAATCTGCCCCTCTAATGAAATGTGGATCTGTGTGTGTGCGCGTGTCTGTGTGTGTCCCAACAGTGAGCATAAGGGTGTGTGTGTGTGTGTGTGTGTGTGTGTGTGTGTGTGTGTGTGTGTGTGTGTGTGTGTGTGTGTGTGTGTGTGTGTGTGTGTGTGTGTGTGTGTGTGTGATAATGATGTATGGGCTGAGGTCTGATTCTTTGAGCATGAATTTTCTCTCTGATAAATATGCATTCAGTTACACAGACTGATTAAGCTGTAAACCAGTGTTAACTCTGTGTCAAAGAACATACAAACACACACACACATATATACATGCATACAACTTCCCAGAAAAAATAATGATGGCAGTGCCTGGGGCAGTGTTGTTTGGATGCCCGGAGCGGTTCACTGATATCATGTCCATGAAACCTGACTGCAGAGGATATCCTATAAACACAAGACAAGGCTCGGAGACACAGCCCTATCAGCAAAAGCCATAGAGTTACACAGTCAAGAGTGATTTGCAAAGTCCTGCATGAAAATCATATACACTGATGGGCAAGTAAACATAATACAAATAAAACCCTACAAAAACTGTATGGACTGGTGTTCAAAAGTTTTGAATCATCTCCCGTAAAGGTTTGATATGGTGCAGTCAGATCGCTGAGAGGACAACTAGAAGGTCCACTTCACAAACAGATAATATATCATATGAAGAACTTAGTACATGGAGAGCAAAACACTGTGCAATGGTTCAACCAAATTAACATCTGAAAAAAGTAAGAGACAAGGTTACCTCTGAGCAACAGATAAACAAGAATATATGAAAGAAAAGAGGGAAAAAAATTAAAGGTTAGCATCAAAATCTGTGCAGATTTCAGTATCAGGTGAACAATTATACCAATAACAAACTGGAATTTACAAGAGTGTTGTTTTAGCAAAGATATACTTTATAATAGACAATAGATAGAGAGGGTTGGCCTAAGCCAGGAGAGCCCAAACTTTTCTCCTTGGGGGGCCAAAATTGAAGTGGGCCAAGAGCCAAAAGAAAACCACTACTGCACAGCTGACTTACTGTGGAAAATGTCACTTTGTCCACTGTGCTCAGATTATGTAAAATAGGTACAAATTTAAAGAGCAGTTTCTTGCACACAAAAAGATAAAACACCATAAGCACTATCAGAATATCAGATAAAAGTACTTCAGACTGACAAATCACAGTTTAAACCTACTCAGTCCAGCAAATGAGTTCAATTCAAAAGGCCCAAAGAAAAACTGTGTCTGCACAGTATTGACCCCTTTCATACAAAACTTAAGGAACATCAACTAAATGGAAGTTCTAATCATTTATTTATTCTTCATGTGGGGTCAAAAGTATTTACAATTTAACTTTGTGCATTTGGCGATTGACTTATAGAAGTATTTCTTTGACGTTAAAATAGCCATTATTGAAGAAAAGAAGAGAACAAATATAACAGGTGATCCCAAATGTGAAAAGCGGGAGTGTACTGATGTGTTTTTTTGCTTTTAAAAGTGACATTTAGCTTTGAAAAAGCCTGTTTCATTTTCATTTTGTGTTTCAATAAACACTTCTATTCTTATTACGTTCACAAACACATCATCCCAATACCACATTTCTTCAGAGAGAGCACTCGACTACAGAGAGCTCTGCGGCTGTTTATTCTTGATCAGGCTGACATTGAAATTCGTGACTTACAGTGTCAGAGTGGTCGGACGTGGCAGCCGCTGACTTGTTGTGACGCACTTGTCTGTTCATTAGCCGACAATCCCTCCCGTCCTTTACAACAAAAACAAACTGACAACAGGGTACATGCGTGCACACTTTCCCCTTCCTCACATGTGAAACACAAGCAGACGTGGACATGTAGGGCACCGGACGCACACACACACTCATTAGGTTCCCTTCTCATGTCTGAATATACTCTTGTGGGATATGAAAGATGACGAGAGACAGCATCAGACAATTTAAATCTCACAGAGACATCAAACACAGAATTACATCTAATTAGCCTACTGCATCTCCTACGAACTTTATCACAGCATCTGAGAGCCTGTGCTCATTTCATACTGTGCTAAAGATGCTATAAGAGCTTGGGGTAATATCAGATAAATGTTATAGCCACTTGCCAGATGGTTTTCCGCATTCAACATTACTATGTTTGCTTGTTTGGCAGACATCAACTGAGCCCGAGTCCATTTGGCTGCAGCTTATTACAACTGGCGCATCTCCTGATTTAAAACATTACAGTGTGTGTGCTGGACCTGTCTCTCTGTGGTCAGCACTTCTCAGACTTCAATAAAAACATTCTCGGCTGGCAGAGAGAGAAAGAGGGGAGAGGAAGAGTGAAAGAGATCCAAGCAACCTCTCACCTCTCTCATCATAAGAAGCCCTCGTCCCAGGGCTATGAGCCCTCCTTCAGAGGGGCGAGTGAAAGAGCGAGGGATGAGAGTCTGTCAGGTTCAAACAACAAAGATGGGCCGCCTTACACATCCTTCCTCAACCTGTCCCCTTCAGTGGCAGTGACATCACTTAAATCATTTAAATCCTCCCCAACATGACCTATGGCAAGTGACCCGTCATTCTAACGCTCACACCTCCGTGTGAGACGACTGCGGAACTGCTTATTTGGCAGAAAATACCACCCGGCTAACTACGTGATTTATTCAAAATTATTCCTCCGCGGTGCTCCTTCACACAGAGCGTTCGCCCATAGTTCACTGTGGTCCAGGCAATTAGGAGCAGGCCACACCTCTTCAGGAGACAGAGCACCTGGCTATTGCAGACAGACATAAGGAGGAGGAGAGCCGAGCGGCGCACAGCTTTTCACGACGGGCTGGAATAACTAAGCAGCGCGGTGAGGGCTGAGTGAGGGAGTGAGGAATGCAAGCCAGGCACTTTAGGATTCATTTAGGTTCCCCCATCTCCCTGGTCACTTTATTAGTAGTCTGGGAAGAGTGATGCATGTCCCAAAGCTATGCAAAATGCATAATCAAGCATTTAAATACACACCATGTGAATGGCCAATGTGCATGGACGGGCACGTACGTGTGCACGTGTAGTGTACTTGTATGAGTGTATCACATAGACATATCACACACACACACACACACACACACACACAAAATGCTTACCACTGTAAAACCTCAAGGTATTACTCTTACGTACTCTTACAAGTTTATACTAACAGTCTATACTTCACAAAGCCCCCTTTAGTATTCCCTCAAGCTGCATTGTAACCGTCACCTGTGCAATGTAAAGTTGCCTCAGTGGTACATTACAGTAAATCCTGTTGTAGTTGCCGAGCTCTCTGCGGTCGCTCGTTGGAGGAATCAGAGTTGGAGAAATTTGAGGAGAGAGGGGTTTCCTCATCACATTTACATATCCTCATTCCATCCATCCTTTCTGCTCTCTTCAAGCCAGTGTAGACTGTAGTTGGGGGGCGTGGGACCTTTTTTATTCCCAGTCTGCAGACAGGATGCAGGTAGGAGAACAAAGAAACAAATAAGTAAATATAGAGAGATGAGAAGGACTCCCCGGAGGGGCAAATGCGTGCCACTAATACAGGAGGAAACAGAACGATTTGCACAATGTGCCTCATCCAGGAAATAAGGGAGCGCCGCCACTCCCCTCAATGATTCAGTGGATGCACCTGAGATTGTAGGAGAGCACCAGGAGAGCAGGGAGAAGGGGGAAGCGCAGGAATAATGTCAGTGGAGTCTGGGGACAATCTGGAAAGGGGCTCTAGGGCTGCTTAAGTACAAGCTTCGACACCACCAACAACAATCTCCACAGGATTTATCTGAGCTTTAACAGCGGTGTGTCAGCAAAATCCCCCGCAAATAAAGTGACTTTTGCTTATGCTTTTTAATGAAAGAAAGTGCTCCATGTGAGACGTCCTAAAGCGCCATAAAAAAAAAAAAAGGTATGTATGTTTTAATTAAAACTGTTGAGAGAAAATTGCTGTTCAGGAATTAGTTGTTTCCCCACAAGAAACTAAAGTTTCAAATCCTGCTAGATATTAGGCCTAAAAATGATGAACCATGATCTACTGGGCTTCCTGGCACCAGAGAAGACCTGCTCACTGACCTGGGAAATGGGCTGCAATTTCCTTAATCATTTTCAGAAGAGAATGGAAGAGGCGGAAAAGTGTTGTGAATTCTTTTGAGGCCTTCTGAAATATGTAAAAAAAAAAAAAAAAAAAAGAAAGAAAAAGAATGTCATGGAGCGAGGGAGGAGAGGGGAAGAGTGACTAAAAGAGCAGCATCCTGAGGCCCTGGAGGGGGCTGCAACTGACCAGGTCAGCATTTCACATGTGTCACTTCCTGTTGGCCTCAGCGGGAGGAGCGTGGCATGGCACGGTGGCCAGCGGGGCACAGGGCCTGTCAGACTGACGCAGGAGGTTATGCACCGGGCAAACGGGCAGACACAGGCACACATGCATCCACAAACACACACTCACACACACCACTTTTACCGATGCAAACAAGTGTGATTCGGGTTAAACGCAGAGCGAGGACGACACAGATCGGGGTCGGAATGCATGCATGTGGCCTGATGAACACAGTCGTGCAAGAAAGTAGTAATGTGGGACTCATCCAGAACTTTGCCGTCTCATGCTGCTGTATGTAGGCCATGACGCATTAACATGACATTCTCATTTTAAATCGTCGGCTATGAGAATGGAAAAGCCAGAGTGAACTTTCTGGAAGGCATGGGAACACAAATTTCTGTTGCCGGCATCCTCAAGAAGAGACTGTCTTCTATCCGTCTGTCTTTAAAAGACCTGTTTCACCTCTTCCGCCTGAAATAGCAGATGCTTGGAGAGGAACATTGTGTCATAGAGAACCAGTGTATCTACAGTACCTGGGTAAATTATTTATATATACATTCCTATAGATCTAAAGGTTTAGAATGGCAGGGAATGCAGAAGGTAGAGGTTCGTGGCTACAAGGTATGAGCATATTCTCTGTCTGGTTTTCATATCTAGCAGAGGAATTGTCTGTCTGCCCGTGTGAGTGACCGCTGCTTATCGGCTCTCAGTCTGCCTGTCTCGCTGTGCCTCTCCAGCCCGTGTTAATGTTGCTGTTTGACATTGCAAGCAGCAGGCTTTTTTTTTTTCCTCCCCAGCAGCCTCAGTGGACACTGAGCTTTAGCCTAATTGGTTCCAGAGCAGACCCTGACAGAACTCTCCTCAGCGGCACACAGCCATATTAATACCCCCCCCGCCACACACACACACACACAACAAAAACAAGCACAGCAATCAGTGACTAGCTCGCTAATTAACGCCCTTACAAAGCATCTCATTAGCATGTGTTGTAGAAAGGGGCAGTGGGGGAAATAAGCATTTTGGATTAAAAAAAGGGAAAGAAATTACAAAATAAGATCATGTATGGCCGTGTGTGTGTGTGTGTGTATATGTATTGTATTCTACTCAAGGGCCAAGGGCCTTGGTTGGCCCACCAAGCGGTGGGCTGCATCTCAGGGGAGTCCATTACAGCTCTCTGAGGGAGACATTGTAGTCAAAGATAAGCAGAATTTTAAAGGCAATCAGGAAAAACACAGGCAACACTTTGGTTGTTAACCAGCAACTTAACCTGCATACACTGTGAGCAGAATGGGAGATGGATGGCTAAGGCGCTGTGGGGAAAATAGCTAAGTTAAGTCATAGTTAAGGCGCAGGCTGAGAGCTGCAGAGCTCAAAGACTTGCACAGCAGGTAACAGAATTAACTGAAGGGCTCTGTATGGCATAGGGATGTGTGCAGTTTGTCAATAGTCATACTAGTCAGTCAAACTTATTGATATGATTTTATTAAATGGGCTCTGTGTGACAATGTATTAACTTTTCTTATCTGCCATATGTTAGCAGATTGAGATGTTTCTCCCAAAACAGGCCTGTGGATGATTTGGTGAAGTTGTTTAATGCTGCCAAACTCTGGATTTTTATGTGAAGGAGTCCCAGTCCAAAGATTATTTGTTTCTGTTTTTTTTTACGCATGTTTTCAAGGGCCTCGCCTCTAACCCGCCACACAAACAGAGCAAGACAGAAGTTTAGAAATTGAGTCTAACAAACTAAATACCTGCTTCCAACACAACACAGACGTTCTACAAAAGGCCCTTTAACTTACAGTCAGATTTCACGTTCACACAATTTGAACAGAAATATCATGTCTTCTCGTCAAAATTTGTAGGATAATGTGATATGCCCATAATGCACAGTGCAAAGGTGCACACATATTAGAGGTGTTAACAATATGACTTAGTTGTTACATCCAGTGACAAGGTTGTGTTTTCACCCCTCTCCGTTTGTTTTTTGGTTGTTTTGTTAGCAGGATTACATAACAACTACTGAAAGGACTGGTGGGGAAATTGGTTTTGGCCCAAAAGGGGTGGATGCAGGAACTTTTCTTCCCGTTCTTAAACATTGCGAGATGCAGTTTTTCCACACGTTTCTAAAGGGATAATGCATGCATCATGATGGGAAAAAAATCTTATTTTGGTGGCTGTTATCTATGAGTGAATGCAATTTGATGCAGACCCAAACACAAATCTGGATCTAGATGATTTATATATGTTTTATTAAATACTGAATGAGGCTTGATTGAATTAAGGGGCAAAAGGGGACCAGAGGCCATGCTGAAGTGCCTTTCTAGTTGAGGTATGTGATCAACGGTCAATCTTTACAATGCATGCAATATTATTTCAGACAATGTTTTTTCCCTATAGATTTAATTGTGCTCAATTTTGACTGTTTTCTGAATGTTTACTTACTTACTTACAATGAAATTACTTGTTAGCAAAGGCGTCAATATGACAATAGTAAAATACAAAATATAGATCAGTAAGTGAACATGAATCAAATCTATGTGCCTTCTTTCTTTTTGGTGCAAATCTGTTACCATGCCTCACTCTCAGCGTTTTTCTCTAGCAGTCTGCCCATTTCTCCCAGCACCCATCTGCTGCTTAATCCCCTCCTGGTTTTACTGTGGCTTCATCACTGCCTGTAAAAACAGCCCCCTTTGAACCCTATAAAGGCAACCAGCATCGGGCTTATTGTAAAACACAATCATAAGGTAAATGTTTATCCCCTCTCCGCCACTCTAAACTCCCCTAATGAGCCTGCTGGAGGGGTTTCACCTCACAGCTCGCA
This sequence comes from Acanthopagrus latus, assembly GCF_904848185.1. Taxonomy (NCBI): domain Eukaryota; kingdom Metazoa; phylum Chordata; class Actinopteri; order Spariformes; family Sparidae; genus Acanthopagrus; species Acanthopagrus latus. Next base: position 6,643,910 of record NC_051046.1, on the reverse strand, counting down.
TAGAGGCGGAGAAAACAACACATTCTGCTCGGATTAGGCCTGCGGTGGGGATGCAGCTAAAGTCCCATCATGAAAACAATGTCTAACATAAACACAGCGAGAAACTAATTTCATGATCGAGGGTCAGCAAAAACACAAACAGATAATACAATCTCTGAGGCGCCTCACATTAAGCATGAATGTTTTTACTTTCACTTAGTTAAAGATGAAGTAGAAGTACGGGACAGATTTCTTTCTTCTGTAAATTGTATTGTTCTTTAAGTGCTGTTCCTGGCAGAGCACAGTGTGATTGGCTGAGAAGGATGAGCCCTCTGACCCCGCTCTTCCTAACAGCAAGTGGATGTTCTGACCTGCCCATTATCCACCAGTGACCCCGCTATTATACCCACTGTCAGTACACGGCGCTATGCTGTACGGCACCGCCCGGCGCTGCTGCGGCTGAGCCATCACTCTCACCTCTGGGCAGACACACACAGCCAGAGACGCACAACGAGAGTTAGAGAAAGACAGAGTTCAGAGTAATAGTAAGCAGGTAGTTAGAGGTCAGGGGTCCCGTGCAATCGAGACAGCAGTTCCACTCCTGGCAGCCAGAGCGGAACTCTGAGACGGACCGGGAAGTAGATATGATGACCTTTTGTACAGAGGACCCCAAAATATACCCTCTTATCAAAATGACCTTAACGCAGGAGCATGGGAAGGCGAGCGGAGTCCATCCATCATCTTAAAGATTAATCCTCCTCTCTATTCTTCTCCTGAATCTATTAATAATGTCGCCAGAGGGGAGAATTTGCGGCAAAGATTTATTCTGATATTGTGACTTTTATTCATTAGCCTATAACAGGGGGATTCCTTGAGAAGGAAATATGGAGCGAGCTTAAGGAATGCTAATTCACTATTTTGTGTGTCGCCTGAACTGTACCGGACACTATCATTTAATTTGCTGACAATCTGCACATGCCACATGCCACAAACAAGGAAGATTATCATTTACACAGCAGAGGTCCGCAATCTGTATAATCTTGTTTATTCACAAACATTCAAAAGGTATACTTTGCAGGATTTTCCTAAAAATCTATGTATAATCCATCATCACAATCATCGCCTATGATTGACTAGAACTGTGTGGCGGTGTCTGTTTCTGCACAGACTCTGTACTCTGGACGTCACCGATGCTGGAGAAAGGTAGCTGATTGTTCAGTCTCATTCACAGGTCGTCAAATAACAACGTTTTTATTTGACCTGAGAATGAGACTTAAAAATAAACTTCAGTTGGCGTGTTTAAAATAAAAAATATTTTTAAAATCCTGCATAGTGTGCCTTAAACAACATCGTGGCAGGTGTGAAGTTTGAAAATCAATCGCAACTGCGAAATCTGCTGCTTGGATCAGAGCTTTTCCTCACTCATTTAGACAAAGCAGCTGCATTAATAGATCTGTACACTGGATTTCACACCGTGGAGCAGCACTGACAGCCCCAGGGGCATACTTCAATTAGAGACTGAGGGTGAGTTTAAACACTGCAGATCTACTCTCGCTCAAAGGCGTTTGTCTCCCCCCCCTCTCTCTCTCTCGCTCGCTCCCCCTCTTTTCCTCCCTCTCCCTCCATATCTGCACCGAGCACTCGCTCTCCTTCTTCTTCAAGTCCTGCTCTCTGTAATCAACCCAGTGCTAATGGCTTATTCTTTCTGCTCCAGCACCCACATTTCACTTGTTTATTTTCCCACACTCGTAAATCTGGGGACGCGTCACAAGCGCTGCGATATTAGAGCAATAATCTCAGGTAATTATCAGATGCCCTCTCTCACTTTTCTCTCTCTCCTTCCTTCCTTTAACTCCCTCGCTCTCTCTCTCTCTCTCTCTCTCTCTCTCTCTCTCTCTCTCTCTCTCTCTCTCTCTCTCTCTCTCTCTCTCACACTAATACAGAAGTTTCTTTACGTTTCCTGGGAAGCATGCAGGCAGTTTCTCAGAACCTAAACATCAATACTTAAACTTTTTTTAAGTATAGGATTTTTTTCAGCCAATACCCATAAATGATAATAACCTGCTTCTCATGACAGATCGTCTTTGTATCTTAAAAAAAGTAGTTAATGGTGCACCCGAGGGTGTGAAAGAAATATGTTTTGAGCAAACATGGATAATTAAATATTTCATATCTGATAAGATTTGTTGTGTTAAAACTCAGACTTTTCCCCTCCTCCACTCTATAATTTCATCATGGCAGATGAAAAAAAACAATTACATAAATTCCCCGTATCAGGCCGACATACATCATGCTGATGTAAGTTTCCAGTTTAGCTTCACTTCTACTGTGAATATAGGCATAAATTATGCAAATGTGTAGCATGGTGAGGTGTTGTAATGTCATAAAGTCGCGCAACTACAGGACTACAGGACAGGCGGGACTATTGACGAGATGTTTCACGACTGGGAGTCACAGAGTTTTTGTTCTGTGGAAGACAGGACCATCTCTTGATGTGGATGTTGGGCTTTTTTAACTTTCAAGATCTTTTACATGCACAGAACACATATATCACACTGAGGGAAAGGAAAAAAAAGAAAAAGCATAATAGGTCTCCTTTAATATTAGTATTGTATCAAAGTTTACAATTCTGGTACTGTAGAAACATCACTTCAAGGAAATTGCTGACATTACCAGGCTTGTAATCCCTAAATTTCAAGTGAACTTTTATGGATGCTTAAAAGGTTCGACCTCTACTTACCCACTCCTCCTGTATGGAGATGACGGCCTTGCCGGCCCGGGACAGATTTCGACACGCCAGGATCACGTGGGCACCGTGCAGAGCGAAAGACCTGGCTGTCTCGAAGCCTGAGACATGATCGGAGGGACAGACAGACAGACAGACAGGCAGCCAGGCAGACAGACAGACAAAGACACGAAGAGAAAAAAAAAAAAAAGAGTGAGAGCGAGCAATGCTTCAAAGATTAGTTTTATTCTGAAGATAACTTTGATTCTCAGGGGTTGAATCTAATGGAGCGGTGGGGGTTGGGGTTGGTGGGGGTGCAAGTTAAAATCCCTATCAATTTTCCATATAATTTCTTCCATTGAGTAACCCAGTGGTCTAGTAGAGGAAGTTAATCATTTCTCTCTGAAGTGATGAAACTGATTGAATTATTGTGGTTCAAGACTTCTGCCTCTCGTCTTAGATAAAGTTTTGGATCTGACCGCCGGCTCTCGAGAAGGTGTCCCCGCTCATACTGGGTCAGAGGGAGGGAGGCTGAGTGTTAATTATGTTGGTAATTACACGGTGACGGCAGTAATCATGACAACATCTCTCATAATGAAAGGACTCGAATGAACAATCGGGCCGACATGACATTCAAACCTCGGTGTGATATTCAGCACATCAAACGGCCTCTGATAAGGACATTCCTCCCATGAAACGAGGGTCCGCAGATACACGCAGAATTTATCAGTGTGAGACTACTTCATGGCTCCATCCAAATCATGTAGTCACGATAAAACTGACAAAAAGCGAAGATAGAAGGGAGAGAAGTTCATTTCTAAATTACAAGTCTAAATGGGTCATTTCAACCCATAGGTTGAATTAATTTATGAGATTCACTTTTTTTTCTCTTCACCGTATTTTTATTTCCTTTGACATTTACTAGCCTTCAAAGTGTCAGGGAAAAGTTCAACAGCACACAGCGGCGTCACATCTTTCAGTCCCAGTTCTGCAATAAATACAAACCACAGGCAGACACAAACCTTTTTTCACCCACAGTGTGAGTGTCCTGATTGACAAACTGACGGGCTCAATAACTGATTGAGGCAAAGAGGGTCTGAGAGGCAGAGTGTATCAGAGGGTGGATTAATATGAACTGTAATTAGATTATATGTCTTAATCTGATTTTCATTAAGAGCAAAACTGGGAGGCCTAATTGTGAGGAGAGTGTTCAGGACTAATATCTATTAAAACTCAAAATTGGAGTCGGATTGGAAAGCCCTCTCTGACAAGTGAAGCATGGAATTAAATTATATGACACCTTATTAGGTGTAATGGAGGGGACTGTGGCGCCGTGAGCGGAGATCATTTTTCGCACACAGGAAATGGAAATGAAAATAAAAACAATTTGACACAAAGGACAAAAAGGGAGCAGTGTGACTCCTGGAGTAAATGTGCGTTTTGAATTCACAGGTGGATCAGCAGGCTTCAGGAAACACATGTCATAAAAGCTGCTTCTAAATGTTGTACAGCATGTGCCTTGTACTACAGTTATTCAAAATTAATATCACAAATAATCCATGCACAGAAACAGATCAACCCAAATTTGCACATTTAAAAAAAAAAAAAAAAGGTTTCCAAACATGCCACTTTTCAAAGGCTTTTTTTCCGAGCCTTTATAAATTGGACAAGAGTACTGGCTGCTGGTAAACAACAACACCTCACACTCACTTGTTGTGTGTACAAACCATGAAAGTGAAATTAATCGACGCCAATGTTTTCCATAATGGAGAACAAATTAGAATATGGCAGCGACAACAGCAGCGGCACCCGAGCCATGTATTTCCAATGACAAATAACAAGGGCTTGACATTAATTGTGAAATAACGAGAGTGGCGTTGCTGTAACAGAGACTTCCCGCCCTCTCACCCATGTTGCCGGTAGAGAGGGCCGCACTGAAATGAGTTCCTGGTCAGGTGTACAACAAAGAGAGCCTGTTTCGACGGTGTACGCTGATGGTGGAACATGACAAGAGGTCAGAGAGGGGTTTTTTTTTTTTTTTTGCTCTGGTGGATCGACAGACGCCATAAGCTGTTTTACAACACACACAAGGCGCGGCGATTACGCCGGGATGTAACGATCTTTTGACTAATCGTGAAAACAGACAAATGAGTCTGTGCGTGATCAGAGCATTTTTTAAAAAGCTGGGAGATGAAGACGACACAGTTCAGCCTGGTTAAAGCAGATTGTGTGCTTGTTCAATCTAAAGATTTACAACACAGAGAAAATACAGTACATGGCTCTGCTATTGTTGAGAATTTGTTTTACTGTAATGTATAAAATGCATAAAAAATTGTGCAAAATGTCCATTAAGCAGTGAATGCTCTTCATGGTACATTAGGATCCCGGCCCTCCTGATATCCCCCAATAATGAGTGTGATTTAGTGATTTCACGCTTTGTTTGTCCTCCCTGGCCCGCCGCCCCTCTCTGGATCCCCCTCGTACACAGGTGTATTGGCTCAATGTAATGAGATCATTACCAGCCTCGTCAGTAAACGTGTTTATTTGGCAAACGGAGCTGCCTGCTCCTTCTCTTGATCTGCATCCAAAGAGGCATTTAACTAAAATAAGCTCCGCAGTACAATTGGGCAAACAGAAGTCAATTCAGATCATTACAAGACCTGTGGGTAAACATGTCGAGTTCCCACAATCCCCCCCCCCCCCAACAGAGCCGAGTTTTGTGCTCGAAAGAACACGAGAGCAACACAGATCATGGACAGACTCCCCATCAGCCCGCCCCAGTGAATTATATGCCGTTTTTAATGGTAGCGAATAACATAAAAATATGTTGTGTGTTATATTTCTGTAGCAATGAATAAATATGATAAATATGGGACTTTTAATTACACTGTTTATGTCTGTGTGTATCTGACAAGTTTAATTTGTCTAGTTTACCTGATTTATGCATCAAGACTTGATATTTTGGCGTTTATAAATTTGTAGATTTATTGAAGGTGATGCGGATCGTGAGCAAGCTGTAGTCACCCTTCAATCTGGTCCAATGATGCAGTGTCTCTCTAAATCACACACTTTTAACCCAAAATTATATCTCATCCCATTCCAACTCTAAGGCCGTGTCTGAAGTCCCACACTACTCTACTACCATATTAACTGTAATCTTAACTGTGAAGTGTATGAGTTACACAGCCCTCTCTAACATTCCCACAACAGAAGAGAAAATGTAGTGGCTATGGCATGTAAACTGACATTACAAGGAAAAGGAGTGGAGCTGTCACATGCAGGTAAGGATTTACGATCACTATGTGCACAATAAATGCGTGGACAGGCAGCTATACTCTGCAGTGCAACACATTTCAGAGTTCGGCACTCTCATGCATCAAACAGTCAATGCTGACGTGTCTCTAAAAATATAAATAAACAGCAGGAAGTGATGTGATTCATTTGTCATAGCTTTAAATCGGAAATACAAAACAATAACAGGATGTTACACTATAGATTAAAAAAAAATCTGCATGTGATACGTAGACTTTTTCATGTTGTCCTGCTCCTGTCATATTATTCTCCTTTTATTTGTGTTTTATGTGATATGTGGTGTCTTTTTGTTCCCCTCTTGTGTTCCTGTGTTCTTTCCCAGCCTGCTTCTCCTTCCACACCTGCCCTCCATCAGCTTCGCCAGCCCTGCCCTGATTACATCACTCCCCTCACCTGTGTTTCTCCACCTGCACGTCATCCCTTCCTCAGTTTAGTTTGTATTGAGGTCGTGTCATCAGTTCAGTCTTCATTGACTATCATATCTTGCATTTGGGCCCACTAAACTCTTTGGGTGACAATTAATCTTTAAGCCATTTTTCAACACTTGCTGCTCGCGGCTTCTTTTTCCTTCTTTTCCATCTCATGCATGATAGTAAATAAAGGGTTTCAGACTGTTTCTTGGACAAAAGAAGCAGCAGAAGAAGGCATCATTTTGGACGAGCAGTTTTCAAAGTGGTTTGAAATTCTACAGATTAAACGATTAACCGTGAAAGTAATCCAGAGAGTAATTGATAATGAAAATAATCATTAATTGCAGCCCTACATTTTATAGATGCAAGATACCTCAGCCAACTTCACACCCGAGTGACAAGGCCTGACTCCTGCCTGTCTCGGTGATGGGTGCACCTGTTCCCGCTGCTGCTGCTGCACATTTCTTGTCCCAAGAAGTAGAAAACAACACAACCCCCCCTTCTCTTTCTGACTTTTAAGATCCCCTCTAATTCCCCTCCATTAGTCCAAGAGGAGGGAGATGTCACCCCAAAAGTGGGATGTATGGTTAGTAATTACAGCCCAAGGTTGAGCTGTTCCAGGCGAGAGCACTGGAGTGGTTCTATTACCCCTCCCTGTCCCCTTCTGCCTCCTTCCAACACCCCCACTGCTGTCTCACCATCCATGCAGCCCTATCTAGTACCCCCTCGCCCCAACCCCCCCTTCTCTTCCTCTGACCCTCTGTGTCAACCTCCAGCTCCCTACACAATCTCTCATCATGGCCTCACGTCGCACTGGTCACCCCTGCTCCTCCTGCAGCCGGCCTCACCTGACCACCTCACACACACGCAGTGGCCAGGAAATTTGATAAACACACACATGCACCAGGATAAACACAGACCCCGGACACACATATCTCCTGAGCATTGGGGCTATTTTCATCACTGTCATCAAAATCTCCCCCATCGTGTAACTTTCATCCCCTCATCATGTGCAGACTGTAAACTCGATAGGTCTATAAACTACTTGACTACACACAATAACCCAGTACCCTTTCATTTTATTTTACCTACAGCCTTTAAGCACATATATGTATTCCATCCTCTTTCTCTAACCACTTCACTTCTATTATATTAGAGCTGTAATCATTATTGAACCCTTCTGGCCTCCAGCATAATACTCTTTGCATGTTACACCACTTTGAGTCTGCATAGCAAATTTCATCCAAGGTTAATAAAGTTAAATAATTTGACTAACCAACCATAACTGGTTCTCATTACGTAGCCAATAAACACATTCATCAGAGAGGACATGAAATGCCCGTTGAAAGAAAATAAAGCTCTCCTTCGATTTCCTCGGCGGCTCGGTTCACGAGCTGACACGGAGGAGGAGACGGAGCAGGACGCAGGCCGACCGCCCCCCCAGCGGACACACACACACACACACACACACACACACACACACACAAAATACTATCAGACTCCGGCATATTAAACACAGATGCACTCTGGATGTCATCTAAACCACACAGAGACACTCAGAGATGCTCAGAGACACACACACACACACTGAGACACAGGCACCGCATGCCACCCTCACCAGGAACATCTTTTTATCCATCTAATTCCTCCCACTATGAATAATGCATTTCCCTCCTTACCGAGGCTCGGGTTTAACGCATCGCTGCGCGGGTCTTTAAGGGGGTCCTTATTCATAAACAGCAGTGCAGTAAATACCAGAGCTTTGCAGCCAATTTAATGGCAGTTATGCTTAACAAATCTGCCTCAATCTAATGATCAGCCACAAAGCTAGGCTATGGGTTTAATCTGCACACAGAGGCTCCCCCAGCTCTGCGACTCACTGAATATGCTTAGGGATCTCTCCATCCAGAGAGAGGAGAGCACCGGCCTGACACTTAATCCTCCCAACACAACACCGGGATCAACACAAACACAGAACAATGTTAGTCTTTCATGAATAAGAATAACATTCAAAGTCCTAAAACACTGCAGAGACGATGCATACAGATACCGAGACATTATGAAGCGCTCCTTTTCCAAATCCTAGCTATTCCCCGTCTGGGCTACCTGGGTCTTTCACTGCTTCTTATTCCAGCATTGACCCTGCACCTAAACAAGAATACCATGTGGAATTTAGAGCATGATGCATTAAGACTGAACAGAGCTTTGTAACTGGGAGTTCTGCTCTACAACAAGACAGTGCAGAGTGGCCAGAAAGGTTTGAATAAAATAATTTAAAAAAAACATGTAGAATAATGTTATAAGTAACAGGAAGTTGTGTGAAGACACACATTTTAAGAAGTTGGCAATTCAGTTGTTACTGTCAATATTTCTGGATCTCAGAAATAGAAAAAACAGCTATCGTTAAAATAGAAATCTCCCCTAAACACGGGTTTGCAAGAGTTCTGGGATTAAAATAGCACAGGAAAGATAGCTGAGCCTATCTGATAGCTGAGCCTGCCTGCCTGCCTTTATTTGAGTGAGTCAGAGGGTCAATCTGTTATTTCTGACCGCTACTCAACATACATTCTGCTGACAGCATGGCACCTGCTATAAGGGAGACTGACGCTGCTCCCCTGGTAGGGGGACACATGTATGTCGTTACACATCGGTCCCGAAGGAGATGTCGCAGGGCAAAGATGACTGCTACGAGAGCACGATATAAAAATAGTCTTGCAGAGAAAAAAGTATTTTAGGAAAGTGCTTAGACTTTAAAAATTGGTTATTTTTAAAAACATAGGTCATAAGCTCATTTTATATGAAGAAATAAAGTATTTTTCTCTGAACCCAGTGGGTGCCAGACATACCACAACAATGGCCCTTTAAGGACAACTGGTCCATGGACCCCTGGCCAGTAAATAACCTGAGAGTTAGTTGATAGGAGGGGAATTAGAGCCAGAGCAGGAGTATGTAATGGGGATGGATAGGAGGCTCAGGCCCGGGTCAAAGCCGCTTAGGAATCAATGCAGAGGTACAGGTGTACAACCACAGGTCTATAAGAGTAAGAAAACCTTTAAAGGGAGAGAGGAGGAGAGAGGGAAGGAGAGAAGTAGAAATAGAGGGAAAACAAACTGCGATCATTCATTTCCATTATCACAATTAAAAACACCACTCAGGTCGGTACTGGTTTTTAATTTACAAAAAGAAAGCAGCGAGAGGAAGACTAATGTGAACCGAGCGCAGCGATCACATCGGCAAGACAGACCACATTACTGTCTCGCCTTCCAGCATTATTGCACTGGAGCTTCCAGTCTGCATGGCCACACAGGCAGACGCTATGACATTTCACGCATAAATAAACCCATATAGGTGCTTCTCATGTTCGTGTGCATTTAAAACTAAATCAAAGAGCTGAAATGTAAATGCGCTAATTAAATAATATCCCACCATTGCTAATAAAAATGTCACAACTCCTGTGGAGGAAGTAAGCGCTGAAGAAAATGGAAACAGCCTTGACACTTGGATTAAAACACTATTGATGCCATTAAAATGCTAAGTGGGTCCAACCAATTGGCATAACCACATTTCACTAGTGGAATGTCAAAGGAGCACACGAGTAGTAGCAATTACTATTAGAATATAGTCAATTATGGCTGCTGCATATTTAATATGTGGTAAAGCAAAACAAAGGTTATGTTAATATGAGTTTATTAAGCGTCCACGCGCTATAAAAATGTTTGTGCATTGGAGCTTTTTGATGCATTCTTTTGAGAAAAGCTGCTTTTTTTTTTTGGATGAACAAATTTTCATTTTCTGAATACATCGCAGCAAATTTTAAATATGGATTAGCTTTTTCATTATATAGTTTTTTTTAACTAAGGAAAACAGGCACATGTGAGGCAGTTAATATGACAATGTTTTAAACCTCAACACCAACAACATTGTGGACCTCCTGTGCCCTCTAGTGGGGAAAGCTATTTCTCGCTTTCCCATGTATTGCTTACCAATTCTGCTCTAAAGAAGAATATTTTTGATTTTATTTTCAGTTTTTTTCTGTGAGTGTCGTGATGTTGACAGTTGGCTTTCACCTTATTTCTTCTCAAAAGTTCTCAAAGATAATGATGGAGCTCAGAGACTGGCAGAGAAGCCGTTTCAGTCAACACTACTTGATAAAACTCTTTATCTATAAAATAAAAATAATAATAATAATAATAATAACCCCTAATTAAAAATGCCTCATTTAGATTTGATGCATGTTTAGGTAATTTTTCTGATGAAAAATTATAAAATTCTCCTCTATACAACTTGAGAGATACACTTGAGAAGGAAAGCCTGTAGTTATTCCACAACGGAATTATTTCAAGTTTAAATTCAACTTCTTATTTGAGCAGCCATCTCTACACAAGTGCTCCGTATGCAACCACAACGTTCTTCCAATATTAAGCAATGTGATTTTTGTTCTTGGACAATGTTAAATTGTCCAATACATCTGTTCAATGCAATCAAAGTGTGTTCAATGCATCTGTTTTATGCATTGGCTTTTTTTTAAATTGCTTTTTATGTATCCTGGGTCTGAACGTTCATCTTCCTTCACGTTACAAGATTGTGCTGTGATTGTGAATTAGCCGTGTAATTTCTACACTGTAAAAGAAACAGACAAAAACGTCAAAGTTCAGTTCAGATGAGAAGTTTTCCAGAAACAAGGAATGTACTGTATATATGTGTTTGTGAACTGTGTGTTAATATCATTTTACTGTTTATGGTGCCACAATTTGAAATCATACAAAATATTTGTATAAATTCGGCATGATGCATCTATGAATATGATTTTAAAGAGACAGATAGATGGAAGAACATCAAGGTCAGGAAGGCATTTAAGTTCACAAGCATCTTTGTTCAGCGATGGTCCCCAGGCTGCTGTAAATCTATGTACTACAGTTCTGCTGTGCAGCATCTCATAATACACACACAGCAATTACGCTGCTGTGACTTTCCTTGGGACAAAAGATTTGAATATAAAGACAATTAAAGATTTTATGTTTATTTGATTTCCCTCCCTGTCATTATCTATCCCGAACAAAGCAGCAAGTCTGAACAAATGGCCACTACTTGTGCTAATTTAAACTAAAAGAAAGAGGAAATACATTTGTTTCCAGACCATTATATAGTGAGCCATGCATTTGCTGGCTACAAATGGACACCATTCATTACAGTTAACAATGACATCCAATTCAGCCCAGCTAATGAACTTCAATACAATCATGTTCGGTATTAAGGAGTGATTTGTTGAGTCTAAGTGTATCATTTTGGAGGCTAATGTTGATGAATGCTCGGCTGTGGAGAGATGGAGAGACATTCTTGTCACCCTTCTACTACAGCGTGATACCACAACACCATCTAGTGGCACCATCATGGAAACACACTAAACCGCATATTGATGATTTCTAAAATATTATTAAATTGGTAGAACAGTTTAGGATTTTATGAAACTCACCAATGCCAGAGTTGCCTCCAGTTATGACGATAACCTTGTCAGAGAAGTCACGACCCTGCAGGATCTCCAGAGCAGAAGTGTTTCCGTCGTAACGTTTTGGCTTGATGATCACATCCTCAACTGTAAATGCCTGTCGCGGGTCAAAGTATGTGGTCCGCTTGTTAATGTGGCTGAAAGTGACAGAGGAAAATAGGATGTTATAGACAATATCATATCCCAAATATGTATCGTCTAGCTTTGCCTCTGAGGCTAAGTAGAGGCTCATTTGTTTCATCTGGTTCAATCATCGATCTACTTACTCAACATAAACGATCTGCCCTTTCTCATCAGTTTCTTGTTCCCAACCATACGGTAAATCTGTGGTAAAAAACAGACACAATTTTTCTTCAGCAGCCTGAATGCAAAGGGACAAAATGAATAGCTAAGCTGTGAGCTAGAACAACACTTATTCAGTACTTTTACAAACAAAGTAAAACAAGAAGCAAGGCATTCAACAAGGGAAATGTCAAACTGAATTATTGCACAGCTAAGGTTAAAACAGCATTAGAGACTGCAGGAAACCACTTTGAGTGGGACTCACGCACATAGAAATACACATAAGACACTGGAAAAAACACTTGAATATAGCAAACCTCCAGCACAACGTTTCTTCTTTCCTGTCTTGGGATGTTCCCACTGTGTTTTCATCTCATCATGGCTGTTGGTGCACAGAGACAAAAGAGGATTGAAAAAATGACCCTGGCTTTGTTCCTTACTTTACCTCATTCATTCATTTATTCATTCATTCATCTACGTATATATACGCCATACTGAGAACAGCGCATATTGATCAGAGTAGATTTGATGTCCGCCATGATGTTGCACATGAAAAGACACAACGACAGAATGTATAGCATTAATGAAAGGCAATCCCATGAATGGTGCCACAGAAAAGGCACACACAATCATAACCACAGCTGGTGAGAGAAATAAAAGGAGACATGACACTCCTTAAAGGAATTAACCCTTTAAGCCCCAAGCCAATTTTCTAGGCCTCTGCTCGAAAAATACATATCCATAATAAAATGAGTATATCTCAGCAACCACAAGGTTTATTTGAAGACTTTTGGTGTCATGGGAAAGGGAACACTTTGAGGATTTGTTGAGATGTGTAATCAGTATATGTGTTACTGGTGAATAGTAAATGAAGATGGCACACAGCAAAAACTCAATAATTTTTAGTCTCGCCTAAAAGAAAGCACTTTCAGGGTGTGTATCCCTTAGAAATATTGCTGCCAACGCTCTACACCTCTTTCAAATCATAGTACAATATGTGAACATTGTCTCTGCAAAGGTTGATTTTGATCAAGTACAGTAGAACAAAATTAGAACATGTTTTTACATGTTGTAGCCCAACTTCTGCTGTTTAATTTGATATAAAATATGACTATATTCTTTCAATAATTAGTGTAGTAGTGGCTCTGTGGTTGTTCTGCATGTCTTAAAGTCCCCCTTGATGTTTTGTAATGCTTTATTATTTGTGTTATGTATACTTTATTTGTATGCTTCATGTTGTTGTTTGACTGCTGTTTTCTATTTCTATAAAGTGTCCTTGGGTGACCTGAAAGGCGCTTATAAATAAAATGTATTATTTCTATTAGGTAGTATCTATCACAAGAAATAAATCACAATATAGCACTGTTGACATCACATGCAAACTAGCTTCACAGACACAGACCCCCTCACAAACTATCAGTCATGGCAGTAGTGTTATTTACTCAGTGCAGCTACTCTACACACTAGGCTCCATCATATAAATGACAGACACTGACGTGCAGAATGAAATGAAATGTTGATCAGATATCTTGGCACTGTTGTGTCTTCTTCCTGTGGCCCCCACACACACAAGCCACCTACTGCACTGTCCCATCACCACAACCTCCTCTGAGCTGCAGTACTGATAACAACTATTACTTCAACAGGAGTCTCGCTGCCAGTCATAACAAAACGTTTCACATTAAACAGTCCATATTTTTTTGTTTAGCACCAAAACCAACCTTGACGTGAGCTCTGTGCATCTTCTAACTCACGCTAGCTTAAATAAACCGGTGCAGCTAGCAAGCCGTGTTAGCCGATATTATCCGTTGGTTGTGAGTGGAGGGTTCGGCTAAACTCCTGAATGCTGACAGTTAGCGTTACTACATCTGTCCCACTTACTTTGCATAGTAGACCCAACCATCTTTCGTGGATCTCTCTTCCCACCCGGGAGGTAACTCGTCCTCGCTGTCTGTGTCGTCCATACCTGCGTATTTCAGAGCCGCCATAACTCAGTTTTTAATCACGTAAACGACGGCGCAACAACCACTTAACCGTTGCTGGATATCTGCTCCGGAGGATGAATGCAAGCTGTCAAAAATCACACACACAGCGTTTCCCGGCACTTCCGCAACAACACTGTGACGTATGCCGAATGGCCTTCTGGGAAGGCGAGGCTGGAGGGGGCGTGTCCGTCGGGCTGGCGCAGCAAGGTCAACCTCAACCAAAGAGGTCAAATATAATAAAGCCCGTCTTCAGAAAGTTACCACATGCCTTATGAACTACTTTTATGCCTGTAATGATCAATAATAGGCCGGTTAGTATGATCACTGACAAGCTTAAAGTTAAATACAAGCACCATAAACTAAAAGGACTACGAGGTATTACATACAAAGACCCATGACAGAGATTTGCTGTATTTATTTGTTCATAATTAGGTATTTTGTGTTAATGTACAGCATAGTTCAATTGGAAGTTACAAGTCACAAGCTGTCACTGTGACGGCGGCCTGTGTGACCTGACACTGTCCTGTACAGCTGCTTCTCATTAGCAAACCAGCTCTTCTGTATGCAAAAGCAGCAGTGTTCCCTTGTTCCTGCTCCTTTACCTGCCCGTAAACCTGTTAGGCTACCTGTCGCAGGTGTCCTGCCTGTCTGCTGACGGCTGCGCAGCTATTATGGAACAGGGAATCAGTAAAAAAAGAGTCATTAATTCAATATGATAATAGCAGATCCATCCAGGAAACTGACTAACCAGCATGCTGCTGACTGCCAATGTGTACAGTAGAAAGAAGGAGAACATGAGTCACTTCCCCATCAGCCACTCGTCTTCTCTATGTACTGAAACTGTCATAACCTGGATTCGAACATCATTTAAATAGGTCGCTCTGACAGAGGACATTTTGACACGACATGAGGAAAAAATGATGGCTGAATTTCTTTGAGCCGCCTCAGTTCCAGGGTTTCCTGGCATTGTGCACACTGGCTTACTTTCATGGGACACTTGAGAGGAAACCATTACTAATGTTATCAGAAACACCTGTGCTTTTTTTTCTACTGTTGGAAAAGGGTGTGTTAATTTATTCTTTCATATGTTCCTACTATACTTACCTTTCTAGTGTCCTTAGATTGTGTGTGAGTCACTTCTATTTATTTACTGAATTTGTCTCTTTATTAGTTGTCATTCTGTTAACCTGCTGATGTTATCTTGCTAAACAAGGAAATTAGTCATGACAGCAGGCGCATGGTATAAAAATGTTATGCTTTTTTAAAGTTTAATGTGGTTGTAAAGCAGAAAGTTGCAGCAGGGAGGGCCACATAAGCATATACAAAGGAGCTTTATCCAGTTTCTGCTTTATAGCTTGCTGCTTGCCCCCTCACAAACTATCAATAGTAGCAGCATTGTTATGTACTCACACAGTAGCTGCTCTGCACACTAGGCTACTTTTCTTGAATTCCACTCTTGTGCCACTCCTGTTTGCTATTGACGTGTTTCAACTGCTGCTTTAAGTGAGCAGGTTGTGTTATTACTGCCAGGGACGCGGAGAGCGGTTTTACTTTGGCTATTTAATGGCTTCTGGGAAAAACTTGCTGTCATGCATACTGACTTTGAAGAATCTGCCTACGCTTGATCAACCGTGCAGCTGGTTTAATATGATCGACCGCCAGGATGCGAACTTTAATTTTACTCATTGCACAACAGACTCTTCCTTCAGCTCCAGTTTGGCACATAGCATCCCTCATTTATTCTCTATTTCCTCAAAAATGTGAAGCAGTCAAGCTGCAGATGTACTAAAGCATTACAGTCTGCTGTGATCTAGTCGACCCTGTCATGATGGCATCGTTTCAAAGAATTCAGGATGTTTCAGGCAGTGCAAATGGTGCAGGGCTGAACTGTGGTTACCTGGCAAACAGCTCCCTCAAGCAGGCGAAACAGCGCTGAACCTTGACGTAGAATAAACGCTGTCACACTTCAGGCTACGGGCTTCTGGAGCTGAGGTAGACAAACACTGTAGTGACAATCTGGGACACGCAAGAGAGGAGGGCACGATGTCTCAGACCGTTATTCTGTTGCTTCTCCGCATGACAGACGCTCACCCAGTCATTGAGCATAAGATGTGACAATCAGCTGTTGTGTTTGTATGTTTGTGTTGGGTTTTCATCAGGGAGCTTCTTCACAGCACCACTGGATCAAAACACACATGGAGGATGTTGCTGACGAAATCATCTTGACTCATGATCCACGTCTGAGCTTCCTCCTGTTCCTGCGACTACACCACAGTCTTCATTAATGAACTCTCTCTCTCTCAGTGAGAGTTCTGTCTAAATGCTAACAGAATGATGCATGTTACTTAAAGCAAGCCGGTGTTGTGATCAAATGTTACATCTGGCAAATTGTTACAAACCTGGGTTTTGTATTTATAAGTATGGGGGACGCCAAGTCGCACAAAATGCCAATTTCTACATAATGTTGTTATATAACGTTATACTTTTAATTTACAAGATTTCAGAGAGGGGGATGTTTTACTTTTTATGCCAATACATTGATGTGACACTGGGGTTGACATGGTAGGAGATTTTCTTTACGGTGACCCCTAAACAGGATGAACAAGAGGGTTTCTTGGTTGAACAAACACCAACACATTTTTAAAAATATATATTTCAGACATGAAACTTTTACATTACATTACATTTCCATATAAAGCATGTGAGTTCAGATAAAATATGGTGCAAATAGACTGAACCACCCAAAGGTCTAACAGTAATTCAAATTAGCACATTACAATAACCTACAATAATAATCAGATTAGTATAATGTAATGAAGGCCATTTTGTGTCATAATCAGTGCTGACCCTAACCCTTTGAAACATTAGGCATAATTTATTTATAGTATGTTTTCCTAATGCAATATTTATTATCATATTTGTTGTTGGGTTTTTTTAATGTGTGGCATTGTTGCATTTATTCAAGGAAAGGATGTGACTATTCTCTAATCCACTGCCCAACACAGTCTGTCAATACCTACAATATTTTGGATAAAGAAATAAGAAACCTTCAATGAGAAGATTTAATATGGCAGGTCAGCTCAGCACACCATGCACAGAGCAGGACCTCTCTTACAATTTAACATTCAAGGGGAATGTGAGGAATGTGACTTGTCTTTCCAAGTCACCTGGAACTGATACAACTTGGTGTCACGCGTGTCCCACCTTTTTACCCAAGGAGTGTGTAACGGGAGCAGGATCCATGTGTCATAACGATCAGAGGCATCCATTGAGTTTAGTGTCACTGCCCTTCTCCGTGTGATTGGAGCTTCAGCCCGGCCACGGCGCATGCCCCTCGGCAGCAGAAGGGGGAGGGGCTAAGAGGTGGGCCGACCAACTGTAGGCAAGTGTGTGTTTGTGTCTCCTCTCAGCAGAGGCACACACACACACACACACACACACTAACGTGAGGCGTGCTCGCAAACGGTTTTTTTTTCTTCCCTCCTTGCCATTGAAAGTTTTGTTTTTGTCGCCTTAAGATTGTTTCGACGTTACACTGTGTGTATTAAAAAACATTCCGCTTTGTACAACGCAATATTTATTGGCCCCAAAGCTGCCGACTTCGTTTCTTCTAAAGAGTGTCCGCTTCCCCTCCCCTCGATGAAGCGCTGCGATGCCCTCTGATTTTATATCCCTCCTTAGCTCGGATCTCGACCTCAATTCCCCCAAATCTCTATACTCAAAAGGTAAGATTTTTCTGTTACATAAATGTTACTGTGACGACACTAACCCGTTTCGTCCCGGTTTAACGGGGAGCAGAATGAATGTCTTAGTGGCTCATGTTAAGCTGCTAGCTAGCAGTAGTTAGCTTCTTTTCTGCTGTTAGCCAGCCTAGCTAGCTTAGTTAGTTAGCTGCATTTGGCTTGTGCACTGGCGACTACCTGGCTGGTTAGCTGTCCGTGTCACAATGCGTGGACGACCATGTTACGCCAGGTCGCTCGTGTTAATTATGCCAAGTGACACGTGAGATCGTATCAGAGTGTTTGGGTTTGACATTATTCGTCAGGCTGGTGGGCTCGCATTATCTTAGATGCATATTATTAGCTAGCCACAGCTACGTGAGGTCGCTTACCAGCCACCACATTGTTCAGGGGGGTTTGACGTGTGAAAGTCTTGCTCGGATTCTGCAGAGGTGTGTGTGTGCGCGTGCGTGAGTGCGTGTGTGTGTGTGTGTGTCAGCATGCATGTTCATATCGCGAGAGAAGGGCAAAATATAGTACACGCGTGTTGTTTTGTTTATCCCTCCCTGTTTGGTGTTTCTGGAGTGTCTGTAGTTCTGCTGTAGTAGTGGTTTATCATGTGGATCTGGGCCAGAAGCAGTCCTCCACACAGTCTCTGGTTTCACAGAAAGAATGTAGTTACAGGCACTTCAGAAGCTCAGGGAATGGCACTCTCCCTGTCAGGATGCAGGGTCACTGGGGGCCAGGGCCACTAACTTGCCAACATTTATTCTGCCTTGTTGTAGTTCAGCTGGGTCAGTGCATCTGTTGTGGCTTTCAGCAGCACTTTGTAGGTTAATGTCCTTCCTGTTAGCAAGTGGATTAAATTCATGTGTAAGGAAATTGTCTGTCAGTCTGCTACTCAATACTGTTTATTGTTTATTCATGACCAAACCTTGTATGTTGTTATTGTGAGCTGCTCTTGAGGTGGTAATCTGAGAGGCGAGCATGTATGTATTTGCTTTGGATGTCAGTGGGACAGTAGGACTTGATGTTAGATGTAGTCCACATTTTGATCTGTGGTTGTTTATAGATTGCATGTAAACCCGATATAATCCTTACCTGCCTGCCGTCAGAACTGGCCCCATATCTCTCGCCCTGATATGTATAGGATGCTCATGAGTTAGCAGAAAGCATTCCTCTATGACCCTGAGATGCTCCCTTGAGCCTGCCATATGGCCACACTGTATCACATGGTGACTGTTTATTTATATCTCAGTAATTGGGTGTATGCTCATGTTGGGGTCTAGGTAGCAGACCTGCTCATCAAATAGCTACTAGGAGAGCTCATGTGTATCAGACTGAAAGTGAGAGAAGGGTCAGCTGGCTGTTTTCCTGGCTTTAAATGAGGCAAATGTGAAACCTCAGTGGTGACCTACTGAACCCCGATGTTGATAAAGTGGAAAGTAAATATTGTTTATGATTTTGTAATATCTGTTTTGTGTCAGGTTCTTGAATATGTGCCATAAGGAAGCACTGCTGGGATTTCTTTTCTTTCAAGTCTGTAACTACAACAAATTAGTTTGCACCCACTGTGTCAGTGTTAATCACACCGGGGCTCTTACTTCAAGGTAGTTACGCATATTAAAACAACTATTTTCATCAGTCACATTAATGTCACCCATAACAGATATGATCCCTGCACAGTCTGGTTACAAATAGATAACACTTAATTGCAGGGAACCTTGTGATTTAGTTCAGCTTTAATTAAGGTTCCCAGATTTTCATTACAAAAAGATTCCTAATGCTTTTGTTAATTTTTCAATTTCATACATTATCCTGCTATGTGGCCACACTCACTTTAGTAAATTCGTTGGCATCCACCATTAGAAATACTCTGGTTTATTTTGTTTACATGATAATTTATTAATGCAACATAAATATGCCAAATCATAGGAGAATGTGTGGGAGAAAATAAGCTTATGGTCTGATATTCACTTGCCAAAGGGTTATTTATTTTGCATTCTGTGAGTTTTATTGCAGAAATATTTTATCTTTGCCTGAAACAGCCTGCATACTAACTCATCTTGCTCCCCCTTTCAAGTGATTTCATTGAGATGGCTAAAAAAAAAAAAATCCCGAATGACAGCTCAGTCTCAGACAGCAGAGAGAAAAGAAAATCTTTCATCAGCTTATTAGTGTGAGAAACTTGAGCTGGTGCATCAGTGAGTGCAATTAGATCCCATTGTGTGAGACCGACGCACAAGACATACATTTGAACTCCATGTAAATTTGGCCCGAACATAAAATATTGAGTGTAAAGTAGTGAAGTTGGACAGCTTTCTTAGGAGTCTTTTCCCCAGTAGAAAGTCATTTTAAAAGTATTTACTGTGCATTGTTAGATTGCTAGTCTGTTCAGAGAAAGTTGACTTTGTTTCTGGGAAGTTCTTGCTGTGATTTGACCGTGAGCCCCACAATTGAGACTCTTCACCTCCATTGTATTGGCGTGCAGCAGAAATCTAAGAGGTGGACAAAAAAAACAGGATAAATGAAACCAAAACCACGTGTTTGGAAAAGTGCCCCTTGCACTGCGTGAACAAATCCAAGTGAATCCTTTAAGAGAAATACAAACCGTTTTTTTTGTCATTCATTTTGTACACTATGAGAACAACCCCAGTGAGACCAGAATAAATCATGCTGAACATGAAATCTAGGTTTATTTTAGCTCCGTTTTATTGTTGTTGCATTGTGCTTGAACTGAGTATTCATTGCTGCTTTCATATCGATGCAGGCATTCATTAGGCTCCATTTACTGTCAATCAAGTGAGGCGTATGAGAAGAAATAAAAATTCCTTCCGGGTATAATCCTTTAAAACATCCTTGTGTGTTAGTGATTGTTTATTCAGCGCACCTTTATGAGCTACTACACTAGTTAATTTGAGGCTAGCATGACTACTACAAAGCCTGTGTTTTAGAAAGTTCTAAAAGTAAAGGAAATGTAAACTAGGAAGGATGTGGTGGTAGTACTGAAAAATATCTTGCATTGAAACTGCTGATCTGGCTTATTCATCTGATCCTTATAAGCAGGCGCATGGAGAATCAAAGAGATTATCCAACCGTTCCTCACCAGTATAAATCAGTTTCAAGGTAAACAGAGATGGTGTAAATAGCCAAAAATGGCCTTCTTTGTGGTTTGAGTGCAGTGAGTAGCTCCTTTGTCTGTAAGTTGGCTTGAGCATATTGTTATGTGTTCGAGAGTGTAATTAAAGCAGCCATTATTGGGCACTGAGATACATTCTTGGTCTGAATATTTTTTCATTTGCAACAAAAACATCGGCCTCATGAATTGTCTATTCATCTGTCATCCCCCGTCTTAGTCCCAAGCCAGCTGCAAAGAATAAAAATGGACTGGCGGCCTTGCCATTTGGCAAAACCTTTAAGGCATGTGTAATGTGAGCAGTGCATAACTATGAGATGAGGTAATTTAATTGTTCTAAGTGTAGGTTAAAGTCAGTCCGCCCCCTGGCTGGCTAGTGTGATTCAGCCTACTTTTTGGCATAAGATTGCACATAAATGTGCACAGATGTCATCTGACTTCTATGAAAGTGAATTAAGACCATCACCAAAATCCAATGCCTGAACATTATCAGTGTCCAGTATTCATCTGGGAACAACAGGAATTCAGCTTTCTTTTCTTTCGTGTTTGGTCTGTTGTACTGCGAGGATGTGAGTCGGCCTGGAGAAAGGGGCTTAAGTAGTGCACAGTGTTTTCATGTTTTTTTGATAAAAAGAGTTTTGTATCAAAACCATGGGTAGGTATTCTGTGAATTATATTATTTTTATTTATTTTATATTATTTTCCTATTATTTTTATTGATTCTCACTTTTGATTCCATGATGGCAATAAGTTAATTTGAGTTTTTACTTTGATTTTTGTTGATCCATTAAAAGAGTCTCGTAGCTGCTTCTCAGATACAGTTACAGGTGGTGACTTACAGCACAAGGTCAACTCACACTCAACTAAAGCACATTTAATGATTGCCTGCTGTCACTTTGAGCAAACAGAAGCTGTGACTAGTTGCTCAACCTTTATTTAGATTGATGTTGTGCTGCTCAAATGTTTGGCTAAAGTTGATGTGCAACCTGACATGGAGCTTATAATTAATAACACTGCAATTGTTATTATTACTCCCACATGCATTGCCCTTTTGTTTTCTTGTTTAGATTTCAGAAACTGAAGCCATACTTCTGAGCGTTTACTGCGGTACATCTCTCACACTGATGTCATGTTAACCATGCATGCTCATATCTAAAGAAACTGACACCACATTATGTTCATGTGACTTGAACCGGTTCTGGCAGAAAGCCACGTCCTTGCAAATATGCAGCCTTTGTTTGCAGTAATAAAGGTTACGGCCGGAGCAATACTTGCTTCTTAGAGCTGATGCCGATATTAAAGAAATGTATGATATACACACCTTTTGTAATGGTCCTGCAAATTGCTTTATAGAATACTTGTGACAAAGACATGACTCAGAGGCAGGATATTTAACAGTTTAATAACAATAAACTTGAAAAATGAATGAAGCAATGAAGCAGCAAATTAAGCTGGTAATTTAATAATAATAAATTATCCTGAGCATTTTTCTTTGCAAGATATATCGGTCAGGATCTGAGAAAGGATAACTAAACGATAAGCAGATGTCAGCCATTATTTTTCAGTTGGTACCCTATTGTTTGCATTTTGCATTTGAGTTTGGTTCCCAACTTTAATCAAAGGCATGTTTTAGGTATAATGTGATGGTAGTATGGAATATCAATAACCATCTAGTACCAGAAGTGAGCATCAGTCAGTGTTCTTCTTCTTGTGCTCTGTATTTAACAAAAACAGTTAACACATGCATTTGAGATGGGGGGGTGGTTTTTGTAGGGAAATGTTAATACTCAGGAAAGGATGTCATAAAAAATTATGCTTGATGGTAGCAAGTGTTGTACTCGTATTAGTTTCAGAAAATCCCTGAGCTGTGTTGATTGTTTAATTTCCCACCACCACAAGCTGCGCCACAGTGTGTGTATATACAAACAGAAACTATTTTGCATGCTGTTCACTCCATGGGCAGTCTGGCACACGAGTAAATTCAAAACACTGAATGAAATCTAGACAGCACATTTACATACCTAAACGATATGAAAGATTGAGCAACAGTGTACAGTATATTAATCAGTTTTGTGCTTGCATTCAGTATCAGCCGTATGTGTTTCAGATAATTAGACTAAACAGTGTATTTATCTTTAATAAAACTTATCAGTGCCTATGTAAATAAATACACTGAATGTGTTGCAGGCAAACACATTCATCTCTATCATTGACTCTCACAGTAGATAAGCTTCATGGAAGTCCCCACTTATATTGACACTTTGAAATGCTCCTGATCTTGATTCATTTCACAAGCAAAAACAGCAAGTAGTAGACTTTTGACACAGTGATGTGGGTTTAACCCAGCATTGACTCATTGCGATCTGGTCAGTGCACGCCGTCTGACCTGGCCTTGGGACCTTCCTCCCTACCTGACTCAGAAGATGTTTCAGTTCAGCGAACCGGCATTTCTGTCATCTGTGCGTGCATGGTGAGGACCTTTTGTTCATATGTGAGTTATTTTCGTTGCGTGTGAATGGGTGAGTCCAGGCGAGTTAAACACACATTCAGTAGACTCACGTCATGCACTCATCCCCTGTGTGAAAGTGGTAATAGTCAAGACTGAGGTCATGTCGGGTTGCCAGTCAATCTGTAATACACCCGTGCACAAAGACTCTTCACACCATCAACAGAGCACAAAGGACACAGATGGAGTGTTATCATGAAGATTGTGGACACTTCGCTGTTTGCTTTAAGACCACATTTTAAGTACATTATAAGGGCTATTGTCCAAGCTTTATAGAGATCTTTTGTTTGGCAATCTATTTTAAAAGTTTTGTAAAAACACGGTTGTGGTTTGTCTGGATTAAAGGGACAGTTCACTCAAAATGACAATAACACAGATTGCATTGTGAATAGTTCAACTGCGAGCCGCTTTCACACACTTATCACATCTCTGTCTATATTTGGACTCGTAAGAAATGTAATTTTTGCCACTTCACGTGCCACAGACCTGATGCCTCTCAGCTCTGCTGTAATGGGATTTGCAGCAGGCAGTCTCTTGAAGCCCTCTGGAAGAATACACAAGTTTTATTGTATTATTTTTCACAGAACTATCTTCTAAAGACCGATTCACTCTGAATAAGCATAACAGCGTGCACCCTCCATCTCAAAGCTTGCAGTTCTTCCCGTCTTCATGAACTAAAGCACTGTGTTAGTTCTCCGGTTGAACTGTGGTGACTTTGTGTTGTCACTCACTCGGCAGCATCACTGACGTCACAGAAGTGGGAGATCATGTGTCTTCGGTCTCACCATTCTGCTGGTGCTAAGTCATAGCTGAGTATCAGATGACTACTACACACGCTGGGTGTCGATGGTGCACAGCTGAACTATCCATGTCAGGGTGTTGATGGATCACTGTTTCTTAGCAACCAGACTACCTTGTCGTGTTTTTATCTGCCACCAAATGTAGTTCGCTCCAGTGTAGCTGCAGTGGTTGGTTATAGTCTTCTAGGAATCACCTTCACATCAAATATCAAGGAATGTCTTGGTGGGTCTTATTACGCAAAGCCCCATGGGGGGCTAATGTAGCTAATCATAAGATGACCTGAGTTGTGTTCATGTTGACAGCAGGTTTTTATTTTGTGTATGTTTGGAAAAAACTTGATCACCCATGTCATCCCAGTTCAGGGCTCCAGTTTTCTTATGACTACTAGGATTACATTAGATATGAACTACTGACATTATCACATTTCGGGAAGAAAATTATTACATTATCACGAGGTTACAAATCATATACTGCTGTAATGATGATTGAATGATCAGATGAATCACACTGATGATTTAGTATGTGAATGAATGCAGGATGCATCATGAATTCCTGCTCCTCGAAATTTAGCAAATGATCAAGTCAGTGTAACTTTGTGTAATTAGGTCACACTAAATGAGCAATATGAAGAATATGGCCTGAATGACAGATAAACGTGTGTTGTGTTGCACAGATGTTTATTAAAGTTACCTGGCTAGCCAGTAAGCCCTGGCCTGCCCTGTGTTGTAATACCACTCTGTACCACAAGAGGCAATAAATGTCAGAACTGCTTCCCTTAAATCAGAAAACGTCCACTTGTCAAAGGGAACCCTGCTCTAGTCCCTTGGTCTTGTAATCAACAAATCTGCTTTGTGTGTTTCAGAACCTAATTTATCTTCTCCTGCTCCTCCTTTATGACAGAGTCAGTATATGACCTCCTCCCCAAAGAGCTCCAGCTCCAGCCGTCGTCCACCCAGACAGACCCACCCACCATGAGCCAGAAGAGTGGGGGAGAGGCGGGACCTCCCCCCTCTGCAGCCTTGGCCTCAGGTGAGCTAACTGCTGAGTACATGAAAACCATGATCTGGGATCAGTTTCCCTATGCCAAACTATTCCCCAACATAGTAGGGGTGCACAAACCAATGTGGCCTTGTATCAGTGTCTGGGGGCAACTTCACCCTTTCACCAGTTTCTGAGACAATTTGTACTGGTGACTGTTGGAGATGATAACGACTGGTAGAGTATTTCTTTAATATGTTTTTTCAGTGAAGGGATTTAATTACTGCTGATGTGACAAGACACTGTCATATTAGATTTCACTAGGGTGTATCAGGGGTTTCGCTGGCTGCATTAGGTGCAGTTGATGGGTTGGAGCTGAGAATTGAAGCTGATTTTTACAGTCGAGCTGTATTTATATATATTTTTGTATTTTTTAGTCTGTTGAGCCTGTCTGTTTTAGGTGAACATGTTAGGTGATTTAGTCGTCTGTGTGACAAACATTTTTTTTTTATAATCCTAGCAGCAGCAGCATGGGAAGAGGCATTGCTTACCTTGACTTTCTTGTGTTTATTCAGCCACACAGCAACTGCTTTAAGTGCCCAAAGCTCTTCACCTAACAGCTCTACTTTTTAAAACTAATTGACAGAAAAGAGATGTTTTTAAAACTTGCTGATTACAGTAAAATATTTTGGACAGGCATTTCAAATCAGTTAATGTCTGGCTAATATACTAGTGCCATAACTAACGATTACTTTAATTGTCGATTAATTTGCAGTTATTTTCTTGATTAATAGTTAAGTGTCAAATAGTGATTGGTGTCAAATGTCAGTGTTTCCCAGGGCCCAAGATGATGCCCTGAAATGTCTTGTTTTGTCCACAAGCCAAATACATTCAGTTTTCTAACAGAGAAGAAAATAAACCAGAAACTAGGCACATTTATGAAGGAGGAATCATCAGAATTGTTTTCTGTTTTGTTTTGTTTTTGATTTTGTTTCTTTAAACTGCTCAAACCAATTAATCAGACATCAAAATAGCTGGCAATTAATTGAGTAACCGATTAATCGCCTCAGTTGTTTGCAGCTCTATAACATTTGCCATGCTGGTGAAAGTAAGAATCTCATGCTGTATTTCCACTGCATGGCTCGGCTTAGCTGGGCTCGACATGGTGTTTTTTGGTTTCCCAGGGTCAAAAGTTGAGGATAGTGCCTGGTACATTTTTTTTTATATCACTCTGGTCGAGGATTTAAAAGAGCTGAGTTGATTCTACAGTAAAGTGAAACGCTACAGGCCACTGATTAATCAGAATATCGTCACAGAAGTGACACGTCATCTCATCGCCCGCTATCTGATGTAGGATCTCCCATTTCTTTTTTTTCCCTTTTTTTTTTCTTTTCAGCAGTCTGAAACGTATGTCTCTTTGCAAAGACAAACAGCCATTCGTTCAATATCCTCCATTGTTCTTTTGTTTCTGTTGCGTTGACGTTGGTGTCGTGGCAGTCTCACTGGTGCCGCTATTGCAGTCAGCTAAAAATCCACCCTAAGTTGAGCGGGCACCATCTGCAGTGGAAAACAAAATTGAGAAAAGTGTCTGGTATCAAAAGGGAGTCGAGAATAGCCATGCAGTAGAAGCACAGCTTCTGTTGCTTCTGTGTAATGAAAGTCATACGCAGTCCTCTTTTCCTGGAAAGATTCACTATGAGTAACGGCTCCAAGTAATGTTGCGTTTGCATTAACAGCATGCTAACATTGCCTGTTCTTTTTTCATTTCACTCACCTTTTCCTGCAGCTTCTTCCCCTGTCGTGCTTGTGCTTTTTTTTCACTTGGCTTTTTAGGCAGTTAGAAATATATTTAATGCTATGAAGCACCAGTGCTGCTGATCCAGATGTAGTCCTTTGGCTTCAGCAGTCATCTCAGACTTCCCTTATGCTACAACATTATATTGTATTCCCGTGTCTGTATTAGCGCTTTCTCTTAGTGCCGGTGTGGTCAGGTTTTGTTCTTTAAGCAGAAACGGCCTATTCACATTGTTATTCACACATTTAACACACTCATTCAGCAGTCGGTCATCTGATAATTTATTGAGGTTTCAAACTGTTTCAGCTTTACAGATAAATGAGTCATCTTCACCCATGTTTTAACAGCAGTTGAAAAACTTATAAATGTTCTGTCTCTTTATGAAACAGTGAAGTTGCCCCTAGCAATCGTCTTTAAATAAAGTGTAGCAAATTAAACGACACTGGTCTGATCTTGGATCATGGTTAAAGGAGGCCAACTTCAGCTGTAACTGTAAAGGATTCAAGTCTAGAGTTTAATCTAGACAGCAAACTAACTTGTCAACAGTCATGTTGAAGAGAGCGCTTTTGTTAACGCTACCTTTTAACTTTCCTGTCTGAACCAGCTGGCCCTAAGCAGTGCTGATCAAAAGCATGTCTACTGTAATGTCCTTCAGATCATCATTAACCAAACACACATGCTTAAAAGTGTTTTTTAAATGATCAGCTTCAAAAGTTACTCCTTCCTTCAGTGTATTAACTCATCCAATTTACTGATTGACAGAAGTTGAATCTTGAATGATCAGCTCTCTTGTTGCTCATTGGCTGTCTCGTTTTTATTGCAGGAAGTTCCCTCTGAGGCAGGGAGTGTCTGCATATAAAATGGTCTGCAGTTCACTGCTCCATAGGTCAGAGGCTTGTTTATTCTGTCTCCATGGCTACGCTCAGTCCCAACCAAATCTTCCAATTGGCATGCGCAAACTACTGTTTACTAGTGAATGCACATTGCACAAACTGTACTGTAACCCTGGCAAATTTAATTTGGCGCCACATTACCAGCTTGCAAATTTGGCTGTACTACAAAAGTTTGACCAGATTTTTTTATGTTTCTTTCTGGCAATGTGTATGTAACAATTTGTAGCTTGCTTTTGTTTTTGTAAACAAAGCATGTCAGTTTTGTCACATTGATTTTAAGTGAGAAAGGTTTTGTAGGAATCAAAACATTGTGGGACCTATAGTACCCTTCTCAACTTTAACTTCAGAATATTTGATCAATGCTTGGCAGCTCTCGCATGCACAGTGAGAGCATATAACCCACAACAGCCTGTTGAAATTAGAGTTGGGAAGAGGGGAAATCAGTACAAATCATGCACAAATTCAGCTGCTTGAATGGGACTGCTAGCCTGCTCTGTGCTGAACATCTGTACTAACTTATTTATCTGTATATACTACTACAGATGCCACCTCCTCCACCTCCAGCCCCTCTGCCTCCTCCTCCCTGGCCATGGGAGTCCCATCCACTGGCTCCTCTACCTCATCCTCAGACCATCTCAAGGTTCCCCAGCACGTCCACTCCAGCGGAGGGGATGGAGCTGGAGCTTCAGAGATGCAAAATGCGGAGGGTGCTGTATCTGCTACGACCAGAGGCAACAGTGGAGCAAACACTGCAGCAGGAGACATAGGGTCAGGAGTGTTGTCAGGGCTAGGAGTCCAGCAGCCTCAGAACACCCCATCAAAACGGAGGCCTGTGTTGAGCATATCCCCGCCACCTGAGGATCTATTTGACGACAGCCAGATGTCCTGCCAAGAGGAGCCTACTGTGTCCGCTCCAACGGGTCCTGATTCAGAGCATAGCAGCAGCATGTGGGCCGATGACTCCGTTTCCAACTTCAGCCTGATCAGCTCCGTCTCCTACAACGACAACACAGAAGTGCCACGCAAATCTAGAAAACGCACCCCTCGCCAGCGGCCAGGCCCCAAGCCTGCTCCTCCGGAGGACAGCATGGATGTGTTTGATGCTGACAGCGCCAAGGCTCCTCACTTTGTCCTCTCCCAGCTGAGCACAGACAAGACCGCTCCCATAGCCAGGTGGGCCGACCCTTGTCCAATGCACATTCTGTCAGCATTTTGACTGGAGGGTAGCTCTGTCCCTCTGTAGCGATGCAGTAAAGGTCATTTAATTCAGTTTTGTCTGGGGTAATTGAATTTCTGAAAGTCATATTAATGTCATCATGTGATTTTTGTTGCCCGGCAGCTCTCTTGAGTCAGGGACTGCAGTGAAGGGTGGGTCACTGTCTACTCAGTTCCCCCAGAGGAGTGATGGAAAGGAGCTAAAGATCCTGGTGCAGCCAGAGACCCAGCACAGAGCTCGCTATCTGACCGAGGGCAGCAGAGGTTCTGTCAAAGACCGCACGCAGCAGGGGTTCCCCACTGTCAAGGTTTGACAAAGAAATCCACCGTCTGCTTCTTGACAATGAAAAATATTACACCTAATTTGGAATTTACTGAATGAGGCCAAAACTGCACAGGACCCATGTGAAGTACTGTGCGCTACAACAGTGTTTTCATGAAGCATTTAAATATGAATTAACACTCATGAGTCTCTTCTGGGATACATCAAAAGCTATATTCTAGATGGTACAGTATGTTTTTTTGACAATTCAACATCAGACCCAACTTTTTTTAACAAACTTTGCCTGTTAAAAAATAACTGAGCAGGGAAATATCATTCATTACTCAGGAACTCAACCCTTGACTGCTCAACTAGGGCTGCTCAGCTGCCAGCTGATAAAACTGCAGCTTCAAGTTGTTATAGTCGATAAAGTGTGAAGCACTCAGTGAAACATGTATGATACCAACAGTAAACATGCTAGAGAATCATGAGCTTTCTCTGTGATGTAATCGAAGACAGGGAGAAAATAGATCCGACTCTTCCTGGCAACCCTGGCATGCATCCACACGTTACATTTTAGATACAACTTTTCAGTATGCAAAGTTTTTGTGGCGCTCTCGTTGCTTAGCATGGGTGCTTCAGGAAGAAAGCTTCTCTCTGTATGCATTTCAGGATTCACTCAATGACCGATCATTTGAACTTAAAACATCTGTATTGTATAGTGTTACGTTTTCTGTTATTGGTGAACGTCAGGTAATTTACACACAGTGTCTTCTTTTTTGTCCCCAGTTGGAGGGTGTGAGTGAACCAGTTGTGCTGCAGGTTTTTGTAGCGAATGATGCAGGCAGGGTGAAGCCTCACGGTTTCTACCAGGCGTGCAGAGTGACGGGACGTAACACTACTGCCTGCAAGGAAGTGGACATTGAGGGCACCACTGTGATTGAGATCCCTCTGGAGCCCAGCAGTGACATGACACTCGCGTAAGGGGTTATGGTGTTTTGTGGATGATTCAGGATCAGTTGCTACTGACAATAAGTTGTGTGCTAGTCATGTATTCCCTATACTGTGTTGTTTTCTACAGGGTGGACTGTGTCGGAATTTTGAAGCTGCGTAATGCAGATGTGGAGGCCCGTATTGGTGTGGCAGGGTCCAAGAAGAAGAGCACACGCGCCAGGCTGGCCTTCAGAGTTGGTATCCCCCAACCTGATGGATCAACCCTTACTCTACAGGTTCCCTCATCATCCATCCTCTGCAGTGAGTAGTTCAGACACAACATCCATTGAAACAACAGTCAACACCAGTCTAAACAGGCATCATGAGGCTAAATGCTGGGGAAACATGTGTTTCTTCTTGATTGATTGTTAGTGTTTGGCTATCATCCAGCATAGTATTTAGGATGATAGTCATAGATGTATAGGTCTCTTAAGATGAAATGCCTTTTTTTGTAAGTCTCTGGTAAACACTAACCCAGTTGTCGCGTGAGTTTTGATTCATTGGCTCTTCTGTCAATTTCCAGCCCAGCCAGCAGGAGTGCCAGAGATCCTGAAGAAGAGTCTTCACAGCTGCTCAGTGAGAGGAGGAGAGGAAGTTTTTATCATTGGAAAGAACTTCCTCAAAGGAACCAAAGTTATTTTTCAGGAGAACATCGCAGGTGCTGTTTCCACCTTGATGTCATCAGTGTTGTATTACACTGTAATTGTTTGGTTTCTGCATGTAAATCTCTGTCAGATGGTTGAATAAATAAGGAACATTATATGTTTTATTTGTAGATGATAATTCCTGGCAAGCTGAGGCAAAGATTGACATGGACCTTTTCCATCAGGTAAACACAGCTGAATGATATGTATACTTGTTTTACCATGAATAATATAAACTGCTGTGTCAAACCTGCCTGCTTTTGTTGACCATACTCTTTGAGATTCTTCTGAAGATGTGATCATCTTTTTGGATCTCTCTTTTTCAGAACCATTTGATAGTGACAGTCCCTCCATTCCACAACCAGTCAATCACTTCTCCAGTTTCTGTGGGAATCTTTGTGATGACCAATGCTGGTAGATCACATGACGCCCAGACCTTCACCTATACTCCAGACTCAGGTAAAACCATTCGTTCAAAATGTTCAGCTCACTTAAGTATGTTTTTGAGGATTTTGGCTGACGTGATTATAACATTTTAAAGATGCTGTAACCACAGTATGAGGAATAACGCTACCTGCATTGGCTGTGTACAGGATTGTGTACTGTTCACATTTGAATCAGTACTGGTAGCTAATGATACCTTTTTAAAAAAAAAAAAATACTTTACTGTCTCTCTACACTGTATTTTGTGACCTATCAGAAATAGGATGACTTGGAAATCACATTAATAGGACTTTGGGACCTTTGAGACAAGTTGAGTTGCTGATAGCATCCCATAATCCTTTTTTATAGATTTTTTCAGTTATGCAGAAATGAATGACTTATTGTGATGAGTTTAGCATCTAATAATGAAAAAGCTGTCATGAAAGAACAAGTTAAAGTTCAAGTTTAGCACTTTTTTAAAACAAAGTTTGCAAAGTGCTGTGCAAGTTACAGTAAACATACATAAAAACAATTATAAAAATAAACAAAATAAGAAAAAGTAAAATTAACATATATGCGGAGAATAGTTACGGTTGCAGGGAATGCAAGATGATAGAGATGGGTTTTGAGAAGTTTTTTGAAACCACTTAAAGATTCAGCTGATCTAACGGAAGAAGGTGGACTGTTCCAGAGGGATGGGGCCCTGACGGCAAAAGTGCAGTCACCCCTAGATTTGAGGAAGGAGCGGAATATCAATAAGAGGCCTA
Source organism: Acanthopagrus latus (assembly GCF_904848185.1). NCBI lineage: Eukaryota > Metazoa > Chordata > Actinopteri > Spariformes > Sparidae > Acanthopagrus > Acanthopagrus latus. The sequence continues at coordinate 6,611,579 of NC_051046.1, read as the reverse complement.
GGTCAGAAGATCTGAGTGGTCTAGAGGTGGAGTAAGGGTGTAAGAGTTCAGAAATGTAGGGAGGGGCAAGACCAAGAGCCAATGAAGGGATGCAAGAATTGGTGTGATGTGGGATCTGTGATTGGTTTTGGTTAGTAGTCTGGCTGCAGCGTTTTGTTGAGACAGGTGAAGAGAGCATTGCAGTAGCCAAGGCAAGAAAATAATGACAGATGTAGTAAGAGGTGCACTTGAATGCAGTTCTTGTCGGCTCCTACACACTTTGCCATTCAAGCCAATGTTTATTTCAGAGTTTATAGTTGTACCTAAATGTACCATGAAGTCGCCCGTCTGTCCCTTGTGTCCCTGTGTGTTTGACATAAACACGGGGACAAACACAGAAGCAGCGTGCCTGTAGATGACACCAAAATGCAGTAGACTATTTTGGTACAAATATCACCTGCAGTTGTGGCGGATAGCCTTCCAGGATTTAATCCCCAAATGGAAAATATACCCGCATTTAGCGCTTAGCAGGTGTTAATTTCGACCCTGCGTGACTTGAACAAGCTGCATCGGTGACACAGTCTCTCTCTCTCTCTCTCTCTTTATCTCTTTATACTCTAAATTACTCTCCTACTCACCTAGATGCACTCTCAGCTGACAAAATTTGGCAGTGATTGATTTAACGTGGATTAATACTTTGTTATACTAATGTAAATTGGTTGGTACTATTAAAAGAACTGAGTTTAGTGCCCAGCCCTATTTGTATAAGTCAACATTATGACTTTTTTGACACAGGGTTCAGGAGGTAGAGTGGGTTGTACAGTAATTGGAAGTCCGCTACCTCAGCTAAGAAATCCCCAGCTACCTCTGTTACATGTCAAAGCATACTTTGAGGAAGATACTGAATCCAGAATTGCTCCTGATGAGCAGGTTGGCACCTCTGCCATCAGTGTTTGAATTTGTGGTGAATGGGTGAATGTGACAAGTAGACTTGAAAAGCTGTATAGAGAAGAAACCAGAGAAATCTAAATCCCAATACATTAATTATTATTACCTATAAACTGTAAACTGCAAGTCATAGACTTCAAATAAGTACTGCCTTCCAGAGACATAAAGCTATCTTGTGTTTCCAATCTTACCCTCAGCTGATGACTCAAATGTCCGGACAGTAAAAACAGAGGGACCCTCCCTGGTCAAGACGTGTATATTTGATGTTCAGATCAAATCTATATCGTCTGAGCGAAATGACTGCTCTGTTCAGCCCTCCAAACGGCAAGAGGACACCCCAATGGAAGTGTCTAGCAATCCACCTCCTACAGATGTCTTCAAGGTAAGAAACCATTCATTCTCACAGAGAGGAATCAAAAATATTTATTTTAGATTTAGTTGGTAACATTTGTGTTTCTTCTCTTTTTGTAGCCCTCCCCTGACCCTCTTGTCTCAGTGCAGCAGACCCTGGAGCTTAGCTCTAGTCCTCATCCAGGTGGAGAGTCCTTTCAGAGCCCAATGCCCCTACAACCTGAAGACGTGGAGCTTCCCCAGGCACCCCCTGTGTTCCCGAGCCTGGAGACTCTTAGCACCATACAAAAGCAAGAGATTTCCCCCACAACTTCCTTCCCAGTGTCAGGAGATACTACAATCCCTCCTGTGACGCCTGAAGTCCCTCAGCAATTCCTCAGAGACCCTCAGGACAACTTGCCTCCTGAGAGTTCCAGTAATAGTGGAGGGGTTGTAGTCGTGGCCATGCCCCAGATAGCACCTCCCTCTCAGCCCCAGCCACAACAGTCGCAGGTTACCCTATTCCCACAGGAAGGGGTGGCCCAACTGGAGAGGGCAGTAAGGGAGCTACAGGCCGGAGGTAACACCACACTCCAGCAGGTGTTTGAGGCGGCTGTTGTCCAGCAGCAGCTGAACTCTGTGCTGTACAGCCCCACACCCTCTGCAGACTCCCTTCAGCAGCATGTCCAAGAGAACATGAATAGCCTTCGATTGGGAACCACAGATAATTCACTATCGACACAGCAACAGCTACAGATACAACAGCAACAGCAGATACATCAGCAACAGCAGATACAGCAGCAACAGCAGATACAGCAGCAACAGCAGATACAACAACAACAGCAGATACAACAGCAACAGCAGATACAACAACAACAGCAGATACAACAGCAACAGCAGATACAACAGCAACAGCAGATACAACAGCAACAACAGATACAACAGCAACAGCAGATACAACAACAACAGCAGATACAACAGCAACAACAGATACAACAACAACAACAACAACAACAACAAATACAGCACCAGTTTCAACAGCATCAACAATTACAGCAACAACAGCAAATCCTTGGTAACCTTCAGCATCAGCAACAGCAGCAACATTTGCAGCAACAACAGCAGCAAGTTCTTGGCACCATGCAGATTCAACAACAACTTATATTACAACCGCAAGACCAACAGCAACTGCAGCAGCAACAGCAGCAGCAAATCATTGACAATATTCAACAGCAACAACAGTTGCAACAAAATCAGCAACAGCAAGTCCTTAATAACATCCAACTTCAGGATCAGCAACAACAAAATCAAATACTTACCAATTTACAACAACATCAGCTGCAACAGCAGCAGCAACAGCAGCAAAATCAAGCACTGAGCAACTTACAACAGCAACAACAACTGCAAGAGCAGCAGGTCTTGGAGAATTTACAGCAGCAACTTCAGGCTGAGCTGCTTCAGCCTCAGATCCACTCCTCCCCACAAGTACAGCAGCCAGTGGCCCTGATTGGACAGGCTGGAGATCTGCTAACAATTCAGACCAGCTTCCCAACGCAGCCTCCATCCCACACATCCCCCCCACAACAGCTCTTCCAATCACCCAGGCCACTTGCTGAGACCCAGGGCACCCAACAGCAGGTCCAGGCAGCCCTACTCCAAAATACACTGACTGTTCTGACAAGTGGCGGTCTCAACTCGGAGCAACAGTCAACAGGGTCAACCTTATACTTGTCCCCAAATCCACAGCCCCAGCAACAGCAGCAGCTGGCATTCATTTCCTCCATGGAGACATCCAACCAGCCCCAGTCTGTTACAATGTTTCAGAACCAACCCCAGGCTCAACTTTCCCAAATGCAGCAACAGAGCACTCCGATGGAGCAGCAGCAGTCTCCACAGCAGAACCAACAACAGCCACCACAGCTCCCCATCAGCCAGCAGGGCTCCTTGTTCCAAAGTATCCCAAATCACTCGCAGGCTAACCCTGGCCCCCAGGGCCAGCTTTCCCAACCCCAGCAGACAGGTCTGCTCCTCTGCACCACAGATCTAAACCCACAGGCTATTCCCCCCACTATTCTCTTCAGCACTCAGACCCAAGGCCCTTCCCCTATGGGGAGCATTAGCGTTGGAATCCCCCAGCCAGACGCAGCAGAGCCCATGTCCTTCCAAGACCAGAGCTCCTCAGGCAGCAATTCGACATCCACTGAGAACCAACAGCAGAGCCTGTTCCAGGAACAGCAGCCAATGCAAGTGGGCCCAAGTTCTAACAGCATCCCGAGCAGTCAACCCGTGGAGCTGTTCTTACCACAGACATCTCTGTCCAGCCTGCAGAGCACTATTGGCTCACAGGAGCTCAACAACCAGGCTCCAGCCCCTGGCACAACCATCTTTGTGGTGCAGGGTGGTGTGGGTGTGGTAGCCAACCCTGGACAGCAGCCCCCAGAGCAGCTTTTCCAGACCACTGTGGGTGGGAATGTGGCTCCACAAGGGCAGGCCAACCTGTTTGTGTTTGGCATCCAGAACGGTAAGAACATTTTCGTCTGTGTTGAATTCTTGAGTTGTACATGTCCAAATGAGGTGCTCCAGCGTCACTGCCAATGCCTTCTCCTAATGTTTGATTACAGTGATTATTTCAATTTTCTCTTCCTCCCAGATTCGCCCCAGCTGCTCAATTCCTCTGGATCTACCTTGCCTGCTCAGAGCCAGCCCCAGAACTCCAGTCACATGCAGCCTTTGTTGGACCAGACCATGGCCCAAGCTGCCCCCTCCATGCCTGCCACCATGCACGGCAGCTTGCAGAACACCCTTCAGGCACAAATGCAGTCCAGCTTAGAGAACGCCATGCAGACCAGCCTGCAGAATGCAATGCAGACAAACACACAAACAGCTCTGCAGTCCAGTTTGCAGGCGACCATAGAAACAAGCCTGCCAACTCCAATGCAGACCAGTCTACAGACACAGATACAGAGCAGCTTACAGAATCAGTTGCAGGCATCAATATCTGCATCTTCCAACATGGATAAAATCGAGGACCTACTGGAAAGCCTACAGAAACAGTGATGCATGTTTGGACCATGAGGGCACTAAGGAGAGTGAGTGATATGTAGCTGAAAGTTATACATCCTAACACAAACAAACAGAAAAGGGGGTGTGTGTGGTGTTTTTAGCCAATTCCACAAAACTACGAAAATTTTAAATATTTAAAAATTAAATGCCCCTTTTACCTAAAAACCCAAAATATGAGCCCATGTAACTCCTCGTTTTTATGAGATATTTATAATTATAGCGTCATACATCCATTGTCCTTGAAGTGATGAATCCGCCTTTGTTATTACCCCTCTTGCAGGATCAGAGAGGCACGTAATAACTGCTTTATCCATCAGTCTCAGAAATGCAGTGTTTTGTTTTGTGTTTTAAAAATGTGAGCCTAAGAGATGATGATGATGATGATGACGATGATGATGATGATGACGATGATGATGATGATGATGATGATGATGATGATGATGATGATAAAAGCCTACCAGGTTTGGTGGAAGAACTGGAAAGGGATAAAGAATGTCAGTGACAGGGAAACGAGAATAGTAACGTGATGGAGATGAGTCTGTAAAAGCAGCTGGAGTAGATAAAACAGCCAGCCATGGAGTGAATAACAGATTGCACATAAGTGTTAGAGATGGGCCGAATCTCATTTTGCAAGCCGTCGCGTCTTTCTGAGAATCTGTGAAATGTGTTTTTGTCCATTCGCCGTGTGGAGCGACAGTGGAAATGCGGGGGGAGATTACCTGGATAAAAACAGGGATGAAATAAAGTCTCGCCCACCAAATTTTAGAATAATGTAAGATTTCTTTGACAATTCATCAAACCAAGTGTTTGCAATCATGACAACAATTTGCCTAAAAACTACTCTAAGAGTAAAAAAACTAGTAAATTAAGTACATTTGTAGAAATGTTCATCCTCTGTAACAGAGACTATGAGAGTTATCAGGAGGAGAAGAGTTAAATATTGTTATTAAAATTTCACAAAAATGAAATTAACTCACTCACCAAAATTGGAATCAACACATTCTGGTATTACATTTCAGGGGATTCTCCCATGTGCAGAAGGAAGAGGGACTCTCAAACACTCACAAATGAGATTCAACCTGGTGAATAATGTGACTTGGCCTTTTGACACCTCCCAGTGTTCTCATCCGTTCAGGCCTGGTTGGTGGGTTTGCAGAAGCCTTCTTGGTGAATTTTAAGAAGCATTCAACTATGTAGTGTGTGTATCTTTTTTTTTTGTTTTTGAAGAAGTTGGTAACCTTTACCAGTTTCATGTGGATAGAAACTTTCCACTAGTGAAAATGGAGTGTTGTGTGGTTTTATAAACATTTTATCTCAAGCACTTTATAACCTCTAGCTAATCCTTATATCCGTCCACAGCTCTCTACTGACCCAGCTGAATTTGTACTCGAAAACGTCCAGTAGAAAAAAAAAAAAAAAAGTCAAGAAAAACAGAAAAAATCATAAAGCAGATGTCTTTGTAAAGGTGGATACATCCTTAACCGAACATTTTTATCATGTCATGTCTGTATTCAATATTTTTGAGGTCTAGGACAACTTTGTATAGAGTGTCTGCTCACTGTTGAATTCCTCTTTGTATTCAGTCTCAGTGGTCCAGTCAAGTCTGTCAAAAGAAAAAAAAAAAAAGCCATTCCCACAAAAGCATTGTCATTTTTCGGTGGTGGAGTGGTAAGTAGGCCTTTTGTGTTTTACACACTGACAAAACACCTAAAAATACTGATTCATTTAGTTTGTGCATTGAAATGAAGGATTTTCGTCATATTGCTATTTGTACTATTTACTGTTCAGTCTGTCACTTGAGACTGTTTTACCTTGTGTTGTGTTAAATATTTAAGTTTTTTTTGTCTCAGTGTTGGTACCATGTGCAGGCTGGCGCCATGTGAAGTTGGCATCCAGTAACCGTCCCTTGTGTTGTGAACAGGGGCTCACTGGTAAATGAAATCTCTGTTACATAGAGGCCGCCATTTTGATTCTATCTATGGTGCTATGTACAGGAGTGACGGGCACTTCTGATGTGATGTTAATACATAACAGTTTATACTTCTATATCAAATAGCACTGACATTGATAGTTTTGAAGCAGAGTCGAGTCCAGAGAGCTGGCTGTTGTTGTGGGGTCAGACTGGAGTGCACCCAGGCATACCAAAGCTCCTGTTGTGAATCGTCATCATCTTGTCTCATACGTGTCCTCGCAAACGCCCTCGTAATGTTTACTCATTTGTACTTACTCATTTAACTTATGCAGCTCTTACATGAATAGCAATTCAGCATGTTGTTTTGTTCAAGTACAAGATTTTTAAAAGATATGTAAAGGTACTTTGTTTCATGGATCAGTTAATCTCTCATTAACATTTCCACCAATTTGATACTTTACATTTCTCAAGACATTACTCTATTTTTTGATGCAAAATAACACTGCTGTACTTTCCATATCGACGACAGTAGCCAAATTGCCGTTATCAAAAAAACAAGCCAACTTTGAGAATAATTCTAATGTTAGAATAGCATTGCTCACATATGCATTTGTTTACATTTTCATAGTCATACTATTTTTGTCCTGCGGCTGTTAGCGATCCATTTTAAAGTAACTTATCTTTTTTAGAATTTTGTATCCATGTATCAAAATGTAAAGTATTTTTGTAAAACTAAACTTTTTTTGGTTGATGCTCATAGCACAGATTATCATTGCTGGTATGTTGTTGTTTGTTTTTTTTCCTGACATGAAGCGCAGGTTTATTGTGAAGTGTATGGTTGAAATTAGAGATGTAATTGAGTTGACATCAAGCAAACATGTTAAAACTTAATTCTACCATTTTAACATTGACTTTACCCAACCTGTATAACATAATACATGGGCTAGGTTTCTTGTGTGTGTGTGTGTCTGTGTGTTTTGTTTTTACCTTTTCTTTTTTTTTCTTTTTCTTGTAATGTCATGCATCTCAAATGGCACTTTGACTCATCCATTAACTGTAGGTCAGGTTAGAGCGCAGTAGTGATGTTTCCAAGCATTCCATTCCCTTTGGGTAGGGGAGTTTAAGAGCACATGATGATTGCGAGAGAAGTGCGGAACAGTAATGCCTCTTGAAGCCATACCAACACAGAAAGCCAACCTGTGACTTCAGTTTCATGAATGTAAGTTTTACCTCATGGTGTGGACATAGAGCTTGCTCTAAATCTAACATCGGACCAATTACAGTTTTAGAGAACATATATTTTGAGGCAGACGGGGATGGGTGGGGTGGCACCAAATGTCACTTGTATCACTGTACATTTGTCGGATTGTTTTGTCTTGGATCGTGGTGTAATGTCATGTTTTCACTTCCAGTCGTTTTCATTTTGAGCAATCCAGGATGCTCAGTCTGACTCTAAGAATAGCCACTTCCACCTGAGAAAAACCATGTGAAACATGAATTTAATGGTGGTGAAGATAGCACACAAATCTTTACACAATATCGGTTTTGTCCTTCAGTCATGTTGATGAATATCCATGTATATTTAAATGTGAAATATACTGCAGGGGTATCTTGAATTTCAATTGTGATGCTTTCAACAGAACTTTGTGTGCCTTGATAACTTAACTGTTACTCTGCTGTGTTTACTGGTGTCCCTTTTGTGTCACTGCTATTTGGCTCCTTGTCCTTTTTATTTTGTGGGACTGTTTGACATCAGGACACGTTTCAGTGATTTACCTTTTTATTTCTAAACACAAGCATAACCATAGCCCATCCCAAGATATATTTTTCACCATTTTCTCTTTTGGAAATCCATCGCAAGATATCAGAGTGAGAACTCTCAACATAATATTGTGCAGCTTCACCCGTGAATTGTCAACTTTTGTTTATTTTCTGTTGAAAGTATTTTTTTTTTCCATGCCTCATGAGATTTGTACATGTGAGGTAAAAGGGACGAGACAGTGGAGATTGTTTTATGGAGAGCTTTCTTGTGTTGATGTGCTTGTCAACATTACTATTGCTGTGAAATGCTTGGATCAAAAGGAGCAACCATGATAAATTAACTGTTAATTGCCAATAGTGTGAGCTGTTATCTTGTGTGTAATCAGTTTGCTCACTTTTCCTAGTTCGCTTTCTATTTCACATTCTCCAACAGTTCTGTTGTATCCGTTCTGTGTAGCTTGAGCTTTAGTATCTAGCCTTAAGACCCTGCAGTCGGGATAAAGGTCAACCCCAGTGTGTTATCATACATCTGAACTATTATTAACATGTACTTTGCCTTGGTCTGGACATTTGTATACTCTTCTGTTTATATCTGTAATCCTGCTGCTACATTAAATGAATTAATAAAATCTAAAGCTTCTTGATTTCATTTCTCCCTCCTGATTAATTATTAAAAAAAATATATACTATAAAAGCTTTATATATTAATCCATCTCTCTTATCCTCATGATCAATGCAGTAAATTAATAAACTTCAGTTATATAACAAATCTGATTACAGGCATTTTGTTTACTACTATAGTTTACTAATTCTTCTATGTAGGATCTTGTGGAAGAAGGAGAACGGGTCATCGGTGTCAAAACCAACATCAAACTCTGGCTTTTTCCTGAGAGCAAGAGCAGCAACCACTATGGCCAGCATAGCAGTAAGTCCCCATATGTGATACTGGTTTCCTGAATCAGGGTCCACAAAATGAAAGGAGTGCAACGGCCCCACCATCCCAGCGGCACCATGGGCACCGAAGTGGTCCTTCTCACTGGTGAAGAAGTCCAGGGGGACTGGGAACACGGCACTGACCTCAGCTGGGTTTGGACGGGGACAAAATGATTCATCTATGAAGCCCACCACTGGGGTCACCAGCAGACCACTCTGTGGAAAGAGATGGAGATGAAAGGAATGTGAGAAAGAGATTGACCCAGAGCAGCTGATGCCCTGAAGGGACAGAAACATTTATCCTGCCCCACCTTATTGATGATAGGGAAGAGTGTACAGACCACCTGAACCTCATCAGGCGGTAGACCTATCTCCTCCTCTGCTTCTCTCAGGGCTGTGTCCACGTCATCTCTGTCGCCGAGGTCTCTCTTCCCTCCGGGGAAACACACTTCCCCAGCACTGGTCCTCAGCTGCAGACACAAAAGTTGGTCAAATGCTGAGATAGTTAATTTTTATTCCTCCGCCTAGTTGACATCCTTCCGGGTTACCTCTTTTGAACGCAGTGTCATCAAGGTGTGCAGCTCTCCTTTCTTGACAAACAGCGGGATCAGCACTGAGGCTTTGGGAAGCACAGGTAGATCGGAGAACTTGTTTCCGATGTCAAATTGTTTTAAAATGGCCATCGTCTCCTCTTTAACATTCATTATAACTGCTCGAGTTTACAGCAAAAGACATACACACGTTTAATTCACTCAGGTCCAAAGTACAATCAGCCAGTCTCGATCCTACACGTGAAAAATACGCGTACCCATAATAAAAGTGTATTTTCAGGCCGGTCAAAGTCTTCTAGCCGGTAAAGACAAGTGTAACGTTTGAAGGAGCTAGAGCTGTCGCACGTATTATACGTCACAAGGTGAAGCGATGAGCTGACCGCAAAGCTAACGTAAATGCTAGCATTAGCAGTACTAGTAACTGGGATAAAACCACAAACTCCCTGTCTTGGTGTGTGTAAAATAGTATAAAGTAGTTTGTCTCTTCGACGACTCGACTTTCCTCTCATGAAAACTAACCCGAACATAGGACGTCGACATATGACGTCACCGCCGTCGACGATCGAGCTTCCGCGTTCGTTAGCCACATTTAGCCAGTTAGCTGTCGAGCCACAGCAGTCACGACTCTGACAACAACTTCACATTTGCTTCTCAAACTCAGGAATAAGTGTGACCAGAAAAACGGAAATGCAAACGTTAATATATGCATGAACACTTAAAAGTGTGTTCTTCTTAAACATGGATACACAATAGCTGGTTTTACGTTTTAAAACGTGCAAGATAAGCAAAAAACAGGATCCAAGGTTTCCACGGGAGTTGTATTGCTGTAAACAGGTCCTTGATGAACACATCAGATATGAAATAAAACATACAGTACATTCCAAGTCAGTCATTTTATGGCATAATGACAAGATATATATGTTTTTTAAGTCCAAAAATAACATGTACAAAAGGCTACTTAATTGACTGACAGTTCACTGAACATAAAGCTGTAGCCTGAGACAAGTGATTTAATGAGCCAGAACAAATAAATTAAATTATTCAATCTCCAAGGTACAACTGCAATTAACAGGTAAAGTCTATACACATAGGTCAATAAATACATTAAATTAACAACCAAAATATTCATAATATGACTAAATGATCCCATGTCTTCAATCAGGTGGGAAATAAAATGTTCTTTTAAGTTATTTACAACCCACAAGTCACATTTTGTGGATTCATATGTAGAAAAATAAATAAGATCCAAAACACAGCAAAGCTAAGGAGGGTCATCACAGTGGTCCTAGTCTTCATAGATTCAGTCATCGCCTCTGCAGCACTTCTCACACTTTGTACTTCTCCTTCGCTTGATCATTCAGTATACAGATGTGCTGCAAATAAAAAATGAATAAAACCAGAGGACAGTGAATGCTTTTGTGTCTCTATTGTCTAGGAATTATATTTTCCTTCAACATTGAACATTTTTTGTGGTTAGAACATGTGCTCTCTCCATCTACCCTTAAGACAGGAAGTCAATGTACTGTGGAATTTTAACTGCAAAGCTCTTAAAACATAAACATGAATTCAAAATGTTCTTTTTCTTTTGCAAAACAAAAACCTTAATTTTTAATTCAGATTTGATTTAATTTGAATAAAGTTACTCTCCTCACCTGAGAGACATTTTGACAAGTAACTATAGCAAAAGCTCAGGTGTTACTAATGACATTAACAATGGCTTTGTTCTATTCAACTGTCCCAGTAAGCCATAAGCCATATATTCAAAATGTATTTGATATACATATTTCACACATAGCATTATTTGTTCTCCTTTGAGAAAACAGTATTGCATATATACTGTGCGCAATTAAATTGTAACACCCAACTGAACACATCTATTGACTCATAAAATGTCTATCCTCATACTTTTCATCTGAAGCAGTGGACTGCAGCAAACTTACACTGAGATCTCTGAAGTACTCATTGTAGTCCAAAGCGTAACCCACTAGAAAGGCATCAGGCACCTCGAAACCAATGTCTGAAATAAACATACAGACAGCACCGATGTGAGCTGTATCAAGAAATCAAACAACTACTTATAGTGCATCTGAAATGAGACATGTAAACAATTACTGAGGCACTGTAGTGAACTACTGTTGCTCTTTTACTGTCTGCATGTGGTGGTGCTTACACTGTAAGTGCTGTGTAGTGTTAAAGTCAAAACGCTTACAGTAACAGCTATCCTCGAGGGACAATCTTAAAGAGATTATCCAACTCAAACCTAAAAGCATTACATAATCACAGACAGGTTGAGCAAGGGGTTATCAGGCTCATGTTAGTGCGTAAGTGCCGGGCTCGGCTACATTTGAAGTAGACAGTCCTGAAATTAATGTTAATCCTGCAGGAAAAACACAGATTTATTAAGTAACAGTTCACCAGCCCTTCAGAGAAGCGGACACACATAAGTGATGGCATGAAATGAGCTCTACAATACATTAATACACAATACGTGTCTCAGTGTAAAGCGAGTAAAGAGGTGCTCACAGTCTGGTCTGTACCCTGAACTCCTCGGGGTCCTCTTCACCAGAAGGCTGGAATGACAAATGAGGAAAAATACACAATATATGAACAAAAGATAAATTAACCTGTGTGTTGTAACTACAACCTTTTCAGTGCAGGCTTTAATTCTAACTGACAGGACTGGTTGTCCTGATAAATCCCACAACACCTCAGCCAAAACAAATTCCCTTTCAAAGTTTAAAAGCTGCAGAAGCGGATAGCAGTTAATTTTTAATTCTGTTGTAACAAGATTGCAGATTAATTATTTGATCATCTTGAGATCACAGAGCTCTTTTTCTTATGACAGCAGGTTAATTATGTCGTTATCGAGAAAAGAACAGGTAGATTTCTTGAGATAACTAAATAATTTAGATAACAGGATAATTCTGAAAAGCTTAACAGTGACTGGTTCATTTGATCAAACCTGCTTCAGGCATAATTCATAACTGAAGGGTAAGATGGGCCTAAATGTGTAGTTTTCAATACTGCAGTCAGGTCGGTCTTATTTTAAAGTAGACAAAGACGAGAGCAATTACATATGTTGGCACGGCACTACTGGGCTCTGATAAATAAATATACAATAAGTAGTAAGAGAAAACAACCTTATCTCTGGATAACAAAGCTTGTTTTCTTGAGAAAACAGAATTATTATTGTTTGATCTCGAGAACAAAAAAATAATAACTGCAAGTGTGCCCGTTTACGGCTTCTGCAGAGATCAACCTCTTTGTGTGTTGCTTATTTTTTAAACAATAATTAATACAGGCTAAGATGTGCCAGTGAGTGGAGGTCCATCGTCTTCAAGCTAAAAGAAAAGTTCAGTATGATCTAAGATCATTCTTAAATTACTGAAAACTTGTTTGCGGGGGTGGCATGGGAGGGCAGTGGTCAGCACCCCCGCAGTCCAAAAGCAAGCAGGTTAACTGGCATCTCTGAATTGCCAGCAGGTGTTATTGAGAGCCTGAATCGACTATTTACTATATACAGCTGGGACTGACTCCAGCTCCTGTGTACCACTCAAGGTCAATCCGTTACATCTAACAGATGGATTGATGTTGATCCTGGAAAAATAACATACCTTGCTACCTACAGTATTTTTTTTTTTCTGCCATAGACTGTAGATGAGGCGATATATAAAGAGGTACCTTTATATACAGTACAGTACATGATTCTCACTCTGTTTAAAAAATATTACTAAATGAAAACAGTTACCAAAATGCTCTACAAATAGTCACTTTGAGCGCCACAAATGAAATGATAAGCACTTCTGTTGTATCAGGCTATCAGCAGAAATGTCTGCGGCAGATATCACAAGACCTCAGCAGGAACATGGCCTGCCTGCATGACTTGATACCACAATCGCAAAGTGGGAAATGTTTGTGTGAGAGAGCGAAAGAGAGATCATTTAAATCCAACCAGTATTTAAACAGATAGATCAGGGCAAGTTCACAATTGTTATTCACAATGGGAGTTTAGCAAGAGATGCTTTGGCAATAAAATTACCACACAGCCGGCATCACAGCAATATGAATTACCCAACCCATACAGAGCAGATCACATGAAAACAACCAGCAAGCATCAGAGCAGGCCCACGTTGCTTCAACCCATTTCCTGTTTCAACCAGCTTTCAGGAATACTTCAGAGAGGAGCCTTCTACCTCCACAGTGCAGTTAATAGTGCAGCAGATTAACTCTTAAGCTGCTTCCTCCCTCCATCACATTACATCTCTTAATACAGTCCTGAAGGGGAGCGTCCATTAGCTAAGAGCACTCTCTCTGGTGACAATACAGCCAGTTATAGTGGAGGTCTATGGTTCAGTTTCCTGGACTGTGATCTGAATTTGATGGTGCCTACCTTACGACTTTAACCATCTTGGGATTACATTCACTCAGCAGAGACAGTAGCGTCTGCATCGTCCTTCCCGTCTCCACTATATCCTTTTTATAGTGCAGGAAAGAGGAAGTGGTCACATTATAGTGGAGGCATAAACAAAAAGAAGCAGTACTTACAGTAATGGGGCACTGTGTCGTTGTGGAGAAGAAATTCCAACTATTAAGGAGGTAATAATACCACATTTTCCATAACTGAACAAACAAGCTGTTCTCAGAGGAAAATAAGGTCCCCAGAACACTGTTTAAAGATAGAACGGTGGCAGGGTCCGCCACATATAAACAAAGTAAAACAGTATGAAACTGCATTGTTCTTTAGGGTCAGTTTGTTTATTTAGTTTGCTTACACATTGAAAATAATCAGTCAGTGAAGATCTTTCTCCTTTGATTTACATTTCTTCTCCAAAACTACATAATGCACCTTTTAAACATACAACATTTATGCAGCACAGACGTTTTATATCCATTTAGTTTTACACTAAAATTAATATATATTTGTATCACTTTCAGGTGCTGTATTGATATCATCATGATCAATACTGTAAATCAGTGGGCTGGACTGATTTTGTATGCAAGCACCTTGATTTGTCAGGTTTTTACTAAATTAAAAATAAGTCAAACAGCTTTTAAAATGAGTTTCCAGAAAAAAAATCATTATACATCACTGAATAAATGTACATATACTGGTTTTATCCTTATGTCCAAAGATAATACAGAATAAAAATGATTGAAAATTAGAAGTCTTACCTCCACAATCAAAACGTTCTGCAGAAAATAAAAAGAAAAGGACAGGTGGTGAAGTATACAGTTATACAACCACGTCTGGTTGAAGCGTATCATCTGTAGACTAACCTTGCCTGAGAGACTCGACAGCTCATCCCCGCCTATGACTTTGACACTGTTTGTTGACTTGTCATTCTGGAGGACACAAAGAAGAGACGACAGTGTGGTTACAGTTTGGATTGACCTCGTCTAATTTGCAGTAATAGAATTACAAGAGAACACCTCGCCACAAATCTACATCACATTTTCTTTTTTTTTTAAATGTCTGTACATTGCACCGCGAGTCTCTACTCTTTGAACCTAGCGGTGAGTGACTCAGTTCTGATGAAATAAGATTGCTCTCATTTGTATTTCGCCCAACGCCACATCACACACCTCACATCAGCACAAGTGGGTCCGGGAAATGAAATGAGAAAAGGCAGCTTACACAGTAGCTTTTCACCCTAATGAAATCCACCGTCAGCGGGACTGATTTATCGCTGTTCTGATTCAGTGCTTTGATGTAGTCCAAGAGGTCTGCGAAGAACTTGTAGCCCCCTTTCAGCACACACAGAGCGACGATGTGGTGTCCCCCCATGTCCCGGATTATGTCCCGGGCCAGGCGCTCTGTCCTGGATCAGACAGTTGAGGACCGGGGGGAGAAAGAGAAACAGATGCATTTTAAATTACCATGCAGTGTTCAACCTTTACATGATAATGCACTTACACATAATTGCTTCCACGGCACTGCTCTGGGCATTTAATCACTCCACAGTCAAATGCACCTCAGGATGTGGGCCGCACTGATTTGTCAAACAAAATACAGTGCAGCACTCTGCTGTAATCCTGGCACACACCGATGTGGGAGAGTGTGTGTATGTGAGTGTCAGATGACTTGACAGAAATATAAGAGGAGTGTGTGGTGATGGTGTTGACTGATTCACCTGTCCATGATGAGTCCATGGGGGATGATCACCTTCTCCAGGTCGTTCTCGTAGTGTCTGGGGACGCAGAAGAGGTCCAGCTCGTGGCCCTTCTCATCATCGGCGATCTGGAAACAAGAAGGGAGCCACGTCTTCAACTGGCACTGACAGGTTTGATCACGGTGAAGTGAAACACTGGAGCCTCTCAACCACCTGTTTACCCCCACCCCCAACCACCCCGAACCACCCCGCCCGCACCTGACACGCACTCAAAGCACTGATCGGGGTAAAAACGGGCCCTACCGCACACCAGCACAACCACACCCCGACAAGTGCACAAGTTATCAATGAACACCAAAACAAACACACCGCAGCAGCAGGCGCGACACTTCACAGCCCTCACCTGCAGATACGAAGCCATGTTCCCAGCGCTCGTCCGTCCTTGTTCAGTCGCAGCGAGGGATCTGAGGAGTCATGCTCAGGTCCTGAGAGAGGGAGGAGTGAGAACCAGAGAGGAGAGAGGAGGGTTTGTTGACTTCAAGTGGAACTAGCCGCTCTCCTCCTCGCCCACTGCTGCTGCTGCTGCCGCTGCTGCTGCACATGCGACGCTCCTCCACCGGGGTTTTAAAGCGCTTACGTCAGAATCCAGTTTACCTTCCCAATAATCTGATTTGGCCGACACAACCTGAGCTTAAAAACGCTGTTTATCCTGGTTACTACCGCTACCCGCTGCGCGCCGTGGGGTCACTGTGGCGGAGACGGACCGCGAGCGTTTGACAGAAGCTGCAGATGACGCAGTTTTAAAAATATAACGGTCGGCCGTTACGCGCGAGGCTGCTGCTTCCTGTGTCTGCTGCGTGCTTTTATTTTGTAAACCCACTCAGGGTGACAGTGCAGCTGAGCTACACGACATATTATGTTATTTCTCTTATTTAATTTACTGGCATCATATATGGTACGATGTATATTTTGCATTATTTTCTAAATCACGATATTGTAAAGAATTTAGTAACTGAGAGCTCCCTATAGCGATATACCGATATTTATAATAATCGTGATATTTACAAATAAAATATGTTAAAAAAAAAATACACAAATGCTATCATGTAAATTACATGATACATCACCATTCAAATCATTTCCCTTTCTCCCCACTCTCATCTTAAGCCTGGTTGCCATAAAATTGATAAATTAATTAAAGCAACATTAAACTCTTTTGAAACAACCATTCTTAAAATGTGGTTCAAGAGCCCCCTAGTGGTCAAAAAATCATGTTTAAATTTAGTGTTTGACTCTATTACCTCTTTTCCACTGGTCCTAAATCTCCCTTAAACCCATTAAGATCAGGCTTTTGTGTTCAATGGGAATGTGTAAACTCTGCACTTACATCCGGGTCAGTTGACCCTGCAGCAGACCCAGGTGTTTTCCACCTCGGCCCAGCGCAGCTTTGGTCTAAAACACAAGACCAAGGTCTGACATCCCGGCTGTGAAAATACCTGAAATGCCAACTGAGCCGGCTAACTTACAGGTGGATAAAAAAAATAATTTAATCCTGTAGCTCTTCTAGACTTTCCAAATGTTATTGGACCGAATGATCAAATCATGACCATAAAATGAGTCATTTCGCAGGGGTAGTGAAGCTCAAAATAATTTATCCACCGTTTCACAGACACTTCTTTCACAATGAGTGTGCTGGCATTTTCTCTCACACTATTAAGATTAAGTCAAAAATGAGTCAGCCAAAAATTCTCCAGTTTGGAGCCGGACATTTCTGCATGGATATCTCCATTAAGTGAATTTAGCTATAATTTGAAGTAGGCTTATTATTTTAGGGGGGATGTTGGGGATTGAATACTAAGTGATCTGTTTTGTCTCACTGGTTAAGTGATCCATGAAACACTGCCTTAAACTAACAGCTTCAAAACCATGTTGATGGCACAGAGTCGTGTATCAGGGTGAATGGTGCCTCTGTCTCCATCACTTGTTTCTGCACTATGCAAACTGCCATTTTTTACATAATGTTGCTTTAGGTGTAATTTTTTTTCTCTTTTTTTTTAGTTGCACTCTCTCTCTCTCTCTCTCATATAGTTGTACCTGGAGTGTAATCTTTCGCCCAAATGTGACTTTACACATAATAAACAAAGATACATATGAGTGAGCACATTTTCTATAGATATTGCAGTAATATAGTCATCTTTGATATTTAGGGCTCGATAATTGTGAAAATCTGATACCATGACAGCTCTACTGTGAATCTTATCATGTGATCTTAACCACTGTTATTAAATGTCTTATCTTGAAGCTCAACATGTTTTGACGATACTGTACTTAATTATCCTGCCAATGAGTTAAGTTATAACTTGTTCTGACCTCTCTCATGAAGTACTATTGCCATGTTTTATAATATTCTAACTGGTAAGTACATTGGAGCTACTTTGCTTTTAATAGGGTCTGTCTAAATCAGGTTCCCAGGAAGATAACTTGTCCTCAATTTCATCTCAGCATCTAATTTGGCAATCTGAGCTTTAGTGAGTTCATACTACTCTTTGGGGAATATTTACAGTCACACACACACACACACACACACAAACACACACACACACTACCTACATCTGTTCAGTGCTTCATAATTCCACAAAAAAGTGATCTCAAAACACAAATCAGTCCATCTGCCTGCTAGCCTCTCTATAGTGCAACAATTTACCAGCTGTTTTTAAATTAGATAAAAAGAACAGTAAAAACTGCAACAACCCATTTTTAATATGATCCCAATTTAATGAGTTATACAGAAACAAAACATTTTTTCCATATATCAAAAAAGCAATACCAGGTGTTATACAACACCAGGAGCATGTTCTCATAGATCAGAAAACCATAGACGCAAACATCATCTCTGTACGATAATAACAGTCTTTATGAGTGCCACTTGTGACAGTGAGGCCAAATCTCAAATGACACCCCTCCCCATATAGATGCCTACTTTTAGCCTGAGACCCACATACAGAGCTGTGCCTGTGGGCAGAAAGTAGAGCACCATCCAGATGAAGGCCATGTGATTTGAGAGAAGACCTGAGAGGAGGAACACTCATTTTTTCTTCTTCTCATCTTTCTTGGCACCATCCCCTTTCTCCTTCTCCTTCTCTTTGTCCTTGTCATCTTTTTTCTCCTTGTCATCTTTCTTCTCTTTCTTGCCTTCCTCCTTTTCCTGTCCTTCCTTCTTTTCTGCGTCTCGGTTCGAGATCTTGTTGTTGATCAGGTTGTGCAGAGCCACCACAGAGCGAATGAGCGAGGCCAGGTAGACCACCAGCATCTGGTCGTTGGTCTTAAGGTAGAAGGCTTTTGTGAACTCCTAAAAAAAAAAGACAAAGTCATGAGATTCGGCATCACAAAACCATGTCTACAACAATACAACGACTCTTATCATATTCATGAGATTAGAACTGAACTAATAATGATGCATTTTTTGGCAGGGATGATGTTACTATTTGACCAAAAAGAGTTTGAAATAAAATCATAAAAGCAGACCTATGGATCAAACACAGATCTGGATTTTCCAGGTGTGAAGCATGCAGGTATCCATCTCTATGGACTTGCTGATGCCATTGTTAGGTTGGATAATAACAGAACTGCGACCAAGAGTTGTTTTGGTTATTGAATATTTAATCCATAAATCAACTCTAGATAACTGAATCAAATTCATTAAAACTATGGAACTGATAAGTTCATCACAAGATTTAATTAATTCCAATCATAACCTTACAATACAATTCATACTAGTTGACATTTGAGCAGAAATGTGCTGGAGCTGCATCTGTCACACTAAACTCGACTCAGTTTGCCCTCCAGTGGATAAAATAAGAAGCTCGGTTATACATGAAAGCTAAAAATCCAGAGTGATTTTTTCCCTTTCATTTTGTTTCCCTCATTAGCTGTAACTGTAAATGTGTGGCAATTATAACTAGTGTGCCACTGTTACCACAACCAACTGCTGCCTCTTTAATTTACTGTAAAACTTCATCTTTCAAAATCACATGATAAGCTAAAACAGAAAAAATTTTGCACATATCACTAAAGTTAAGTAAACCAGCCTCACTGACATTCGATAGACTGACCTACAACAAATTAAATAATTAATAATGTAATGATGTAAACGATGTCAACACACTTAAAATACAAACAACTAGGGATGTATTGATTTAATGGGGCCAATATTCTGCATTTTTCTGATAAATGATGTCCGTGTTGTGTGTCAGGTTGCCACCAAAATAAGTGAATTTTAAAATGTGCTGCACTGGCTCTGAAGGAGCACCCTTCTGTCTGTAGTCACCATTCTGTGGTCTCACTTAATGGCCCACCTACAGCACCATCTGAATGGTTACATGTCATACTAGCCATCAACATTGAAAAATCTGTATCTGCAAAGTAACTAGTAGTTCAGGTTATCAAAGAAAGGCAGCGGAGCTGAATGATGCAAAGTAGAGAACACATTGGTCAATGCCTACAAATAACTTACCAGTAGATTTACGTCTGGCAGCAAGTTGAAGACATCCTGCAGCTGGTAGATGATCTGGTGATTGATGGGAAGTTTGCCTGCTGCCACTCTCTCCAGGTAGGAGCGGATGTCCAACAGTTTCGAGTTAAGTCCCTTCAGGCCGTGAACCTGATTTGTGATGCGTTGTGACAGAGTGCCCACTGTGGTATCCTTGATATCTCTGTAGATTGTACATAATACATGAATGGACAGGAATGTGAATGTCTCAACATTTTTTGCCAGGAGTTTTTCATTTTCATCAATGTCTTTGCAATTTTGGTTATTATAATTAAACAGTAGCAGAGTTGCATAATTTACTGTAATCCACATATTTATTATGGTGACCAAAATGAATGTCAGGTGATTAACAGTGGTTAAAAGCTTCAAGGTTTGTTTAGTACCTGAGCAGGTGCTCCACACCCACTTCCTCTGCTTCCTCAGCTCCAATCTCACTGGTGACATGTTCAAATGTCTTGGATGTTGGAGTGCCATCCTAGAAATAATGCACAATGCTCTAATTACAACAATGAAAAGAATTCAAACTCACTTAAAAACCAAAGTTTGCAAAACAAAGTCAGGACAGTTTCAGAAACAACTGGTTTTCTATCTGCTTTGAAGCTATCCATGATTCACTCACGTCGTGTATTT
Source organism: Acanthopagrus latus (assembly GCF_904848185.1). NCBI lineage: Eukaryota > Metazoa > Chordata > Actinopteri > Spariformes > Sparidae > Acanthopagrus > Acanthopagrus latus. The sequence goes on along the minus strand of NC_051046.1, from coordinate 6,590,813 downwards.
CCTCCACAGAGATGTATGCTTCTGTGGGAAGACCAAGATCTTTGGGCTTCACATCTATAATGACTAACACCTGGTGAGATAAAATAGAAATATACGATTCAGTTATTCAGAATAACTATGAGTAGGACGAGGTGATGCACATTAAGGTGTGCCAACAGGCAAAATAGTTACATACCGAGTTGGTACAGTATTGCTTGATGAGCTCATTGATGGCAATGTCATTCTTATGCAACTTTGGTCCTGTGTGGTACCATCCGACTATTCTTTCTCTGGCTGAAAACAAGAGAAAACAGTTGTTCAAAAGGTATCAAGATAAAGCTAAGGCAACTGATTTACATGGATGTCTGCAGTGTGTTTACCGTTAACTTTCTTGAACATGCCATACATGTTCTCCAAGTAGTCATGATCCAGGAACCACACTGAGTCGTCTCTGTCATCCTCATCAAATGGCACTGGAAAGAACAATGACAATGGATTAATGAAGTGACCGAATCTGGCTAAGGAACACTTAAAACACTTGATAATTTTGCTTCATATCAATTAACTGGTAAATGCATTCAAACACATATTTACATATATTTAAGAAGCAGTTCTACTGATTCTACATGACTGCCAACAACTCAGTTTGAAGTTTGAAAGATGTGTTTGTATAGCTGTCAATGATTCACTGTATTGTTTCATTATGTGAATTAAACTACTAGGGACAAAAACTCAGCAGGATCCTCTTTCTATCATTTTCCTTTTCATTCATAACTGCTCTTAATTCAGTCTGCTTCTCTCAAGCCCCCAGAGTACTGTCAACATGACACTCACCTGCAAAACTGTTTGAGACGTCGAGAACTTTTTTCTGCCACGATCCCAGAAGGACACCAACCACTCGCTTCTGATTGCCAACTTTTCCTATCCTGTAGAATAAAATGTCAAATGAACAGAACAAATCGTCTTGTTAGTTCACCATAGTTTTGTCCGAAATGAATGGCATTACTCATAAACACTGACTGAGTCATTAGCTAGCTAGATCTCTACTGTAAGCTAAGCGAGCGCTCAACTCATGTTGTCCGTATCACAAGAAGTGAACGAAACATCACTGTAGTAGAATGTACGTACTATCGAGTTCGACTGTAATTAATCTAACTTTGTTCCCAATTAGTGTACCGGTTGAACCCATTATGTTTGCGAGCACCAGCTAGCTAACTTGATTCCACTGAGCTAACTAGCCGGGCCATGTCTCCATTCACTCTAAACGGTGCTCTGACTCAGCAGGGCTACCACTAGCTTAGCTTAGCAGCAACGTTCCGTTTCTGGCTATTTTAACCTCCAACCTTTGCAAAGACTGAACACAAATACCAAACTTACTGACCTGTTAAAATGATCGACCACGCTGAGCAACACCAAGGGATGGACGACCACATTTTCCACCGCTAACTCCGGCATTTTAGCAGTCAAGATAAACAGCACAAAACCAGCACCTCTTCACAATGACGGCTACGCTACACTTCCGCTTGCGCTCGACGTCACTTCCGTTTCTCTTGGCAACAGAGAGACGCGGAGAACAAGCAGAAGAATTGAGGCTCAGAGCTGCTCACCGACAAAATGGTAGGAGCCGAGCATTAATGCTGTTTTGTATCGGAATTGCTTCATGTTTTGCATTTATATTTAACTAGGTCATTTAATGACACTTGTATTAATGTTTACATTACCGTTAGATTACAGAAAGCATTAGAATTGCATCAATTATTTCAGCTAGTTGGGATGCAACTTAGCCTAGCTTAATTTACTTGCTAGTTAACTATAAGATAACTTGTATGAAGTGAAATCAACTGTCTTGGTCGCAGAGTCATAAGTGGCTGCTCTCATTGAAAACATAATATAACATGATGTAATATACTGTTGTTGTCATTACTGTTTCTATGATTTCAATTTGTCCTGCAGGCTGAAGTTGATGACACACTGAAGAGGATCGAAGCCCATAAAGGTGTGATTGGAACAATAGTTGTCAACGCAGACGGTAAGCAAACGTGCATGGATGTCAAACTCAGCAGTTTTGTCTGATGCAACATGTTTAAAATGCAGTCTGACTTGTAAAGTTTTTATCTTCTCAGGTATTCCCATCAGAACAACTTTAGATAACTCCACAGCAGTTCAGTATGCAGGGCTTCTTCGCAACCTCACGATGATGGCCAGGAGCACAGTGAGGGACATTGACCCTCAGAACGACCTCACCTTCCTCCGCATCCGCTCCAAGAAACATGAGGTCTTGGTTGCACCGGGTGAGTGTGTATTGTTGACATTGGTATTGTTGATGTAATGATGACATTTAACTATATCTGAGCCAACAGCTGTACAACTCTTGGCTCTACTGTTTTTATAATATCTGTACCCTCGTCGTCTCTTCTGCAGAAAATGACTTCCTGCTGATAGTCATCCAGAACCCATGTGAATAGCTGCTGGACATTTCCATGAGAGCCAGCCTTTGTTTGGTCACATGGTTGTTATTTATCCAGCAGATCTTTATCCACAGTGTTATGTTGCTCCATGCACTGCATAATCCCTCTTTTTCTACTTGGGACTCAATTGTGTTTCCTTAATCTACATAGTGCATTATTTGTTTTAACTTTTTTTCTTTCATTTCATGTCTTTGTGTTGATATTCAGTAAATCTATGAAATAAAACTTCCAATACTTACCAGATCATCCCTGCTCATTCTGTTTATGCACAGATGCGTCACTAATTGAGGGAAAAACATTAATAGAAACGAGGAGAAATATAACAATGTTAAACTAGCCTTGATAACGTCCTTATCAAGTTGTTTGTTGGCTACATCAAGTTGGCAAGAGGAAAAGATCCAAGAGAAACCATTAACAGGCATCAGATGATAATTAAGACTTTTATTCAGCAGTGGAATAATATAAATATTAACATGCTTTTCTTGAGTGAAAGTAGTGTTATCACAGTATAAAAATACTCTTGCATACAAGCCCTATATTCATAATATTAGTAGTAAGTAAAAGTTATTAAGTCTTACATGCCTTAGACTATCAAAAGCCAAGTGCTTGTTATTCAAAATCAGCCCTGTCAGTGTTCTAGTATCATATATATAGGATTTGTAATGATTGGTGCAAGAATTAGCAGCAATGTATCTGGTCAAGATGGAGTTAATGCTGACTACTACACTGTATGTAGTTTCATCAGTAGTGAGGATCATATTTCCTGAATGTAATTTGTCAACTATTAAAGGCCCTGCACGCCTAAGTTCCACCCACACAGGTGTTTTCACTTGTGCTGCCTAATTAATGCTGCACCTGATTGACGAGCTCAACCTGACCTGTCCTGAATCTACAGAGTGGACAGTTAAAGAATTGCTGTTAGTAACTGGGCTCTTTATTAGTAGTTGAACACAAACGTCTTCTTCTTCAGGTTTTTTGGCAGATAGCCTAACAATGCTTCATTTTACAACCCGTGTTGGTTTTGGTTTTATGTTGTGATTTTCTTTTTGTAGCCTCAACCTTTATTTGACTTCTACAGGAGACAGATATGTTCAGGAATTCAGGGATCATGGAGCTGATATGGAAAGCGGATCATATCACCCGTTCATCCTGAACCCGTTAAGCCAGAGTGGAGCATAATTGGCCAATTTTTTTGAGCACCTATGGTAATATAAATGTGAAATATATAGTTTATATATAGACATTTTAAATGGTGCAGATAGTGCCAAAATGAAATTCTGCCCAAGTGCTCTGCAGTAAAACCTCCCTAATGTTGTTCTGATTCACTTTATTAGCATAAACATTGGCAGAGATGATGTTCAGATAAATGTTCAGTTTATTCACTATAGGAACATGAACTCTGCTGTTCAAAGACCACAGCCTATTCCCTTTCTGAGGCCAAAAAATTATCATATATGTCTAAATGCTGAGTATGATGTATTATGTGAAGAAATGACTTACGTTTCTGGTCACCTCAACTCGTGTCCCACACATGTGACAATGACAGACAGAATACATTTTACAAATATTTTAATGTAAATTTCCATCAGAATTTACAGCAATATATGTTAATAAATAATTCATCACACTTATACATCCCAAATAATACATTACATAACAACTGATTGAAACAAATATGCAGGATTTCACAGAAGGTTTGTCGAGGAGACTGAACAGGTAACAGGACGGTCAGGTGATTCTGGGATGTTGCTACTGTAACTGGCGCTTGTGGGAACGGGCTCCTGGGATTTTAATATTCAGAGGGAGAGAGGCAGAAAATATAAATTTTATGTGACACTGCTTTATCTGGCTTGAGCAAAAATAAATCTCATCAAAAGAGCAGAGACGGTGCAGTTTATTGTTATCCACAGAAGGACAGCGTCATTTTGATGTGTGTGTCGCCCCTAAAAAACAATTAGAGGACGGTTTCAAGTACTCGAAGAGCATCAAGAGAAAAGATGTCGTTAATTAGATTTGACACAGTCCAGAAATGGAACTGAATAATAATTTGGCTTTTTTTTTTTTTTTTTTTTTTTTTTTTTGATTCTACAGCAAAAATCAGTTCAACTTCTTCACAATAATGCCACAATAAATCACCTTCAGACAGGTGAAAACATTTGTAAGTAATTCCAATTAACTAAGAACATGTGAAGAATGTTGCAAAAAGGCCTTTTTGGAAAAAAAAATGGTTTTATTCTCTTTAATTTTGGTCAACATTTATAGGCATGTGGAGTGCTCAGGACATAAACCATCTGAACTGACAACTTGATAATGTTGTGAGACAAAGACTGATGTCATGCTGTCTTCCAGCCCCAGTGCATCTTGGTCAAACCCCCCACCGCCCCTAAACATTTTTGACATCACGTAACATTTCTCAAATACAACTGTCCTAACATCCTTCATTTTCTAAACATTTTTTTTATTTTTATTTTTTTAAATTCTGACCAGCAGCAGTTTGAACGAAACATATGGCTTCCCCACGAGGAACGGTTAAAACAACAAAACATACAAAAATTCTTCATCTATCGCGAGAGACTTGACTGATGGAAAATGTATTAAACCTCAAAAAAACTTCATCGATACCATTTGCCATTATATAGATAATATCTTTTTAGATGTTTCCTTTACCAGCACACAGACTGCTTCCTCCGTCACGTACGGTGCTCAGTACAACATCACACCACACAGAGGACTGTAAAGTTTCTCCTCCAGTCCCATTTCAAGTGCATCCTGTCACGTTTAAGGCCTGAGGTGTGCTTTGATTCCTTGACTCCTGTTTTCATTCTCTGAGTATTAACCAAGTGACCACTGTACGCTTTTAAGTCTCTTCTCATTGCTGTCCAGAGAGGCTACAGATTTGTGCCGAGTGAAACATCTCATTAGTGTGAGTCGATAAACTGATATAATAAGAGCTAAATGGTAGAAAGTCCTTAAAGCTGTCTGAGGACTAGCAGGAGCGGTTGAAGTAACGCTGACGGAGATGCTGTTTCACCGACACAGTGCTGGGCAGTATGAGAGAGAGAGTGTGAATGCCCAGACGACACGGTCACTGTGGTTTTTACAGCTACCGTGGCAAACCTGGCAGGTCATCAGTTGAATCTGGAAACCAGTCAGGTAACATAACTGACTGGCCAGAAGCGTAACAAGACAAGGACCGGCTCCTTCAAGTGCTTCGAGTGCAGAAAGTGGTCTGGCTCCAGTCTGTCTTGTTTCCTGTTACTGATCCTTCGCTGTCAGAGGCGTTTCAGTCAGAGAGTGGGTGTCGGAGGTCACCTCGGTGTGTGCCCGTTCACTTGGCTCCTGCCCCAGTGAATGTTCGGGAGCGTCAAACACCTCCTGAAGTGCTCGAGCTGGGCCTGCAGTCTCTCCCGCTCCTCTCTCACCTTCTGCCTCTGACTCACCAGGTCCTGGAGGACGGACAAGACTCTCATTAGAGAAGCAAGACTTTCGCTGACAAACAGGAGCACACACAGCAAACCGGACCGCTGTAGAGCAGCAAGTAATGATTATTAGATTGATCGTTTTATCCTTTTATCTATAAAGTGTCAGAAATTAGTGAAAAACGTCCATCCCAGTTTCCAAGATGATGTCTCGAAGATACTCAGCTAAATATGACACAAACCTGAGATAAAAAAAAAAAAGTTCTTGAATCATCTTTTACGTGACAAAATTACTGGTGATTATATTTCATGCAATCGACTAATTGATCCGTGGACTGACAGTTGCGGGGTACGGCCTCGGATACTTACCCCCATAGTGAGAGAAAGCTGCTCTGCAGTCCTGGTCAGGTTGTAATTCTGTGCTTCGAGTCTTTTACACTGACTGTGAAGAACCTGCCTCTCTAAACCCCATTCTGCACAGAGGGAAACACACAGAAACCACAAACAAGGCAGAGTTAAATCTATTCTTATAAGTCTAAAGTCTCAGAAACTTTCAGTGGAACTTTGACAAACTGACGCGACATTGACTCACCGTCCACATACTCCTGGTAGGCCTCGAAAATAGCTTCAATACCCTGCCACTTCTTTGGCGCTTCCTCCATCTCCTCCTCCTCATCATCCTCCTCTTCCTGACCAGACTCTTCCTCGTCCTCGTCGGACAGTTCTTCTTGTGGTCCCGCAGCGTCCCTGCCTGCTGCGGGGAAATGGAAGTGATGACCGTTGATGTGTGCGTGCTGAGGGGCATGGTTAAGACTTGAGCCTTTCAGCTGAGAGATGCTGTGAGGCAACGAGCGGTCAGCGGCCTTCATGCCGGCCTCGGGGACGCAATTTGAGACTCCTGCGAAGAAAAGAGCGAGACAAAAATGCTATGTCAGTCTTATCAGCCATTTTTAGCCCAGTACTTCATAAGCCGCAAATGTGGTTTATGATTTCAAAAGCCAGGACACTACACACAATCACCACTAGGTGGCAGAACGTCGTCATTTTAAAATCAAAACCTGATGGTCATGCACCTCTGGGAGTGGGTGTCTAACCTTTGTTCTGCAGCGTGTTGTGTGTGGACTGCAGCACGGCCTGGTGGAAGTGCTGAGCGAAGGCCTCCGGTGTGAACCTCTCCAAGGGCCGGGTCCGTCCGTTCTGCACAGGATTGGGCTCCTTTTTCTGGGGAGAAGCGACGGCACCGTTCTGGAGGCCCTGGTGCTTCCTGTTCGGCTCCATGAACTCAGCCTTTTCATGATGCAGGGTCAAGGGTGGAGGGATGCGGGCCACGTGGGTGTCCGTGGAGGGTTTGAATGTGTCGTTATGGGGGAGAAGCTTAGGTTTGTGCAGGTAGGGAGGGGAGGGGCTGGGAGAGTCCGGGTACAGATGTCCGTTTGATTGGCACGGCGGAGGGGCTGATGAGGAGTCACCTAAAAATACATTTATACAGCTGCTTAGGATGAATTCTTGCAACTATAAACATGCCTATAAATGTGTGTGCGTTGAAGTGTGTGTGCATTTGCCGTGTCTGAGTGTGTCTTACCAGTTGAAGGAGCAGGAGGGCTGCTGCACGGAGGTAAAGGATTATATCTGAGAGTGTCTAACGTCACAGTCTTCCTCTGAATGGCCCTCAGCAGCTCCTCTGTCCTCTCCTTATCTGCCGAGCAGAAGACAGAATGAGAACACCTGTCATTCATATTTGGAAAAAGGACTTAAAATATTGACTGACACGAGGAACTGACGGAAAAAGGTCAGCAGATCGGTGACTTGAGACATTCCCAGTTTGTTAGCACATTTCCTCCTGTTTGTTTTTTTTTTTCAGAGGAGCAGATTGTTTATACTGATTTCCATCCAGATTTGATGTCCCCCTTCCATCCAAGATGCTGATTATGGCAGTTTACAGTAAACTAGGTCCAGTAGATCAAAAAATGTTTCCAGTAACAGAAAATTAAAATAAAAATTCAAAGAAAGCACAAATGAGCTGCTGATTATGCACCAGTGTCCTCCGAGGATGTAAAAAACAATAAAAGTTAAAACAACAAAGAGTTTGCCCTGCTTTTTATGTTGTTTATACATCATCTTTTTAAATAAATGGGATAAATCATCCAAATTCTCAGACTTTTCATGATAAGTAATGGAAAATAACGAGCACTGTGTTTATCCAAGCCTACAAAAGTAGTGACATAAAGTACAAGAAATCCTCCTCATACAATATATATGTGCATGTGTTTTGAAAACCTTTCCAAAATGTATATGAATATTTAATTTTCCTTTTTTAAAAAAAATGTGTCTATCTACAGTTTTATGTTAAATAAACATTAGCTTAATATCTTTTTAAGAGAAAGTCATACATTTTTAACTTTTTATACTTTGGCTGTGGATTAAAATCCACCCTCGCTGGGAGAAAGTAGAAAATGCTGCCACAACTTCCTCTCCACATGCACCCTAACTTTATTTTCTTCTCACCCTCCTACACCGTCAGTAAATAATAAAACAGAGAGAGAAATGTTGAATTTTTCCACGGAGAGTTACCAGAACAAGCGTGAAGAGAGCAGAGTAGTACGTAGGATGTGTGTGTGTGTGTGTGTGTGTGTGTGTGTGTGTGGATTTGAAACAGGTTGTTACCTCTCCTCTGCTGTGGGCTGACATGCGAGAGGTCGAACATATGGAGGAAGTCCTTTTTCTCCTCCAGTTCGGGGGTGCTGTCCATCTGCTCGGCAGAGTACGGGGTGGTTAAGGGAGTTGCAGGTGTCGGAGGTGAAGACGCCTTTCTCTTGCCCCGCACGGCCGGCGGAGAGAGGCTGCGCTCTCTCAACATCCTCCTCCTCTTTCTCCTCTTCCGTGCCAGAATCTCATCGCGGTGGGCCAGCGTGGTCAGACCACACACGCGCAGAAAATCCACTTTCTTTGGAGAGCGAGAGAGATTTGGTAGGGTGAATATCACTCTGACAACCATTTTCAAATCAGGTCTCTCTATGGCTCAGAACTGGCATTATAATCCCTCCTGAGTGATCTGATCACAAGCTCTGAGTACAGATGTGAAGGCACCCAGGACACAGTGATGGTACGAGGAGATCCAATCACTGAGATCACATTCAGAGGTGGCCTGGGTCACATATGGCCCACATTGTTTTAGCAGCGTGTGCCGGGCCACATTAAAGGAACACAGACTCAACTGACGTCCTCTGAAAGCAGGTGAAACATGCTGTCTGATTTCCATTTAGTTCACGGTAATGCAAATTACATGTTTGGGTCCTTTTACCTGCCGAGGTAAAGAGCAGGTGTTTGTGAACACAGTGTCTGTTTCATCTGGTTTCACCACTAAAGCAGTAATTGCCATGTCCCCAGACTCCCTTAAAAACATCATGCAATTTTGTGGGTTTGTGCGTTTGGAGAAGCTTACAAACTTTGTGAAACGCTGTCTATGAGAAATTCTAGATTATTTTGGCTTTCTTGTTAATTCGGCAACTGTTATATATTAAAAGGCCCCATACTGTAAAAGTGAGATTTCCTGTCTTTTAGTAGGTAGTAGGTTTAGGCCTGTGAAAGAGGACCAATCACAGCAGACTGGGCTTTCCAGAGGGTGGGGGCTTAAAGATACAGGCACTGAAAACAATAACAATAGGCACGATGAGAAAAATGTTGTGTTTTTTGAACATTAAACACTGACACGTGACACTGAAAATTTGCATGATATGGGCCCTTTACTTTTTTTCTTCCTTAGTATAGAAAACATGTCAGTAGCAAGTTGGCTCCTACTTTAAGCTCGCCAGTTCAAAACAACAACACATTTGGACTTTGCAAATAGAAAGATGTACGTGTTTATCTGCATATAGAGCGTGATCCAATCACAAGTGGTCACTCAATAGACACAGACATGTTAAATTGTCCTCTCATGATCCCATGATCCACACCACATGTTAATACAGCCTCTTTGTTCATGTACCTCGGAGGATGCGTCCAGTTTGAGCGGAGGCTGTTCTGCCACTCTCCTCAGATGGGCCTTCACCTCCTCCTCGTCACTCTCATCATACGACTCGTCCAGGTCATAGTAATAACCTGGTGAGAGGAGGGCAGGAGAGAAATTATCTATCATCATAAAGAAACTGCAAGCCCATGGGTTAGTTTTAATGGCACAAGCAACCATTCACTGCAGTCATCATCTTCTGCCTACAACTCCCCCTCAGAGCTCATAAATCACCCGCGTGCTCACCTCCCTCTCTGGCCTCCTTCCTCCTCTTCTCCTCCAGGTCCAATTTGCTGAGCAGCCGTCGGTGCTGCTGGAGCACCTCGTCATACACCAGCATGTTGTCGGGAGGCTGGCTCTGTCGCTCCCTCACTGGAGACGGAGGAGCTGTCTGGCGCTGCCCCCCGAGGTCAGGAGGCGCGCAGGGTCTCTGGTGGAGGTTGTTGATGTGATGTCGATGATAGAGGCTCTGGAGGGCCCGGTCCTGCTCCGCCTTGTTCCAGGAGCCTGCGTCCTGTAAACCAGCTCCCCTCAGTGAGGTGTACCTCTCCGTACCTTCTGTCCTCCTCCTGCCGCCGTCCTCCAGCTTCTCCCCCCAGCTCAGGGGGGGTCTGTCAGCTCTGGTCAGTCCTGGAGGAGGACGACTCGGCGGCGTCGGAGGGCTGATTTTTCTGCGGGAGTCTGAAGGAGTGTCGACGAGGGAGGCGGGGTTCCACAGTGTAGTCGGGGGCGCAGGGTGATGATGGGGACCTTTGGGGGAGATGAGGGGAGGTGGAGCACCAAGGCAGGGAGGTGCATCTTTGCTGCCTGGGTTGTGATGGACTGCATTGGTTCTGTTCAGAAATTCAAAATCAAAATAAGTTTAAAGTCGTCACACTGCAGAATAATTATCTTCTCAAGCTAATTCTGTAAACGTCTTCACCTGTGGCCGTCTCTCCTCAGCTCCAGCCCTTTCCCAGGTGACCTGAGGCCCATCTCCAGCGGACCCTCCCTCTCCTGCCCTTGCCCGCGTTGCCGTGTTAACCAAGCAGCCTCGCTCGCCCTCTGAGTCATCATGGCAGCTGCCAGAGCGCCATGGATCCCCCCCGCAGAAGCAGCAGCAGCAGCAGCAGCAGCATGATGCTTCCCCAGGTGAGAGGGCACCAGGCTGGGCACCGGATGTGGGATAGACCCCCTGGAGGTGTGATGGCCAGGCTGTAGGGACAGAGGTTTGGGTGCTGGGAAACCCGGGTGCTCTGAGTCCTTGTTTTTATCTGGAGAAACAGTGGAGTTTGGAAACCAAACATGATTATGTCTGTTATTTATTTAGACATCATTTGATCTGAATAAATCATCAAATCTTATACTTCTGACAAGGCTTGTTCCAACACTCTCAATGTTCATGACTCTGTAAAAAGCTCTAAGTGCCGAGCCAAGAGCATTTACTGTTACTGCACAACCGGTCACTGTGCTGTGAACAACAGGAGGTCTTGTCTTGAGTCATTTACAATAGTGTGATTGTCAATCTGACACAAGGAAATTAAATGCAAGAGGCACGTCATCCAATGGTCAGGATGGTGACCTTTTGGCCTGATGGTGAGTTTAAAGTTTGCCCAAAAGATTGTGACATGTCTTGTATACAAATGAAAAATACTGGTTTTCCTAGAGGAGAGGTCAGGCAATTGCACTTTCCAAAATCAATTTCAGGGCAATCTGGCATTTACATGTCAGATTTAGGTTATCTGGGTCTGGATCATACACATTTTCTAATCAATATCAATATCGGGCCTCACAGTAGGACCAAAAAACACATGATTTAAAGGTGCTACTTGTAAGAAAAGTAGTTTTTTGAGTCTCATTCTCAACTTGTTAAATTCTGATGCTTTGGGATCGTCAGACTGATCGTACACCGTCCCTAAGTGTCAGTGTTTCATGACTTGGGATGAGACTCAAATATCAACTTTTCTGACAAATAAGACCTCGAAAAGCAAGCATTTTAAAAATTAAAATGATTTCAATGGTCTTTTGAGTTTCTCTATTGTCCTTTGGTTCCCAACCAGGCAGCTGAAAACATGTCACGTCCTCTGTAGTGTGTATAGACCTGACATAAGTGATTCTGCTGGTTATGTTGGAGTGTTCAAGTTTAGGAGGCACATGTGTATTTAGTATGAGCTTTATGAACAATGTGCACTGACGACACACTCCCAAACTGTGTGATCGGCTTCGTTTGTCAACCCACTATTCTGTCCGATGAATAATGCATGTTGCCCAGCTTCAATCTCCGCCACCGCCGTTGGGATAACATCTACTAGTAATTCCTGACTAAAGCCCTGCTGTCAGATTTGGTGTGTAAATTACAAATTCCACATTCTTCAATCGTGCTTAAGCAACACTTTTTACACTCAGCATCAGACTTTTAAGATTTTAAAACGAAGTTCAAGTATAAATCTGAGTCTCCATACTGCTTTTCTTTTTAATTGATTTACTGAATGAACTTTAACTGTGCTCACAAAAACAAAATGCCATTACAAGCAGTTTCTTGTCACGCACGTGTCTTCATGTTCACACACATACATGAGTGCGCATGTTGTGTGTGCGCTGAGGTTGTGTGTAGGTACCCAGTCTGTTCGGGGTCAGCCTCTCCCCTGGCCTGGCCCTGTCCTCTGGTGGCGCCCTCCGAGCCTGCAGCTCAGCCAGGTAGTGGCTCTCCGCCGCTCTGACCATCTGCTGCTGTCTCTCCCTCTGCCTCTCCTTCTGTCTGTCCAGCTCCCTCTCCCGCTCTCTCCCCCTCTCCTCCTCCCTCTCTCGCTCCCTCTCGCGCTCCCGCTCTCGTTCCAGCCCGGCCTCGCGCTCCCTCTCTTTCTCTCGTTCGCGCTCTTGCTGTCTCTCTCGCTGGCGGAGCTCATTCTCCATCTGTAGCCTGTGGGGGAGGTTGACAAGTATGCACACACACACACACACACACACACACAGGGGGAGAAGGTGAGAGATGCAACACCCAACATGAGGCAGATATTAACCACACACTGGTGAACCTCACACAAACATTTCTGCCCAAACATACACGCGCACACACTCGCAGGAACACACACAAACACGCACACACACTCTCCACTTACCATGAGGAAAATAATCCATACACAGCATGACTGAGCAAGAGCAGATGAACACTTAATAGGTATCCACAGGAAAAGGACACACACACACACACACACACGCACATAGTCACCGGCAATCAATAGCACACAAACAAACCTACAGGATACACAGAAGCCATTACAGAACTGGCCGATAAATACCATCCATTTCAAACACAAACATTTCCCCCATGCATTACGCCAGAGGGAAACAATGTGCATTGTGAAACTGAGAGAGGAGCTAAAGGACCTGAAGGAGAGCACGCAGAGAGAGGAAGAGCGGCGGGGGGTAAAGGAAGACGTCTACGTGGGCATGTGCGTGAGATTTAGTGTATGTACTGGCTTGCATATGCATGTGTATGAGTGTGCGGTGTGTGTGTGTGTGTGTGTGTGTGTGTGTGTGTGTGTGTGTGTGAAGGGCAGTGTGTGTGAGAGTGTATAGAAGGCACTGTGGGGTGTGTGCTAAAAATATCACACACTCAGCAACCTGTGCCTACCCTGCAGAGAGAGATTACACAGCCCTGCAGACAGAGGAGAGAGAGAGGGAGAGAGGGAGGGAGGGAAGGAAGGAAGGAAGGAAGGAAGAAAGGAAGAAAGGAAGAAAGGAAGAAAGAAAGAACGACAGAAATGACCAAACAAATGGACATTTGCATTTTTGTGTGTGTGTGTTTGTGTCACCTCTCAGCCAGCACTGTGTGGTTCAGATCCCCGGGATATCGGCCTCCAGGCATGTGCAGGTGGAGGGCAGAGTGGTGGAGAGGGAAGGCGCCCCCTGCAGGCACAGAGTAGAACTGCGATCGCAGCGCAGAAAGACACAGAGACTCCTCCATCCTGTGACAGGCACACAGAAGCAAACCAGTCAGACCACATCCGCACAGAGCCAAGTGTGGAAGAAGATGGCGAGGGCGAGATTCTAGGTGGTGATCGACCTCAGAGGCATCCACGATCTGCTTTTCAGATGTCTTCTGTTACTTCTGTTTTCCAAACTTCACATTTTACTTTACTGAAGAGCTGACACAAGCTACGTTAATGTCCGACAACACGGATGTGCCAACTGGACAAATTACTTCACACGACTCTGTATTGTAAACGATGAATGTGAGTTAAAGCTAGCAGCACGGCGGACGGGAGCTTCTGCCAATAAACATCTAGCTTTAATAATATTGTGTTTTAAAGGTGGAAGTGGAGAAATTCATGTCCTGGTCCAACACTTTAATGAAACCAACTACAAGGACTTTTTAACTGGTTATGAAACAGTCTCAGTTTAAGACAGATGCCTCTGTACGACCTACATAAGCAAAAGAGACTATCAGCAAGAACTATTTCTATTTAGTTATTCTTAACTCCTGCCATCGGGTCAGCGTGCAAACTGAAAGAGCCTGTGTTTACATTTTTTCCCAGATAAAGTTACAGGGAGTTGTACATCAGCCAGTTAAAAACAAGGAGTCATTCTTTCTCCAGATTATTTTACTTTTTACATCATATTTCGTGGTCTGAAGGTGGAAACACTTTTGTCCACAGGGGCAACAAAAATCAACAAAAGTTCCCTGAAGCAGCTTTAAGGTACAATATACTTCTTCTTCGTGTCTTGATTCAAATTCTGAGTTTGAGGGGTGAACGACTCAGAGTTTGAGGTGGAGCTGTTACCTTGGCAAGGACAGCGGATGGTGCAGGTAGGCAGGATGATAGTAGGCGGCAGCAGCTGCGGCGTGGGCAGCAGCAGCAGGGTCGAGACTGAGGGGCAGGGAGGTCAGCCGGAGGTCATCTGAGGTGGCGAAGGGCCGGAGCGCTCTGAGGTACTCTTCTGGGACGGCACCCGACTGAACCACAGGGTGCATCTGCCCCGGCAAACTGCAGAGCGAGTGCAACACAGCTTTCATCTTAATGTTGCTTTGAATTTGTTCTGTGTCACCACAAACTCTTACACACAAATACTTGTGGGCCGACGATGACGGTGTGTCGCACTCACCTAAGGCTCTGTATTCTTGGGTCCTGCATGACGGAGCTGGGGGTGAGCCCGAAGGAGTGAGCCAGGTGGTGAGGTGAAAGGGTGGGCGGAGTCCGCTTATCTAGCTGCGGCTGGGTGTTCTCAGCACCCACCCGCTCCCTCCCGAGTCCCTGAACACTCGGCTCGACCTGGCAGAGAGACAGACAGTGCGAGAGCAGACATTACTATGAATATCCAGGAGCTCTGAGTGGGTGCTGGATTAAAAACTGGGCAGAAAAAAAAAAAGTTCGAGGGAAATAAGAAGGAGTGAGTGGGCAAAAAAAAAAAAAAAACCCTCCGAGCTTCCACCCAGAGGCTCACCGGAGTGGAAAAGTGGGTCTGATATGTCATAACAGGTCAAGATCAAAGCGGAAAGATGATCCTAATATCTGGCCAACTGCTCTCTCCTTCATCGCTCACTGTCTCGCCCTCGCCGAGAGCTTCCCACTCGGAGGATTCGGTCACCTCAGAGTTGCATTTGATCCTCGATTGATTACAGTCACATTCCAACCTTCAGATCACCACCGTGACACAAACAGTCGTGGAAAAACACAAACCAAAATTACAAAAAGATGTGCTCCCAAACTGACATATAACATTACAGTAAATACTGACACAGTTTAGCGAGGATGAATGCCATGTGACTCGTTTTTTCTGCCCCAGTTTGCTGCCTGTTTTTCTCACTCTCCGAACAATTCAGCTAAAGACGTGAAATGCCAAACGATAATCCTGAAGGTCCGGTGTGTAGATGTCAGCCGACTGAACGCCCCTCGTTTCATACTGGCCTCCCTAAACATAAAAGTGTGTTTGGTTTCTCTGCTCTAATAAAAGGCTCATTCTAAGGTCACAAAAACACAACAATTATTATTTTCAGGTAATTATACACCAATGAACGTATTATTATGAATATTTCATTCCATCTATTTAACACAGTGGCCCCTGATTTAAAAAAAAAAAAAAAACACAGCCGCCAGGAAATCTATGATGACAGCACCATTGATGAGAAGGAGACACGCACGTCCACTATAATGTGGTGAATCTTCTCGTTACTACAGCAACAGAGGACATCAGACGGACCACAGACAAACCACAACCAAATGACCTCTCCCAGCAACATCCGATCTGCTACCTTAGTTTTGTACAACACTTGACCCACAGTGAAATATCTGCGCTTTGAATACGTTTGAATAGCTTTGAATGTGTCACTCATGGAAAGCAGATTCAAACCAGTGATGAATTGTCTCGGGTATCATTCAGCAATCTCCACTGGAGACGCCTCACAGAGGGGTCTGGAGAGCAGCCATCACATTCCTTAACCTCCGACCCCGCCGACAGCCAACGGCCTTCACAGATGCGGCAATAAACACACACAAGCAGCGTGTTTCTTTGGCTTAAATCGTCCCGTCCTCTGTCTTTCTGTTCTAGGACAAGCAGCGCACAGTCAGGACAAATACTGGAGCTCCGCACAGCTTTACAGCCCCGCTCATTCTTACACTCCCTCCCCTCATTTCTTAACATCCTATTCTCTATTTTCCTGCCTCCCTCCCTCCTTCTTTTCTCTCTGAATGTCTGAATGGGAGCCCCGGGCAGGCAGAGCCACAGAGTGCTCTTTGTGGAGGGGGAGAAAGGCAGCTCTGATCCAGGGGGAAGTGGCTACTGTGGGGGCTAACCCTTGCATTGTGTGAGGGGCCTGGTCCCTCGCCCCACCTTGAATTCGCTCGCACACCCACAAGCAAACACATCCATGGACGCTCACACACACACACACACACGGGTCCCTCTTCACAACCTAAGCCTTTTGTGGTGAAGGGTCAAGTACACACACACACACACACACATGCGCACACACAAACACTGCAGGAAGCTGAACACAATAGGTGCCAGTCTCTGAAGCCTCCAGTGTTTCTTTACAAACCCCTCATGTGTTGCTGAAAAAGACATGGACTGATTAGCGCGAGGAAGAGGGGGTGAAGCCGAGGGGCGAGAGGATGAAAATGAAAGGAAGAGACGAGACAGAGAGAGAGAGAGAGAGTGAGGAGAAAGAGAGAGAAAGCAAGGATGAGAAAAAGGTAGAAATGAGAGCGAGAAAGAAAGAAAGAAAGAAAGAAAGAAAGAAAGAAAGAAAGAAAGAAAGACGTGGCTTGATGTTGACAAGCACTGGGACTATTTCTTTAATGGAGGGAGCAGCAACATTAAGGAGACAGAGAGGGACAGACGACTCGCCTGCGCTGAGACAAGAGCGAGAGAGAAGAAGAAGCTTTCAGACAGCAGAACAGAAAGTTCAGATTCACAGAGCGAGATGTCTCCGGGTCCGGCGGTTTTGATGAACGACGCGTCTCACCTGTCGTCCGTCAGCCCTCCACAGGCCGTTGCTGGTCTTGGTGGGAGCAATTGTGACTACTGGAGGGGTGCCGGGGACACCGTGGCCCCTGGTCTGGCCCAGGAGGGGCCCTAATGAGCTCCGCTTCGGGGTGGTGACCGGCGAGTTGTGGCTGGTGGGCGGGGAAGAGACTGGAGACGACTCACCGCTGACAGCAGAACCTGAGGCGGGGAGGGACAGGGCGTTAACGACAGCGGGAGAGGCAGGAATAAACTCAGCTCATCAGATTTAAAAAGATTGCAGGATCAAACAATCCCCCCATGTCTTAATAGAGACGGTACACGGAAAAAAAAAAAAAAAGAAAAACTATCAATTCTGACAGTGTGCTGGCCCGTGACGAGGTAAACAGTGATTCAATCATTTTGATGAAAAGCGTTCTGGCAAGATGCGACAGAAATAAAGAAGAGTGTAAAAAAGATGCACGAGGTAGAAGAGCGGAAGATGAAAGTCGGTGTGTGACGCTGATGGAGAAAGACAAAAATCAGATATAGAGAGACGGAGAGAAGGACCTGGTAGATGATGGTTTTTTAAGAAAAAATAAAGAGACCGGGGTGCGACAGAGTGAAGGGGGTGTGTGTCGTCTGTAGCATTCACTCTACCATTACTCCATTAGTGTAACGCTCACTAATCAGTCGACACACACACAGAAACACAAACACATTCAGAGGCACTAAGGAGGAGGAAATAACAAGATGGAGCCTGAAGGTAGAGAGCGAGCTACAGGGAGAGAGAGAGGGAGAGACGGAGAGAGAGAGAGCTTGTTATAATTGACTGTAATTAGATTCTCATTATTAGGAGATGAATGGAAATGGATGAAGGAAGAGGCAGAGAGGGAGAGGTCGGAATAGGTCAGCCCTTATTCAACACCTTCATTAGGACACCAACGAGCTGAGAGTGGACACACACACAAATAACACACACACACACACACACACACACACACAACCAAAGAGATACGAGGCAGTAACGTTTTATTTCACCAAACACAACCTTGGTCTGTGATATGACACACAACCAGTCGGTGTGGATGTGCTGCTGCACCAGTGTTTTTTTGTTTTTTTTTTGCCAGTCTTAGCTCATTAAAACCTTGTTCACATCTTAAAGGGACAGTTTGTGATATTTTGCAGAACATTTGCTTCCTAGCAGAGAGCTGGACTGACCACTTCCACTCTGTACAGTTAAGTATGAAGCAGCTACAAGCGGCTGGTTAGCTTAGCGTAGCATAAAGACTGGAAATGAACACACGATGACTACTTACGTTGAATGATATATTGTCCAAGACATAATCATAATAGCAATGAAAAGGTGCAGATACAATAAAGGATGTTGAACAAATCTGACAGCAGTAGAGATGCTTGTTTTATGGTGTGTGTGTGTGTGTTCAGGACCAAGTTAGACCTCCGGGGCCCGGGTTGTTAAAAAAGGTTAAATCACGGCTCACCTCTGGGATCCTCGGCCTGTTTGGCCAGTTTACGCAGGGCAGCAGCGAATCCGGAGTTTGCAGACTGGGCAACTGCGTTCCCATTGGTTAGTGGGCTGAGGGGACTCACAGTAGCCGTGGTGCGACTTGCCGTGGAGATCATTCCTAATGATGGTGATTTGTTGGACTCATGGTTCATACCTGCGAAGGAGAGAGAGGGGAGCAATTACACCTCAGAAGATCCAGTCAGCGATAAAGTGTTTGATTCTTCTGTCAGCTGAGGAATTAGATTACCAACTCTTTATAATAAAAAAAAAAAGAGGGAAATGTGAGAAACAGTTGATATCTTCAGCGGACGAACCTCATCACACACAAGTGCTCAAACAGAATGGACAACTGTGTGTGTGTGTGTGTGTGTGTGTGTGTGTGTGTGTGTGTGTGTGTGTGCCTCCCTTTGTGTCTGGACATCACAGCGAGCGCATACGCGTGGGTCAGCTCTGCCAGAGACAGAGCGGAGGGAGTAGAGCTGTGTCAAATAGAGCGGTGACCCTAATAGCAAATCACACACATGAGTGCACACATTTCCTCGAGGGAGCCAGTCAACACATCTTAAGAAACCTCGGCAGCGTCTACACGCAAACATTATCAAGTATCACTGCAGTTTTTACACTCTCGCACAGATGCAAGCACGTGCACACACACACACACACACACACACACACACACACACACAGGGACACAACCACAGAGACAACTAGCAAACCCATCGATTTACCGAACAGTGGACGCACTTAGAGCAGACGTGGTTGGACTAACCTTTGTCTTCACCCTGTACCCTCTCACTGACCCACTAATGTTAATTACAGCTGGAATTAGCCAGCAGCCCCCCTGCCTGCTACAGCAATGACCTCATTACCACGGCACACACTCACACCCACACACCTTTCAAACACACACATATACCACAGGAAGAGCAAACAAACAGCCAAAGCAGTAAACACACTCATGAAAAATTCATAGGCACACACACACACACACACACACACACACACACACACACACTGGAACACCATTATTGAATGTTCTGCTCATTTCGCCAACGTGTTTTTTCTTTCTTTCTTTCTTTTTTTTTTTTGAAGAAAAAGAATAAAAGGCGGTCGGATCTCGAGAGTTTGTTAATCGAAAGTCTCATAAATCTCCTATTCGCACACGTCAGATTAGATGTCTACCTTCTTTGCCTGCCACACGTGTGAGCAAGAGCAGGCAGAGGAAGCTGTCGAGCGACGAGCGGAGCGCGAGGAGAAGATTTATGGAGGAGAGAGCAAAAATGAACCAAAGCCAGAGCTTAACAAAGTAAAGTGGGGACTGACAGAGGTCGCCATGTGAAATCATGTAGAAGCATCAGAGAAACGTATCGGCTCGTATCTTCTCAACGCTTTGAGTTAAACGTTTTGAAAGTTTTGAAAAAAGCTGTTCCTGCAAGTTGATGAAAAAGCCTCTTTTCTCCCCCAGTTTCAGATCACCTGTTAACATACACAGTTAACATACATGCAGCCTCTGACACGCATGATGACAAAATGTTCACTCTCACCCGTACAGAGCACACTTATCATTTTCTTTCTTCACTATTCACTTCTTAAGTCTTTGGCTGCACACACTCATGTATTTACATGTCACGCTTATGAAGCAAATTGAAATCGAGACAGACAGAAAAGGGAAAAGAGAGATGAAGCGAGTAAAAAGCTCAGATCCTGACAGGCTGTGTGGTATGTGTGTGTGTGTGTGTGTGTGTGTGTGTGTGTGTGTGTGTGTGTGTGTGTGTGTGTGTGTGTGTATGTGTGTGTGTGTCTATATCTCTGTCTCTGCTGAGCCCAGCAGTCAAGGGAGAGATGATAAGACAGTTTCTATCGACTCCTTCTCCTCCTCCTCCTCCTCCTCCCTCCTCTGTACTCACTCTGTTTCCTTCCCATCTCTCTCTCTCTCTCTCTCTCTCTCTCTCTCTCTCTCTCTCTCTCTCTCTCTCTCTCTCTCTCTCTCTCTCTCTCCCTCCCTCTCTCCCTCTCTCTCTCTCTCTCTCTCTCGTTTATCTCAGCGTAATGGTGCTTATTTAACAAAAGCCAAACACACATAATCTCCTCTGTTTCTTTGCTTTCTTTCCTCCTTCTTTCCTGCAATCTTTCCTCGCGGGCTATTTCCCCCCTCTGAAATCCATCCGTGTCATTCACAGAACACATCCTAACATATGCATGTGCACATAATTCAAACATGCAAACAGACACACTCACCCTCCCGCTCACTGTTCTCCTCCTGCTCCGTCTTTCTGCTCCTCTGTGAGACTCTTTCTCTCTCTCTCTCTCTCTCCCTCTCAGCCTTGCAGCTGCTACGTTGTCACGTGACCTCTTTTCTATCCACTCCCCCCCTCCTCCACCTCCTCCTCCTCCTCTCCATCCATCGCCCCCCCTCCTCCCTCCCTCCCCATCTATCACCCTTTCCATCCCACCTCCTCCTCCTCCTCTTCGTCTCTTCTCCCGTCTCTGTCACTCTTTTTATCTTTCCATTTTCCCTCCTTAGCTGTCCCTCTCTCTCGCTTTTAAACTGCGCTCTCTGTCGTTTTCTTTTCTCTCCTCATTCTTCATCCCTCCTCCTTTTGGCTCTCGCTCCCGGGAGGGTGGAAGGTGGTGGTGATGGTGGTTGGGGGGGGGGGGGGTGGTGGCTAGAGGAGGAGGAGGAGGAGGGGGGGGTAGTAGAAGGAGGAGGAGGGGGGGTTTATGGTGATGACTGGAAGGGTGGGTGTGTGGTTTGAGCTGTGTGTGTGTGTGTGTGTGTGTGTGTGTGTGTGTGTGTGTGTGTGTGTTAACCCTCCATCCATCACTTTGTCTCTCCGCTAGTCAGCCCTGTCTGCTATAGGGACACGGCTGACGTGGGGGAGGAGAGGCTTCCGACAGTGACCTTTCACCCTTCACCCCTGACCTCCTGCTGCCCTGGACAGCAGGAGGCTGCAGGGTAAATCACACACATCAGCCCTAAACACAAATTAAGACATCTTTTTTTAAAGTAATGGCTGAATAAACGGCTCCAACGCTCAAAGCGCACAAGAAAAACTGCTCAAGGAGGTTAAAAGAGGGGCTAATCATGTCATTATTGTGTCAGAAAATGATCCCGTTGCCATGTTCTTTTTTTTTTTTTTGTCCTCTGAACGGTGGCCATTATAAGACACGTAAGAGTCGGCTTGTCCGTCTCTTTTGATGGCGTGTTACGTGTGCGACCAACAGGCAGGAAATTTGAAAAGCAGCTAAGAGCGGTTAGCAGCTAACTCAGAGGAATAGGATGATATCCACAGCCACAAGTCAGGATGGTAAATGATTGTGACTGCCATGTTATGAGATTGTCATTGTTTGGAAGGTGCTTCCCAAAGTGTATGTAAAACACAAGACTAGACGTTGTTGTGTTAAACACGGTGGCATGCGATCCAGAATCACACGCCAAGGAGGCGTCATGCAAAACACAAACAAAGGCAGCGTACACAAGCATCCATGTTGTGGCAGTGTTGTGCCATCGCTGTGAAAAAGTGCTGGTACCTTGCATTTTGCTCGTGTTAGCATGCTAACATGATTACAGTTACCATACAGACATTGCGAGAAATATACAAACATATCAACGTTACTACAAACATGAGAACATTTAGCGCCAAAGCAGTGCCGTCAACATTTAAGTTGAAAAGAGTTTGTGCTCATCTTGAGGCTCAACGACTTCTCGTCATGAGCGAACAAATTGAAAATGAGAGGGCAGGAGAAAGATAACAGAACGGGCTGTTGTTCGCAGAGTTCCTGTAGGTTCTGAGATCAGTCTGAGCTGTCGAACAAACACACGGCCACACTTCACTCACACAAGGTCAGGGTGTAAGTTTCTAAGCGAGCTAACAGCTACAGCTGATGACTGTGCACAGCTGTTACATTGGCTGCTTGGGGTGATTAAACAGGATGGCTTTGACACTTGGATAAATAAAACAAGGTGAAATGTTGAATTTTACATAAAATCTGAGAGTACCTTGTGGGTCGGCTCTCCACTGTCAGCCTCAGCTGTGCTCAGCACTGACTGCAGACGACCTCATGTTAACAAATGCTTTGTAACATTTAACTAAACATGCGGCTAACTAACCCCTCGGCATAATCTCAAAGTAAAACAAACTAGTTTCCAAAGTAAACTTTCACAGGTACAGTTCCTGTCAGGTGTCTGTTTGCACAGCTTTTGTAAGAGGAGAATTCAAGCACCACTCCAGCACTTTCAAGGCAACTAAACCAACAGTTTCCATGCTCTCAGAGCCTTTATCATAAATCTGTTAACTTTAACTGTATGTTTCAATCATGATTATTTCATTCGTGCTCATTTTGACACCAGGAGACAAAATCAAATAAGGTCCAGGGTACTGCTGAAATTAAGCATTTTCCAAATGTTCAATACTGACGTGTATAATTGGAACTGCTTGTGGCGCTAAATGGAAAGTCAGGGGATCACCGAGGTCAGTCCACTCCACTCAGGAGTGAAACGAGTTGGAAGGACTGACCCACTGACACCGACTGTCGTGGCTAAAAGTATTCAAACACCCGCTACGTGCTACTAACATAACCACCCCGGGTGTGACTCATCCACCCACACACAAACATACACAATCACACTCTGATCAGCATGATGTAAGTGATATAGTACATGTTAGGGCCTGTGTCTTTGACACCTTTTTGGTGTCTCTCTCTCTCTCTAACTTACACACAAACAGGCAAACACACACTGCACTGAGGGACTGTGAGGAAGGCAGGGGGGACCTGCTCTGCCCTGTCAGCTCATTAAAAAGCACAATGTCTGCGTGTGTGTGTGTGTGTGTGTGTGTGTGTGTGTGTGTGTGTGTGTGTGTGTGTGTGTGTGTGTGTGTGTGTGTGTGTGTGTGTGTGGAGAGATAGGTCATTAAGATGGAAGAAGAGGTTTGTTACACACTACCTACTCATTAACCCTCATCACACTGGCATGTCTGGGTGTGTGTGTGTGTGTTCTTGACGGCTACTATGTTAACACTTTAAACATTAAATTAACTTTTCCTCATTTGTCTTTACGAACAGTTACCCAACATTTGCCCAATAATTAGTGAGCACACACACACGCACACACACACACACACACTCGTTGTCTTAACACAAACTGCATGTGCTCCATTTTAGTTTTAAGACATTATTATTTGTGCTCCTACCGCTGATAATAATCGTAACAGCAGCTACCGTTGCTGCTACAATAGCTGGCAGACTTCTTCAAATTCCTCCGACAAGCACGCAAACACACACACACACACACACACACACAGTGAGAGAGAGAGAGGGAGAGAGAGAAAGAGCAAGAGAGAGAGGGGCAGAAAAAGAGGGAGAGGAAAAGTAGCCAAATGTTTTACAGCCTCTTAAACTTGTCTGTAATAGCAGTCAGAGTGGCGTCAACACAGCAGTCTCCAGGGTTACTCCAGGGGCTGCTAAATGGCTTTACTAGCTCCAGTCACTCTGCAGCTCACACAGAAACACTTAACACTTCCTTACAATCCATAAACAACGAACACACTCTCCCACTGCAACATCTCACACACTCACGAACACAGAAATGGGCACGCAAATGACCGTAAACGTCAGGGAAAAAAAAGAAAAAAGAAATGGCATAAAAACAGAAACAATGACATCAACCAAAAACACACTTACATGTAAAGAGAGGCACACACACACACACACACACAATCAGCTGACTCAGGATTCAGGCAGCAGTGCATCACAAAAACGTATGCATGTGACCCCTGGGGACCAAACAGCCAGCACGCATTTATGGTTCTGGGATAAATGGAGCAGAAAAACCACATACTGTAATAACCAACACCTCCAGCGAAGACAGAGAGAGAGAAAAAAGACGAAATACGAAAAAAAAACAGGAAGCAACATCCAAAGACAGGCTGGATGAGAGAATTAGGAGCACGCAGCAGGAAAAAGGAACAATGAAGGAAGTGTAGCAGTCATTACTCTGGTTCATATTAAACAGTGTGTCTGCCGGAGCTGAGCCATGTTTACTGTGCAATCATAACAAGAGTGGAGATGTTAGTGAAAGGTCTATAAATTATCGCCGCCACAGCTTAGAGCAGAATGTGGACTGTCAGCAAAGATGGGACGGCTACACTGGGAAAGCTCTTCTTCTTCTTCTTCTTCTTCTTCTTCTTCTTCTGCTCTCTCCTCCCTTGAACTCAGGCCTCCTGGCTGCAGGGCGCTCTTCCTCTTTCTGTGACCCCTTCTCCGTTTCTCTAATCAGCGTACTTGTCTACGAGTATCTTGTCACTGTCTGTCAGATACAGAGAGAAGATATAAATAGCAGCCGTTTTGGGACCCTGACACTTTTTTTTTTTCCTCTTATCGGGCCGCGTTATCGTTTCTTTGCCTTGTCATTTCCTCCTCGCTATCTCTTCCCCCGGCCT
Organism: Acanthopagrus latus; assembly: GCF_904848185.1. Classification (NCBI taxonomy): domain Eukaryota; kingdom Metazoa; phylum Chordata; class Actinopteri; order Spariformes; family Sparidae; genus Acanthopagrus; species Acanthopagrus latus. Next base: position 6,565,551 of record NC_051046.1, on the reverse strand, counting down.
CCAACCACTCACTCGACAGCCTCCCCCATCACGCCGGCTACAGTTCTGTTTTTTCCCCCTCTGTGTCATCGATCTCTTCTGCAGGCGTGTGGCTCGGTCTTGCCTCTCTGATACGGAGATGATGCAAAAAGATAAAACAATCTGAGGCAAACCAATCTTGCTCTGTCTCGGTTTGCCTCGGCGCCTCGCTGCGTCTGACTCTTGCCCGCAAGGAGTTTGTGTGTGTGTGTGTGTGTGTGTGTGTGTGATCATCGTTGGCGGTGGGAGTGTATACAGAGTATACAGAGGGTCATGTAAGACTGTTGACAACCACAGTTCCTCCTCCTCCTCCTCCTCCTCCTCCTCCTCCTCCTCCTCCTCCTCTGGCCCGAGGACGGCTCTGCTCACCAGGTGCCGACACCACGGTGGCTAGACCTCAACCATCTGAGCAAACACAGAGGGGGGGGGAGAACACACGCAGACACACTCTGGCTACACAAAGGTGTATGAAGACAATGCAGACTAGCAGATGCACAGAGAGAGAGACTGGCCTGACAGGCTGCTGCTGGCTAAGTGTAAAGTGCAGAGAGTAACCGAGGTGCGAGCTGTGAGAGACGACCAGCAGAACAACTATCGCTGTTGTAAACAATGATGAAAGGGGAAGAGTCCAGGAGAGGTTCGAGCCAGAAGGGTTGGCCCGCAGATTTTATGGATTTGTTTCCTTGTTTATTATCATCATGGATTTGATCGGAGCAGTGGGAAGGTGGTTGATTTATCCCTGCGCCTGTCTTTCGGCTGTGAGATGTGTGTCTTATGATGCTTCTTATGACTGAAACATGAGACCGTTAACCGCCGTGACAACATAATTTCCTGCGTGCTCGTCCTCCTCTTCAGTCCCATTATTTTTTCTCTGTGTGCAGTGCAAGTTTACAGACATCATATTTAAAGCATCACAACAAAATAAAACTAATTCACTCACACTATAACTTCTAGGACAGAAAAGGACTATTCAAGTGAAACGACACTGCAGTTATGGGTAGAATTTCCATTTGTACCATTATTGTTATTTTAACTGGCAACAATTTTAGATCAGGAAGATATGAAGCTTCAGTACTGACACTAAATTGGTCCCACTGGTGAGATCTGTTTGCTCAAATGCTGTTTCCAAGGTAGAGTTCCAAGAAAGTTATAATTCTCTTGGTTATTAAGCTTCAGTTAATCGACTAAACATCAGAAAATAGAGAGATAAACAGAAAATAATAGATTATTCAAAGTTTCCAATGTCACAAGGGCGACCAGCAGTCAGAGTTCAGAGGGACCTGAGCTTCTGTAAGCTGTCAAATCTTGATTTATTCTAAGGATACAAATAGGAAGTCTGTCTGGTATAAAGTTCTCTCTTTAGTCTAGTATTTGTTTATCTATCGCCACCCTATTTAAAGAGACCCCCAACAAAGCTCAGATTACCATCCAGGGCCTGATCTATTACATTTACAGTGATATAAAAACACTAAAAAGCAGCAAATCCTCATATTTGAGAGGCTGAAATTCCCAAATTCTCAATTAATAATCTAAACAGTTGCCTTCCTTTTTCATGTAGATCAATTCATCGACCATTTCAGCCCTTAAAACCTGAAGACTGCACGTGGAAAAGTGCCATAAAGTATTTTTTCCTCATCATTTAACAATCAATCAACCAATAAATACAGCTTGATAAAGGCGTAGTTTTGATAATTACTAATTCAATAAAGAAACAGGAGCCCCGGGGTTAATCTGAAGCCGTGGGGTGTGTAGGGGTTTATAGTAGCCCATCTATATGAGAAGGAGGTAATTAAAGAGATTGGAGGTTTACTCAGTAACCCCTGCTGAGCAGCTGGTCTACGGCAGGTCAGGAGCAGCACATGGCGCATGGACCGTGTGTGTGTGTGTGTGTGTGTGTGTGTGTGTGTGTGTGTGTGTGTGTGTGTGTGTGTGTGTGTGTGTTGAACTCCACCTGCGGGCTGTGTACACACACAAAAGCGACGTGATCCGCTTGACTGCTGCTAATGCGCCCGGCGGCATCTATCTCAGCCAAACAATACAGTCGCTGTTAAAGGTCCCGGATTAAAGAGCGACTCCTCTAAGTCCCCTGGGTGCTGCTGAGTGACGAGACAAACCACGACAAGGAGGAGGAAGATGATGGGTGAGACACACACACATGCGCGCGCACGTACATGCACGCACACAGGTACACGCGGCGGTGTTTCAGGTGTGTCTTCCTGTCCGTTAGGTTTGCTCGGAGCAAACAGGAACAGGTGTTTGATCACCAACGAGTTTGTCAAGAAAGATAACATAACTGGGGAACCACGAGCTGCGCCTTCTGCGGCTGCGTCAAGACGGACACGGTGAACTGCAGGAAACAGGAAGCCAGGGGGCTCTGCCTTTCAAAATAAGAGCGGCCAGTGTTCCCGAAATGAGGATTTGCAACGCAAAATATATCAAAATAAATACATCTTTGTGTTTGTTTGTGCTTTACGTATCCTTTACATACTATCTTTGCCTCAAACGCGTTCAAGTGACGCTTTATTTTGAACGTGGTAACCGGAAGCTGCTTCCTCCCCGCTGTCTCCTTCACACCGTCCGTCAAGCTGAACCAGTTTATGAATACATATTGCCGACTGATTCAATCACACACTGCCCACTTTGAGTGCTATAGTCTACCGCAGTTCATCTAAAAATAGCCCCGAGTGAAACTAGAATTTCACTTCCGTCACTAAAGAAGACGGAAAAAAAAAAAAAAAAGGATAAAGGATAAAGGATTCAACCGCCCGCTCGCATCAAAGCGAAACTGGCTCCGGTGTGAAACACAAAAATCGAACAAAGTAAAGGTAAAGTCACAGACGCTACACACAAGGCAGGGTTGAGAAATAACATAAGGTCAGTATTTAAGAGAACAAGCCATAAGGTCATTAGTAAAGTCATCAGTCAGCGCCGAAGACGACATCCAAGCGGAACATTCAGTGGTAATTTAACAATTCAACCCCGTGTTGACTTTAAAAATGCGCACAAATGTCGGGAGGTTTATTCACTCCGGGCAACAACAACAAAAGCAAATAGACGTTTTGTACGCCAAACAAAAGAGACACAGAGAGAGACAGAGAACTTACCTACCGCCGCACCAAAGAATCAGACTATCCTCGGTTTTTGCGCATCCTTAGTAGATAAATTACAGCAGCTCAGAAAACCCTGTGTGAGCTCCACGATACCACCGAGAAGGACAGCACGTTAACTGTCCTCAGGGAGAGAGACACACAGAGAGAGAGAGAGAGAGAGGGAGGCGGGGTATGATGGAGGAGGAGGAGGGAGTTGGAGGAGGAGGAGGAGGAGGGCGAGCACCTGCTCCACTGACGCTCCCTGGAGAGCTGGAGGGATGGAGAGAAGGAAGATGTGGCCCCGCAGACTGCTGATACCTCACAGCCTGGACATGTTTACTGTCCACTGGAGACAATCAGATCTGTTCAAGTCAGCTCCTCCTGCTGCTCCACTGACTGCACACGGGTACAGAGCAGTCCTAACACGCTCACTTAACTGATCCTAATAATAATAATAATAATAATAATAATAATGATAATAATAATAATAATAATAACAGTAATGAGGATTAGTATTGATCTGCTGCTGCTGTTGACCCTGACATGACACTTTATATTGAGGAACACGTCATCTGAGTAGTTTCAAGGGGACGAATTAAGAACGAAAGAGTAATTAACTGCTAGTTAACCACAAACTGATGAGTGAATCCTAAAATTAATTTCACACAGTGGCTAACTGAGTTGCCTATCAATTAATAAAGTTATGAAGTAACAAGCGAGGAATTAATTAGGGATTTATTCCTCGGCTATTACTAATTATGATGCACCACTTAACATGAAGGGGCACAAAAACGGTAAGTAATCAGAAGATAATGATGAAGTGATGAGGGACCTCTTATTAACTACTCAGTATTATGTATCACTACTTGCCGTGCACAGAAAGAGTAATTAATGATTAATTGATTAGTATTTAATGAGTTGTTACTAGTTTTTGTTCCGTGCCACCAACGGTTCAGCGTTAATCAGGAACAGCCCATGAAGATAAGCTGGCAGTATGTTGATTTGAAGTCGTTAATTACTTAATTATTCATTAAGATTGGTTGTTTTATCCACTATATAACCCTTCATTAGGAATTAGCGGGGAAATACATATTAACACATTTCTTAATTAACAGTTCAAACTCATCTTTAGCTACTCTTTGATATTGGATTAGGGGTTACTCATTAACTAATGATTAGCTAATGGCTAGTTCCTCATCTGTTGCTCCTTATCGTAAATTCTTACCCATATTTGGTTTTAATTCAGCAGTAACAGTAACATTATTTATGAGTTCTGTTTCTGGCAGCCTGAAGAAGTTTCATTCACACTTTTTCATCATCTCGCTGCTGATCTTGTCCGATGTTTGGTGCCGAACAGCGTACCGTGAATTCATCCGAGCATTCAGTCTAGTGGCACCAAGCAATGAGGATTGCAATCAGCGAAATACCCCTGCTCTCACCCTCATCAGGGTTAGCTGCTGAAGAAAAATAAACAAACGTAAAAGAAAAAAGCTTTTTTTTTTTTTTTTTAGAGCCAGTGTTTGGTTTGTCTGCTCTGGGCTACTGCAGCAACACAGCGGTGCAACATGGCGGAATCGATGAAAGACGACTGGCTCGCTTTGTTCTAAGGTAACGAAAACACAGCAGCATGATCTTACTTTCAGGTGATTATACACAAATGGAAAACATAATTAGCCAATAGATCCTCCTAAATTCTACATACTAGTCCTTTAAAGCTGCACTTTGTTCACCAAAGCTAGCTGCACAGGTAGCGTCACTTAACACAGAAGCTAATTGCAACTCGAAAGGATACTGATGAAAGCTGTGAGAGCAGAACAGTACATCTGCCGACTGTAAAACCAAAACAACGAGCCAAAACACACTAATACTCAGGGATGGGTAATGCGTGCAGCTTTAATGCTAAAACTGTCAGAGAAAATTCACTTTTTATTGTCTGTTTTCAGCTGTTATTCTTTTTTTCTTTTCATTCAAACACTCTTTATAACATTAGATCACTCAAATACTCATGATGACCTCAGATTCAAAAAAAAAAAAAAAGAATTCTACCTGATATTTACTAAAAAGAATACTGTATGAAGCATCACGTTGTGAACATAGATTCATTAACATTCACGTGTCATCATAGGCTCGCTCAGCCTGCTTCATTCAGTCTAATATTTCAGCGTGTCCCGTGGGCCTCTGTGTCTGTCTCTCTCTTTCTTGATCGTTCATCCCTTCATCTCCCCCATCCCTCCATCCTCGTCTCCCAAGCAGCTGCTCCACTTTGCAGCTATTTAACAGCTGTTTTGCATCGATTTGCGCTTCCGAGTGCAGATTTCTACCTTGTCCATCCCCCCCCCCTCACTTTTTACCCCCCCCTCCCTTCCTTCCTCTCTTCCTCTTGCATTTCTAAGATGCCAGACACACAGTAACACCAAACAGCCTTGATGTTTTCCTCAATGAATAGACCGTCTCCTTCATATCTTTCCCTGCGATCCATTCAGTGCTGAACGACACACACATACACACACACACACACACGAGCATGCAAAACACAAGCTGGCACGCATACACCGTAATAGACATGCACACATATTCGCTCTGACATGCACATGCACGCAGATTAACGGCCCCCCTACTTCCCCACTTTTCTCTCGATGGATACAACAAGTACTGAAGGAAGCAACGAAAAAGAAAAGAAAAAAGTGAGGCTCCCCTATAATCCCCAAATCCTTCTCTCTTGTACTCAAACCCACACAAGAGAAAAGAGGGGGGAGTGAACGAGAATTGTGTGTCTGTGTGTGTGTGTGTGTGTCTGCTGAGACTAGTGTAGCCTGACATGATTTATGGTTCGGCTGTGCACTGCAGGCAGACACTCTCAGTTTTCTCTGAGGTGGGTGTCTCACCTCCATCCTTTGTGACCTATACAGGTTGCATAGTGTGTGTGCGTGCACGCGTGTGCGTGTGTGAGAAAGGAAGATAAACTGTAAAATGTACACATGAGCTTGTGTGTGTGTGTGTGTGTACAAGTGCAGGTGCATGAAAGGGAAGATAAACCCGATCGAACATGTGCTGCGCTCTGTGTGTGTGTGTTTGTGTGTAGTGTCGGGGTCAAAGCGCACAGCGGTGTGTATTCTCTGGGTGGGTTATACTTGGCGGTGGACTGTAGGATCCCCCCATTAAGCAGCGTGTAAAAGAGGCCAAGCACAGAGGCCATTATGAACTCCGGCAGTAATAGCTCCAGGAATCTTATTGCCTCTGGAGACCTGGTCATTAGCCTATTCCTCTCTCATAAAGCCCTCTATCCATCACACACGCAAGCATACACACATTTATATGCAAGCGCAGCCGCACACAAACACACACACACACGCACACAAGCAAGCACATGTTTGCCTCCATCTCCTCTGCTGCTTTCTTGTTCTCTGCCTGTTCATCTCCGCCGATGAAGAGTACAGCGCTGCAAGAACGATCCACCAAGACATCCACAGATGTCTTTAAAAAACAGATGCACTCGCTCATACATGAACACACACACACACACACACACACACACTAACACACACCAACACACACGCACACACACATACACACAGATGCTCATTTACAAAAGCAGCCAGGCATAATATCAGCCATGAACCCAAACCCCTGATTATTTAAATGTATTCCTCCTTCCCCATCCAGTGAAAGTGAGACGCTGTAGCAGCCTGTTAGCTCTGGTCAGGTAGGAGATTACAAACAGAAACACTGTCACATACAATGGCGCTACGTGGCAGGACAAGCATTATAATGGCACCTAAACCCACCTTCAGAGCACACACACACACACATACTGTGGCCAGATTTATTGGGGATTCAGACAGTGAGGACAAACCGCAGAGACGACAAGGAGGTGAGGACACTCTTTATCCTCAGGCACACACACACAGTGTATCACCAAACAGTACAGTGCACATATTTACTTTCACCTCTGCCACGCACACAGAATCGCACACCCTCACACTATAGCAAGAGTAACTGTTGTTTTAATATAGGCACGTGCATGCCCCCACACACACACGCACACACATACATATATATACATATATACACACATATATAGAGTACATTGTGTACCGGCACACACAAAGCAGAGGGAGTCCAGAGAGAAGAGATACCTGGGGATGAAGACACATTGGCAAAGGTAATGCTGGAGTCAGTCACTCTGTCCTCAGGCAAAACACACACACACACACCCTCATACGCGTATACACACACACACACACACGCACACACATACACACACACGCACACACGCAGTGCTGTAAAGATAAGCACTAATCCTGTTTATTACCTCCTCCCTCTCTACACTCTCCCTCTCTTTTTTTCATTTTATCTCTCTCTCTCTCTCATTTTCTCCCTCTCTCCCCTCTTCTCTTATTTTTCCCGTCTCTCTTCCTCAAGCCTATTTCAGCGGCGTGCGCGCACACAAACGCACAAAAACACACACGCACACATCTATATACACACAAGACACGCTCACACACTGTCAGTTTACTCCTGTGATGTTTGTTGGCCTGGGGCTGAGACGAGGAAACAGGGAGGGGAGTGTTGATGTGTGCTGCTCTTTTCCAGCTCCAGCTCTGTTCACGTCCTGCAGAGAGAATTACCTTCCCTTTGTTTGTGTGAAGGGGCTGCTGCCTTTACCATCTGTGCAGCGGATACAGTGGCAGGCGTGCTTGTGTGCGTGCGTGTGTGTGTGTGTGTGTGCCTGCGTGTGTGTGTGTGCCTGTGTGTGTTTGCGTACCGCTATAATCTTCCAAAATAAAGACATTTCACAGGACCTGATGTCTTAAAGGGGACATTAAGACTTGAGGGATGAGATTAAAGGTTATGACTGAGGTTAATGGAGAAGTTTAACGGCTGGAAAGTAAATGTCAGTTTAACGTTCTCTCAGTTATAATCATGCAAATATTATGTGTATGTTATATAATACCTGTCACGCAGGTGCAGACCACGCAAGCTTGTTGACAGTCACCTATAGTCTTTGTGGTGTGTTCAAGTGCAGCATTTTGGCCGAGACACAGGAGACGTGAGGCGACACAATAGTGGGCTTTTGTAGGAGCGTGTTCTTTGGTGTCAGTCTGATGTGTCGGCACCTTAAGAGAATTGCTCATGGGCACCTCAGCGGAGGTAATGAGTCCAGGAGTCCTGGACTCATACTGGGGACTCTCTGTTCCTCTAAGCTTTAGGCCACCAGTGGCCTTTGGATGAGGCTGGCTTTATTAAATGAGTTCCTTATTCTCAACAAAACCAACATTATTATTACTTTATGCCTCCTCCGGCCTGTCTGCAGCCCCTCAGCTCTGAGACGATGTACACCTGAAAAAAATGATTTCTATATTTTTTTCTAAGGATAAAGTCATTTCCTGACACAGCTGGGCACTGTAGCTTTGAGCGAGTGTTGCTTAAACACAAGTTAATTGTGTACTTGCTCGGTCTATTTTAGACTGCAGATTACTGCACATTTCATGCTCTGGTGAGTGTTTACAGCAGCAGGATGGTGTTACAGTGCTCATGTTCATTAAGGAACAGAGGGACTACCACGAAGATTAGGCAAAAAATATAAGCTGAAGTACGAGAAAGTGTTGGCCGCTTTTACACGTGATAAATTGGACATTGTCGTCGGGGCCATTTGTCACGTTTGAGGCTCCATGTTGATATTTTGAAGCACAAAATGAAAAAAAAATTATCTGCAGCTCAATAATTTTAAAAATATGGCTCAAATAAAACTCCCCCTGTACTTGACCAATGAGAAATGTTCAAGCACTGCAAGCCTGACCCCCAAAGTTCCTGTACTTCTGTAAAGTTCAATCCACCGGGACATTTTTGGGGGGTGATATACTGTCCTCATAACTCCCATAATGTAGATCCTGGTCCCTGCAGAGGAGTTCCTCTCCCCTGGGGAAAGTTCTTACGATGGAAATGTTATTGATATAAGAAAAACATAGACTATTACCAGTCGTAGCCTTTAAGTTGAGCTGCATTTTTTATGTGCCTGAACCCTTGTTTTCATTTTTAATTGCTGTGCATGAATGTGTTTGTGTGTTAGTGGTTTTCTCGAGCTGAAGATGCCGTTCTCTCATGGGGACAAACTACAAAAGAGGAAACTAAATCAAGCATTACATTAAAACAAGAGAGATCAGGAACTTGTGGGTAAACTCTTAACAGATTAAACATAAAGACAGTCACGTGTTTCTTCTTTCATCCTCTTCGCTCTTTACTTTTCATTGTTATTTTCTAATTCTCCTCCTCTTACTTATCCCCTCAGCCATCCCTCCTCCCAGATGTTATTTCCTCCACCCTCTTCCCTTTTCCTTTTCCCTCCTTTCCTTCACCTCTTTCCTCCGTGTGTGTCCTCTGTCTTGCCTCTCCTCCCTCCTCTCTTGCTCTCTCTCTCTCTCTCTCTCTCTCCAGATGGGTGGCAGAGAGCAGCAGCTTGCTGTGGTCAGGCCAATTATTTACATAATTATGATCTCCCACTTAACCACATGATCCCTTACCTGGGCGTGGGCAATTAAAGCCGGCATCATTATGCAGATTATGCAAATACAGTCAGAAGCGGAACAAGGTGGCGAGAGATCGCACATGAGCTAACACGTGCCCTGTAACCATGTGTGTGTTTGTGCACTGTTGATGTGTGTGTGTGTGCGTCAGAGGGTCAGCTACATATGTGTGCAACAGAATGTGGGAACATATTTGACAGCTCCCTGAATTGTTAATCATATTTTTTTTTGCTGTCCACAAAACGTCCGAATGTCAGACACCAGCCACTCCGCAGATGTAGCTGCATACGCCGCCTGCTGTGATGTACTCGATGGGATCACGCTGGAATCGTTCCGAGACTGAAGTTCACTCATGTCCGAGCCAAAACTGACGCAAATTGAATTTTGTGGTCAAGGATAAATATGACATTAGAAAATAAGAAAAAAAAAACAGCAGTTTGTCTCTGCAGATAAACAACGTCACGGTTCCTCTGGATAGTGAAAACTCATGTCAACCCTTCATTAAGACCGCTGTCTAGTAAATCTTGTTTAGGAAAAAGGCCCTCTGTGAGATGGAGCACTAAGTCTTGTTTTTGTGTATTGATACTTGCATCAGTAGGATCAATACCACACAAAAAAATGAATCCGTCTCACATTAGCTCAACGCTCGGGCACATGAACACTCTTCTCAGCCTGTGAAAGTTGTGAAAAATCAACTCGTTAGCTCAAAGAGAAGCACATAATGAGCGCTTTTGTTATCGCTGAAAAGTGTGCTACGCTTTTAATATGCGGGCTACAAACGAAGAGATGCAAAAGCAAATGTTGATCATCATGAGGTGGTAATCAGATATAGTTAGATGCAGCATATTGATTTGTAATTAAGGTTATGGATCTCTATGATGATGTCAGTGGTACGGTAAAGATTTAAACTAAACATCGATGTGTCGTCCTCCCTGTTCCAAAGCGAGGTCTCTGGATTATCTGGGATGTTGTTTCTCCTACAAATGTAATTTTTCAGTGTTGTGAGCACCGACAACAAAATTCACCTCCGCTGTCTCTGAGTGACAGCTGAAATCTCAGGAAAGGATATCTCAAAAACGCAATGAATAAAACGGAAAACATCTGCATGACTAGATAATACAGGGGTGAAAGTGAGAAATTAAACCTTAAACCTAAATAACCCTTTAAAGTCAGACTGTGTCTTTGTGCCTGCTTAGTTTTTAAGAAAGAGATCGAGTGTGTGTTCATGTCCTTGCTACATAGTGAGCACTGGACTGCAAAGTAAGGACATTTTTGAAAAGTGAGGATATTTTGGCCAGTCCTCACGACTTCCGTTTGGAGGTTAAAACAGGTCTTTCGACAAATACTTGTGTCGTGGCTTCATCACTTGTTCATCAAATTACATCAAAACAACAACAACAACAACAAAGAGACAGAGCTCCTGATACATTGAAGAGCAATTTGAAAGAGCAGCATTATAGCAAAAGAGGCCTCGTACATCAGCCAAGTCTTACAGGTCAAGAATAAAGGACTAATTACCAAAATTGTTCCTATAAAATGTTACATAGTGCACCTTTACCTTTACAGGTGAGGTTAGCATAAGGTTTGGGTTCGGGTCAAGGTAAAAGCTCAGGTAAGGCATTGGCATTTAGTTGTGATGGTTAAAGTCAGATCAGGCGGTCGGGAAAACCCCAAGCATGTGTGTGTGTGTACGTGTGTGTGTGTGTGTGTGTGTGTTCACTGAAACATGCTAACATGGTGTGGCCAGGTGGCAGACTGAGCGGTGCCCAAAATCAACAGGCACTTCAGTGAAGCGACATCATTGATTGTGCCTGTGTGTGGGCGGTGTGTCTCTGTGTGTGTAGGTGTGTGTGTGTGTGTGTGTGGGTGTGTGTGTGTGTGTGTGTATAAGGACCACATCCCTCCAAGCAGTGGCACCTCACAAAGAAGGCATGTGCAAACACACATCTGCATTATGAAGCACACACGCCCGGTCTGTTGGTAACGGCCATCTAACTGCTGTTAACCTGCTCTCTGTGGAGGCCCCTCCCTAAACACACACACACACACACACACACACACACACACACACACACACACACACGCACACATACTCACTGCACATGCACACATACATACACACTGACACATTCAATCAATTATGTTTTGACATGGTTCATGAACATGCAGATGGTGCAGGACCAGCGGGGGCAGAGGACTGAGTATCTCTCTCTCTCTCTCCCTGTTTAACTTAGCCCTGTAGATGTATGTGTGCTTGTCTATGTGTGTCATTGTGTGTGTGTGTGTGTGTGTGTGTGTGTGTGTGTTAAGGAGTCCACCTCCCTGTAAAAGATATTAATGCCGGCAAATTTTAGCTGCTGTATTTTCATTTGGCTAATCCTCCTGCCATCTGCTCGTTATCATACACCACGCTGCTTATTACAGTTTTTACTCTGTGTGTTGGTGTATGTGTGGACTGTGAGCATGTGCACGGTGTGTCTGTGTGTGTGAGTGTGTAAGTTTTGCAAAAGGTGTGCATGTCTGTGTGTGTGTGTGTGTGTGTGTGTGTGTGTGTGTGTGTGTGTGTGTGTGTGTGTGTGTGTGTGTGTGAGCTTTTAAGAGTTGTCGTTATCACCTCAGGTCAAAATCTGCTGGCATTTATCCCAATCTCCCCAGTCCAGTGAGCAGGCGGGCTGCATGTGTGTGTGTGTGTGTGTGTGTGTGTGTGTGTGTGTGTGTGTGTGTGTGTGTGTGTGTGTGGCGGGGGGGTTTTGTTCATTGCGAATATGTGCTTGCATGTGAGATCTCACATCAAAGCTTTCCCTCTTTTCTAAATGGATGTAAACATCAGAGAGCAGCCATGTTTGCCTGTGTGAGTATGTGTGTGTGCTGGTGTGAGCATGTGTGTGTGTGTGCTGGTGTGAGCATGTGTGTGTGCGGGTGTTTGTGTGTTTGTGTGTTGCTGGGTGCACATGTGCTTTAAATGAATCCTCTGTTAATTAAGAGCTCATTAGTGACACCAGCTCTTTGACCAATTAGCGTGACTTGCCTACTTGCTCACTTGTTTGTTTTCTGGTTGAGACATTACCAAACACGTTGTTTTATTCATCCCTTTTCTTTTACACCCCTTCTCCGGGTTTATTTTCACCGTCTCTGGGGGGTAGAAAACATAAAAAATAGATTATGGTTGTTTTGCGCTTTTTTTCTTGGTTTTTTTTTTCCCCCTTTTTTTTCTTGGCAGGAGAAAGTCGCCCAGCTCCCACATGATGTTTGTGTGTTTCTTTTTTTTTTTTTCTTTATCTCCTCTGTGTTATCAAGCTGTTGTCATGGTCTTTTATCCATCTCATTAATAACAGCGCCCTTGAGGTGGAGCATCACGACCCTGTTTTCCTCGGCACACGGAAGCGAGCGCAAACATGCACGCGGCAGCACACAAAGATGCACACACACACACACACACACACACAATTAACAGCACAAGAGAGCCCGACAGCAGCTTCCTTTGAGGCAGCACCCATCTCAGCCTCCTGCATGAATACACAAGGACTCTCCACATACGTACAGAATGGAAAATACGGCCAAACACACAAAACGTGCGCGCGCGTGCCAGCAGCTTCTCCACCCACTAAAAACATATAGTATACACACAACACCTCGTGTCCTACTTAAAATAAAGACTCAAAAGCTGAGATTGAATTCTGGCTCCACCACAGCGTTGAGCCTCACGCACCCGACAGAAGCCCGCCTGGCATCCTAACCAAGGTACGAAAAAAAAAAAAGAAAAAAACAAGGAGGGAAGCTGAAAAGAAAGACTGAAATGAGGACACAAGGGAGTCACGGTGCGAAAGAGGAAACTGATCCACGACTAAGTCATCGTTACAGATTGGTCTGCGTCCACGCCGCTCATCAATATTTCAGTTCGCCCCAAACTTGAGCTGTTTGTTCCTAATGAATTATTGTCTGCTATTCTTTTTTTTTTTTTTTCTTTTTGATTTATGACACCTGGATGTGAGGACGGTCTCTCTCACCACAGTGCTCACACTCAGGAATCAGTATATATGCAGAAAGGCTGCTCGTCCGCAGGGAAAAATATTTAGAGTGAAGTTATCAAATGCCACGCTCAGAGTACGGTAGCCCGGGGCTGTTGTGTTGAGCCTGTGTGTGTGTGTGTGTGTGTGTGTGTGTGTTCATGTGACATCTGCCATAAATCACAAGCCACAATGCCCTTGTAGCTCTAACACATATCATGGAAATCAATGCGGAGGTCAAGTCGAACAGAGCCACCCAACCCCCGAAAATACCACAGCAGCCAATAAATATGGCAGGCTAATACACACGTCGACAACGCAGCTTTCTCACCCTATTGACTCGCCGCAGATAATGTGTGTGTGTGTGTGTGTGTGTGTGTGTGTGTGTGTGTGTGTGTGTGTGTGCGCGTGTGAGCGAATGCATACATGGACAGAAACACAAATGTCAGTGACTGTGTGTCCATTCGTCATGCTGATGCTGGAGCCGGTTTGACCCGCTGACATTGTGAGAACAAGAGATGCATTATCTCTCAGCCTGCTGGGCCTCTGCGTGCATCATGACAGGATGAATCTGGTGACGTTCTTCAGTTGTTTTTTACTGTTAGCAACAAATCCTGTCAAAGACCCAAACCAACAATGAATCGATCCCTCTAACAAGTATTCTCTCTGCCTGATATAGTTAATTCCTTTGTGCAGTGAGCTCCATTGTTGTCCAAAGGAAAAAAAACTGTTAAAAATATTGATGGACTGAGTGTTGCTGTGGCGTGCCGTCCTTCCTTATGACAAACATTTCAGTTTATTTTGAGTGCGTCCGACAAAAAACGCCATCTTGCTGCGGTTAAAACTCAGATACCTCCGTCACGCTGGACAAAAAGAACAAACTGAAAAGCTAAAAACCGGCTCCGTCGTCATTGTGAATGTGTGCAGTCGGCTTTCACTCACGGGTCACTTGACTCGCTGTTGTCAGGGTTCTTTGTCGGCTCCAGCTCTGATCAGCTGAGAGGGAAACACACAACGCCCATGTGGACACGCTGATTTCCACCTCTTGTTCAGTCACCGTGCGGTGCAGCATGTTTAAGTTTAAGGTCTCTGGCTTCAATTATTTTATATACGTCTCTGTCAAGCGGCACTCCAGCATCATTCAGTCAGCACTGAGTTTTAAAGATATCAAAAAAGGTTATTCGAGGCTGTCGTGTCGCTGCCAGCCGCCTGGTCTCTACTGCACATGTGCAGCTCTCAACAGAGATGAGAGAGAGGCGAGATGTCTCACTCCTTAGCAACTTCCGTTATCATCGTCACAAAAACAAAAAAACGATGCATCTCATCCAGAATTTTACTGGAATATTACGAATGTAAGCCCTTGAAGCTCCTCATGTACAGAGTCTCTGTCCGCGCTGCAGCGGTCGGGAGTTTGAATCCGACCTGTAGCCATCTGCTGCATGTCATCTGTCTCATTCCATTTCCTGTCATTTCTCTAAGCTTTCCTGTCAGCTAAAGCCACGAAAAGGCCCAAAAAATAAACACATTATGATACCTGGATGAAGTCTGAGTTAGTCTGAGTTAAGTTAAATGATCTGTTGCTCTGATTTTCTGGTGTGTTTGTGATGATGAACGTGACACGTGAGAAAAACAAGAAGGAAAACTCATCCACTGGCAGTTTGAAATGAGTCATTCACCTCTTTATGGCTGTTTTTAAAAAGAAAAAAACCTGCACGTTCATGCTAACCTTGGTGTAAAAGTAGTAACAGAGGACCGAATGTATATTAATCCAAAGATGAAAATAGTCCCTGTAAACACACTTTTGGTCCTCTTGGAGACACTTGTGAAAAACTACAGTGCCAAGCTGTTTTAGTAACTTGCTCAGCTTTCTTTAAACAAGGAAGTTTATGTGTGTGACCCGTTTTTTGAGATTTACATCTTCAGTCGTCACAAACAGGCCCTTCGAAGTGAAACAGTAGTGTGAGACAAAAAGACCATTACAGTGTTGGTTTTTGTGGGAATGTGTTTGAAAACCAGAGGAATGTAGAATATCTCCATCCTGATCCTTTAAACACAGGAAAAGATTTTTTAAAAGAGTTTTATTTATTCCCCGGCTTGCAGAACTCCCAGCAGCCTTGACGCACCTTCTCCTGGGAATACATTCTGATTTCTAAAGATAAGATTTATTAATATATATATATATATATATATATATATATATATATATATATATATATATATATATATATATATATATATATATATATATATATATTTTCTTGAGAAGACATCTGAATAGCGATCAACTGACAAGCCACCGAGGGAAAACAGTAAACTGCTGTAATGTGTGTGGCGCGTATCACCAGGGGGTCCGGAGAGTGGGAGATAGCAAAATGCCACTTTCTTTTCCTTATGATACCATGTTAAGGTCACGGTGTGCTCTGGGTAACAACGCATGAATGTAGCACACACACACACACACACACACACACACACTCCACAGACACACACATGTACATTTCCTCTCTCTCTGTCATGTCTCCTATCTCACACGTCTCTGACGGTTTTATGAAAGATGCTCGTGTAGATAATATGTATCATTAACCTGATTTTCTATTGTTGCCCCTAATCTCCATTCCTGTCTCATCCGTACTCTGCTCCACTCCTTCTACCCTGACTAATCACACAGTAATCGCTCCACACACACACACAACCACACACACACACACACACATGCACATCCCATCCTTTACCCCTCACCCCCTACATTGTCAAATGATCATTGACGAGCAAGCGTGTGGCTGACACTGTCTCCACAGCAACGGCAGTTAGGACCAGGAGGGGGGCTGGGGCATCTTCCAGTGTGTGAATGATGAGAACACACACACACACACACACACACATGCACACCTACATCAACACAAACAGAGCAGACAGGTGCACACAACCACAGATACACACATATGTAGGTGCCAGCTATCACAAAAACCCATTTACACACACACACACACACACACTGTCAAGTTTGCACACACGCACACCGACGTGCAGAAGCGCACACACACACCACAGAGACATTAAGCGAGACCTAGGAAACTGAAAAAAAGAGGATGAAAGCCAGAGTGAAGGGAGGGAGGAGGGGAGGGAGGAGGAGGTGGTGGTGTGTGTGCATGTGTGTGTGTAAGTGCGTAAGTGTGTGTGTGTGGGGGGGGGGGGGGGGGGGGGGGGGGGGGGGGGGGTGTTGCTTCCTGGAGAGAGATTTTTTCTTCTTCTTCCTCTCACGTTCACACGCACGCGCAGATAGAAATGAGACACACACACACACACACAAATACACAAACAATGACAAAGCACCACATAATCACTCAGATTCAATCATTTATGAAAGCAGATGTATAATTCAAAAACCAGCATGAAAGATTCACAAGGCAAAGAACATTGTTTAATCTGCCCTCTGCCCTTCAATTCCCCCCATCAATCCCTCCCTCACTGCCTCCCTCTCTCTCTCTCTCTCTCTCACCCCTCCCCCCCCACTTCTCACCTCTAGCCACAGCAGGGATTTTAATCATTGACCACAGTCTGACCCAGACAACTAAAAGGTGAGAGATCAGGTTGAGGGGTCGGGGTGTGAGAGACACGTCAGGAGGGCTGAGGTTCGTTTCTGACATTCTCATTCGTATCATTTCCTTTCGCTGCTCAAATGCACAAAATCACAGTTCACACATCTTTTCCTTTTTCCTCAACTCGTCCTTTTAATTCTCTTCTCCACACCGACCTCTCCCTCCCTCCCTCCACTTGCTCCTTTCTCTTTTCAGTCTCGTTCTGTCATCCTGCCACTGGGCATGTTTAAGCACCTTTCTCAGGTAACCTCACACCTGCCTCAGCGGTGACACTCGCTGCACTCTCTTGTATATCACACACAGTCGCTCAGGAGAGTGCAGACAATAGACGTCCCGGCTGTTCGGCTCACAGGAACAAGCAAGAGCGTAAGAGAGTGTTACAGACCAGCCATCATGAGGACACCCTGGAGTTATTTCAGGGGCTGCACCTCCTTTTTATTATTAATTTCATTTCATAAAATGTCAGAAAGGAGAGAAAAAATGCCCCAGGATGATTTCCAAAATCTCAAAATCACATGTTCAAACGCAACAGTCCAAAACTCAAGAATATTAAGCTTTCTGTCATAGAAGAGTGAGAAAACTAGCACATTTTCACATCTGAGAAGCTGAAACAAAATGATTTCAAAGGTACTTTACTGATTAATTGATGATCAAAATCGTGAACGATGGATTTTCTGTGGATCAACTAATCATTTACAATAAACGACTCGTCATTCTGCCCTTTTAATTTTGTTTAAGTTGGCTTTTTTGCGCCCAATCCAGCTTGAATTTAACAAAAGAGCCATAAAAACTTGAAGAAAACAAGCAATAGGATAACCAATAATGCAAGAGTAAGTGACCAGAGATTGAAGTCTGTGTTAGAGGAATATATCCGATTTGTAGATATAACTTTCAGGCCAGTTGCCAAAGAGAAAATGCACAACTAAAGGCACAAAACTGCGAGCAAATGCCGAATAATCTGCTTTACAATGATCAAAATGCTGAGTTTAATATCAAAAGCACGTATCCGTGTCTACTCCAGCAGCACTGGGCATCTCTCCGTACCTGCCAGAAGACGGTAAATCAATGTGACATCACTCAAGCTATTAATTATGCCTTGAAAGAATGATTGAATGAAAGGGAGATTCACTCTCCACAGCCAGTTCTGAGAGCTGAAGGAACACCAGCAGCACAGAGAAGTCCACAGGAAGAGGAAAAAAAATGAAGCGCTGAAAGAAAAAAAAAACTGGGTCTTACCTGGGAGGTAGAAGTGTGGAGGCTTTAATCCAAACATGGTTCTGGATCCAGTGAGTCAGAGAAGAGGAGTCTGGGTTACAGGAGGGCGAGGAGGGGGAGCGCAGGGGGGCTGCGGTCGGCCGGGTTAAGGAGCTCGTTGTTGGTGCGAGTCATCAGACGGCTCCCTGCTCCTGCTCCCTCTCTCTGTGGGCCAGGAGGAGGGAGGAGGGAGGAGGGAGGAGGGGAGAGGTCAGCCTCTAGTCTACCTCCCTCCCGTCCTCTTCACCCTCTCTGGACTGAATCCCCTCGTGGAGCACAGAGGTGGAGGACAAAACAAAAAAAAAAAAAAAGGAGAGGAGAGGACAGAGAGAGAGAGAAAGTGGCAGAAAGAGAAAGAGGAGACGAGGCGAACAGAATTTCTCCACCAGCTGAAGAAGGACGGGTGACAGTGTGCTCATGCCATCTTTCACTGAGGAGGGAGAGCCTCCGAGAGAGTTGGGAGGGAGGGTGACAGGAAGGATAGAGAGAGGGGAAGAGGAGGAGGGGAAAGAGAGAGAGAGAGAGAGAGAGAGAGAAAGAGAGTCTTCAGCCGACGTCCTCTCCTCTTTTTTTTTTTTTGAGTCCTGCGCTTTGTAATCCCTTCCTTGTTATTCATTCAGCGGCCTCTTGCTCGTTTGCTGTATAATGATCTGTTTTTCTGCGCCTCTCTTTTC
The DNA here is from genome assembly GCF_904848185.1 of Acanthopagrus latus. Lineage (NCBI taxonomy): Eukaryota > Metazoa > Chordata > Actinopteri > Spariformes > Sparidae > Acanthopagrus > Acanthopagrus latus. Next base: position 6,546,386 of record NC_051046.1, on the reverse strand, counting down.
TGTGTCTCTATTCTTGCTTTATCCTCCCTCCTTTGCCTCAGTCCCACCACTGACTGCTCAGATCGCCGAGCACAGAGGAGGAGGATGAGGAGGAGGAGGAGAGAGGGGAGGGGAGGGGAGGGGAGGGGAGGGGAGGGAAGCAAGGAGAGAAAAGAGAGAGGGAGGGAGGGAAAAAAAGAGGGGAGGAGAATCATAAGACGGATGAGTGAGGGAGAGATGAATGAGTTTGTGTGAGTGTGTTGCGCACACACACACACGCGTGTCTCTATGTCTGTGTGTTTGTGTGTGAAATATGAAGAGAGGAGGAAGGATGATTTAGTTGGCATGTGCGCGCGTGTGTGTGTAGTGTGTGTGAGTAAAAAGAGATTGAGAGAAAGAGAAAGAGGGAGGAAGAGAGGCGAGAGGGTGTTGATGCAGTTCTCATTATCAGTAGATTGGACTGGTGCCTGAGTGACAGCTGATTCATCATGGGAGGAGAGGAAGGGAGAGCGGAGGGGAGGAAAAAGTGTGTTTGTGTGTGCGTGTGTGTGTGTAGCTGGGAGGGAAGGAGGCAAGGAAGGAGGAGGGGAGGGGGGTTAAAACCTGCCCTTAAGCATCTGCTTCATTCAGATCTCCTCCTCTCCTTCTCCTCTCTTTCCTCCTCTCCTCCTTTTTCAGCCTCCGGTCCTGAAAATCAACACTCCTTCCTTGTGTGTTTCTGCTTTACACACTGCTGTGTACCCTGATGTGACCGCCATAACTCTATCATCCACACACACACACACACACACACACACACACACAGCCCCAAAACTGGTCACATGCTCTCATTGATTAGACAGGCCTCATATGTCTGACACATCACGTTAGCCGGGCTTTCCATCAATTACTGTCCAGTCTTGGCGAGCTAACGTCCCATCTACTGTCACCGAGACCCAATTCTATCACAGCCGCGTTAGAGCCGGAGCCAGAAACCACTGCCTGCCCACACACATACACACACACATCACACACACATAGCATCAAACCAAGCTGCATCACGGTGGAATGAGATGCCATTAGGAGCAATTATTCGAGCTGGTTCTGTGGCGTTCTGCTCGTTGGTGGTATGGTGGCGTTTTTTGGAGACGTCTCGTGGTTTGCGTCTGAGCGCCTGTGGCGGCCGGTGGGGGAACCTGGCTGCTCTGTCACTGTCTCCATCTCTTCGCAGCAGCCCTCATTTCTCTATGTCACCTCCTCACGCACTCGTATGGAAAACGCAGCCGGTTTCATCGCATGTGCAAAAACATTCACAGACCCAATTTGTAGGATTAGGTTGTGAATTACCGAAGCTTTGGTTTGGTCAAGTCAAGTGAACTTGCCCAAAATCACAAGTCACATTGTCTCAGTGGGCTTTACCATCCGTACAGTTGGGAAAAACTCCCCAAAACCTAAAAAAAATAACACCCCACATATATGTACTTGTTTACAATGATGAAATGTAGCACGTACTATAATCAAATACCATTTCGAAGTACTTTCACTTTACTTGAGTATTTTCTGCGACATTATACTGTAATACTTTTTACTCCACAGATTACATTAATACATCTAAAATTAATGCTACTATGACTACTTTGACAGTTTGCAATCTGCAGAGTAACTCGTAACTGAAGATATCAGTTAGGTATAGGTGACTGAGTGAGGCGTCTCTCCATCATGGTGACCTGGATGACGGCGGTCCACGTGAGAAAATCAGTACACAAATATCAGAATGTCGACAGGTTTTGTTGACAAAAGTGAGAAAGCTTGTGAAAGCAGTGATCCATGAGGAGGCCCTAAGAGTACGATGATACAATCTGTTTCCACCCTCTTCTTCTTCTAGATTTTTTTATCTCACTTCTTAACATTTCTTCTCTTCTTATGCCCTCGCCTCTCTCTCTTCTCTGTGAGCTGTGAGGAGGAAGTGAAGCGCTGATAAGATTGATCGGGAGGGTCTCAAAGAGCTATCTATAACCCCGTCTGTCACCGCAGAGTCAATGAAGAGAGGCTGCTGTGGGACGCACCGGGCACAGAGCACACACACACACTTTCAAAATTCATAAAACACATGTAAACACGCACAAGGAAGCACATTAAGAATGCATGCAGACACACACACACTCACTAAGACTGATCAACAGCTGTGGAAGAAGTTGTGAAACATCAGCCAACCACAAACTGACAGAGGGAGCAGACTGGAGAGAGGAGATAAAGAAAACAGAAGAAAACAGCACAGAGGATGGAGAGGTGGTGCTGGTGGTGGTGCTGGTGGTGGTGGGGGTTGAGACGGAGGACAGGAGCATGTGTATGAGTGTGTGTCAGACAAAAATATGTTATTTCAGTTCCCTTCGATTGGCCCTGCACCAGATCGAAACCAGAATTTGTCTTCTTCTTCTCTGTATCATTGGCTCAAGCTGTTAACACACATACACACACACACAGGCAAACACTCTGTAAACACCTCTGACCTCTGGGTCGAGACAGTCGAGGCCCTTTGGCCCCGCGGGGGTCACGCTCCGCCGCACGGAGCAGGGTCGCGGAGGTCAAGAGAGGAGGAGGAGGAGGAGGAGGAGGAGGAGGGCCAACAAACACACAGCACGATCCGCAATGATTACAGACAACAGCCAATAACGAGCGGCCACCTCTGACCTCATTGCCGTGGAAACGTGAGGGAATGCCTGTCACCGAGGGAGCAGTATAACTCAATCTATCGCCGGGCGGAAAAAAAAAAAAGAAAGAAAAAGAAAGAAAGAAAAAAGAGGATGAAGAGAGGAAGAGAGTTTTTTCAGAGATGTGGTCAATGAAACACCGGCTGCACCCGTCACCTCCGCTCTCCTTGTTGGAGCTCCTGTAGCACAAGACGCCATCATAGTCACAAGAAGCAAAACCACCACCACCACCTCCCCACCTCTCCTCATCTCCGGCTCTTTCTCTATCATTTGCCTGTCAGACACATGCTGTGGCAGAATAAGAGCTGACACCCCGGTCCCAGCAGCAACCAGGGGCTGCCATCAGCACTTAAACATTTTCTCTCTCTGCTGCTCCCTCCACCACCACCTTCCCCACCACCACCACCAGATCTCCCCTGCGTCCATGCAGCACTCTCACTGCTGACAAGGAACACAGAGAAGATGACAAATAAAGGGAGAGAAATGATGTGAGGGGGGGAGAAAAAAGAGAGAAATCCCTCCTCCATCTTGCTATTATTCCCGCATTCCCTTCCCCTCTTGTTTTCACTCCTCCTCACTCCCCCCACTCCTTCCCTCCTTGTCATCTCAGTGAGGTCGCTGACCCCGAGTGAGTGAGCCTCATTACTCAGTCACTCTGTATGCACTCACATAGGGTGGTGGTGGTTCTGGTGGGGGTGCGTGAGCATGTTTTGACGGGACGAACAGTAAATATATTTGTCACTCCTGAAGTCACTCTGGCAGTTTCAGGAGAGACGACAGAGGACGGGGCGTCGCCGCCGAGAAGCACGGGGGGAAGATTAAAAGACGGTGAATGGAGGACGGGTATGGAGGATAAAGTGATGGCGGTGGGGGGGTGGTGCTGGTGTTGGAGGAGGAGGAGGAGGGTTGGGGGGGCGGTGGTGGTGGTGGCTCACGCTGGATCAAAGATAATTGTCAGCGGAAGTCATTATGCACATATTGTATAGAGAAACCCGAGGACGCTTCTTTCAACCCTATCCCTCTCATCATTTCCTCCTCTCCTCTTCATCAGCCTCTCGGTGTCTCCCATGCCATCGGGGATTTAATTGGACGCTGATGGGTTCACAGTGACCTCGAGTGAGAGAGACAGAGATAGAGAGAGCGAGAGAGGGAGAGGGAGGGAAGGAGGGAGGGAGGAAAAGTAAGTTGAAATTGTTGGGGCAGGAATCCACCACCACCCACCATCCGCAGCATTAGTCTGTTAGAGAAAAACACTTAGAAATGATCCAAAACGACTGTCTCCCCCCTCGTCCAAACCGATGACACAGCCTCAGACGCTCAGTAATAACACCCTAAACTGCACTCTTATTGAGGTTTGGATCGCCGCGGTGGATTCACATCGGCTTGGCTTGCGCGTCTTTGTGGGGGCTCGCACTGTATTCCTCCACAAATGTAGATGAAATGGGAGGGAGGTATGCTGCGAAAGAAAAAAAAAAAGAAAACATCACCCCCCCTCACCCCCCTCACCCGCACTAAACTCTGGACTCAGGCTGTCTGGTGCCTGTCTGGCCACCAAACTATCCCAAACGCGCCATTCATGCATGCTCATATAGACACGTATTATCAGAGTGTGGCCTGCTGAAGCCCTGAATCAGCACACACACACACACACACACACACACACACACACGTACAGTCGGCCCGGCTGACGTCCTCCCACCACAGCATGCAAAGCAGCATAAATCAAGACTGTTAATGGGCCCGAGTCACAGGGCTCCACTGTACTTCTCCACCCCTTCAAACTCTCTCTCTCCTCACACCCCTCCCCATCTCCTCCCTCTCTCCCTCCCCATCTCCTCCCTCTCTCCCTCCCTCTCCCTCCCTCTCTCTCTCTCTTTCTCCCTCCCTCTCTCTCTCGTGGGTCCATCTGTCCGTTTGCAAGTATGAACAGAGCACAGTGACACACATACTGAGTGGGAAATTAGCCTGCTGCTGTGACATTCGGTCGTGTGTGTGTGTGTGTGTGTGTGTGTGTGTGTCTGTGAGTGTGTGTTTGTGTTTGTGTTTCTGTACATGTCCATGAAGCATTGCTGTAACTGTACGTCAGCATATGCGTATGTATGCACACACGCACAGATTGTGCATCTGATTTTCGATGCAGAGCCGAAAAAAGATTTACATAGTACGTCCTCTAGATCGTACAGCTGAAGGTTTTTAAAAATATGTTGAGTATTGTTATTTTAATTGACTTCAAATAAGGTTGTTTATTTGAATTTATAGTCATCTATCTATCTATCTATCTATCTATCTATCTATCTATCTATCTATCTATCTATCTATCTATTATCCACCCATCTCTATGTCCCTGCTGTGACATTGGTCTTCAGAGTGTGTGTGTGTGTGTGTGCGTGTGTGTGTGTGTGCGTGTGTGTGTGCGTGTGTGTGTGTGTGTGTGTGTGTGTGTGTGTGTGTGTGTCCACCCAGATGGTGATATCTCCTGGTTATCTCTGTATGTATCTCTTGCTCCATCCTGCAGCTCCACTGGGTCAGGCAGGTCCCAAACCTCGTCGTGCCGCCATCCGAGGTGCCACATCGATTAGGCTCCCCCGGGAAACACACGCCCTCACAGCCAGGATCTCATGAGCGGAGCCCCAACAGGAGGGTTTTGAACTTCTCTCAGCACATTTCCCTTTCTTGGCCTGACCCCGTCGATGTGACCCCTGAACTCTGACCTGACTCTGTGACCTCTAAACCTGCTTCTGTCCCTTCTGATGTTTTCTGAGCTCAAAGGATCATAAATCATCAATTGTCGCAGACACAAACATCAAACCTTTCTCACCGCTATCTTGTACCCATATCATGTAATGTTGTCTTTATGAATTCAGTTGGAATCGCTCTAAATTACCACATGATACACTTACAGTCGCGTCTCTGAGAAGTGAGAGATGATTCTCACTTCTCAGAGACGCGACATGCTCCTGCTGCAAAACCTGCAGCGTTTGTCTCAAATGTGATTTCAGATATTTTGTGTTTACATTGGTAAAATGAATATTTAACTGTTATTCATAACTAACAGGTGCTAAAAACATTGTAGTTAAAATAAATAGAGGAATATGTGCTACATTACTCATAAACAATAAAGATACGAGGTTAATGTGAGTTTAATGAGGAGACACAATTATTATTACAATGATGAAACACAAACTCAAAGTTCACTCGATGGCTTTTTCAAAGCTCTTGATGGTATCGTTACGCCTTCGTCACACACAAAACTTCAGCCATGTAGTTTGTGGAGCTTCAACAAGTAGTTTATTAATCAATGTATTTAAATTAAAGGGTGACTGCACCATTTTTTATCATTATATTTGTATTTACATGTGTTGGGAAGTGGTACTGTATATGTGAACAAGAAGAATAAAGTATTTTTGTGGCTCCAGAGGAAGATGCATGTAATCTGATAAACTGCCTCCAGCGATGTCACACAGCGGATACATTGCATTGTGGGTAATGTAGACACCAGATTTTAAAAAGGAAGAAGAATAGATGGACTATAAAAAGTCAATATCATTGGTTATTGCAGTATTAAGTTTCATTCCTGGTGCCTACATTACCCACGATGCAATTTTTCCACATCTCTGGAGGCATATGCACATGCAGCAGTACTCCCTGCTCACACCTGTAAACACACTTCATTGAGTACAGTTTCTGGTGTGACCCTATTTTGAAAACTGAATCATTGTTTTAGTCACGTTTCGTGCAAACCTCAGTTTGAGAATGTTGGCTGAATAAAAAAAACCAGCAATTTGAAAACATTTCATTTTAATTCAGTTTAATTTCCCACTGTTTTTTGAGATAACAATGAATGTATTAATTTATCAGCAGATTAATCAACAATGAAAGTAATCATTAGTAGCAGATGTCGTACTTTCAAGTGATTATATAGAGGAGATGGAAACCTCTTTGTTTCTTTCAGTGGACCTAAAATCCACGTTGAGCTACAATGTGGGAGCTGAGAATATATTATAGAAATATGCGTTATTGCTCATTGTTTATATTGCTTTAAATAATGTATCGTCGCCATTGTAGTTAAAAATGTGTCTTCCTCTTACTTGTTCGTTAAATTGAAAAGTAGAGGTAAACGCCGTGACCCAGACTGATAAAATGTGTCACATAAACCATAATTTTTATCCTTTCCTTACTTAATGTTTCCTCCATGTGTTTGCTGATCAGTCATTTGCTGAGAAGTCACTTTGAAGGTCTCTCTGCATATCAACACAAATCTCATTAACTGTGATTTCAGACAGATGCGTAGACTGACGCACCGTGGCGGTTTTAGAATATCATGATTATCTGCAAATCACAGCTCTGCCTTCTGGGGGATCTGGCATGCTGCTGTGTGCAACCGGTGCTGTCACTCGTCAGTCAGCTGTCACTTAATATCTTGCACTGCTGAATTAAAACACAGAGGAAAGACTGAGGAGGATTTTTATTTCATTTTTTTTTTCTACTGAGCGAGAGAAACATTTTATCAGATAACAGATATTAAGATGTGTCATATTCCGGCGCCTCTTGAGGGAAATCCTGGCCGACTGCACTAACTACCCAGATCAAGGATTATTCCAGCTCCACTGCCAACACACACACACACACACACACACACACCTTCACACATGCACATCCACATTACCTGGGGGGTCTGAGCTCCCCCCTCTACAGGCCTTCACCCCACATGCTCATCTCAATTAATCACCCAACAAAACAGATGTCAGGAACAAAGGAACGATCTCCAGGCCTGTGGGGTAAAGAGGGGGGGGGAGGTGGAGGAGAGGAGAGGGGAGGGGAGGGGAGGGGGAGGAAGGATGGCAGGAGGAATGAGGAGGGTGGTTCTGTACGAGGCAGGTGATTGGAGGTCGGAGTGGGATGTGTTAGCTGCTTATGTGCTTCCAGCCCCGGCGTTACTGTTACTGTACAATACAAGATGAAAACTGTAAAAAGGAAAAAAAAAAAAAAAAAAAAGGAAAAATAGAGGAGGAGAAAAAGTCACGATGTAAGAGGGGGAGAGAGCGAGAGACGCCGAGAGAAAAAAGAGGGAGTGAGAAAACAACAAAGCCCTGGAGATGAAAGACGGTCTACAAAACAATGGATACAAAATAATGCTGCGCGGTGTGCAGAAATAGAGCAAAGATTGAAAACCTGCCAAGATAAAGACAAACCCCCGCTTTTGAACTGTCACTTCGCCGCGATACTGTCAGAAAACAAATGGCAATCTTGACAGGTTTCAGCTGCCTTTGAAAAGAGACAGAATCATATTTTATTCACAAACGCATATTTTACGGCTTTTACAGCAAAGATCGTAACCTGTTGTTAAGCTCTGAATTCTTGAATCTTTCTACTAAATTGTTGACATCTACATAATGTACAGATGGAGGGAGAGGAAGAGGGATAGAGGGTGGTGGGAGCAGAGGAAATAGGGAGGAAAGAGGAGGGAGAGGCGGCGGGATGGAGGAAAATCTATACGTTTTTGTAACATGGTTGGGGTTTTCTTGCATTAATTCAGGAGAGAAACGCCACATGGTCTTAAGTGTGCACATTACGGGGAGAGCCCATCAATCTGCCGGCATTATCTCCCTACTGTTTCCTTCCTTCTTTCCATCCACCCATCCTTCCAGAGCAGTGGTCCTCTGTCTCTCTGTCTCTCTGTCTCGCGCCGTCTGCCTGTAGAGTGTGTGGACAGTGAGAGTTACAGCTCGCATCAATAACAGGCAGATAACAGCCCCAGTCTTCGGGCTTCAAGCACAGCCTTAAATCACATCAGCCCTGGAGGGAAGCAAATGAAGAGAGAAGAGGAGGAGAGCAGAGGGGGAGGTGGTGGGGAAGCTTAGCACTTATAAGGCTCGCTGCTACTACACCAACAACACCACCACCAACAACAACAACAACAACAGTGCAGCGTTGGTAAAATACACACAAGTGGAAAAAAAAAATGACAAGAACACATCAATTTATGCAGCATAAAAACAAGGCTCGGTGTTGTAACTGAGAGTTCACACACTGAGCAACATGCCGAGAGAGCAGAGAAAAGGAGGCAAGACGACAGTGTGTGTCTGTGTGTGTGTGTGTATTTGCATATGCGTCGCTGCATGTCTTCAGGCCCGTTTTTTAAAAATGTATTTATTTATTTTCTGTATGTCTGTATGACTTTCGCTGCAGCACACAACATGAAAAAGCACTAAATGAATCACTTCATCCCACATTGATCCCACAGCATCTCGGGTAACACCAACACACAGTTGTAGGTAATGAACTGTGGCAACACACAAATACACACACACACGCTCTCTGGTTTTAAAGGACGATTCCCTCTTCTTTTTTTTTTTTCTTTTTTTTTAGCAAGTTAATTGATGAGACCTGGATACAAGAAGTAAAATACAAGCCAGGTATGAAAGAACCTTCCTGGTTGAACGTATGGAAGAAGAAATAAAGGCAAACTGTAAAATAATATTTATTGAGTCAAAGTTTACTGACAGGCCTCTTGAATTACCTTTGATTTTGACTTCTTGTCATAGTTTTGCCCACAGATAACCCATGTTTCAGGTGTTTTACACTTTAATTCAAAATAAAGCAGATTAGATAAGTGCTTCCCCCTGATACCAGATGAAATACTATTCCAAAAAACAGGTGGGATGTTGAGTAAAATCAAAATAAATACAAAGATTTCTGAATAGTGCTCCACTTATTATTTGCAAATGGCACAAAGACAAGAAATCAAAAGGAGCAATTTGTTAGATCAGACCAGAGCTTTAGTTTAAACATTCCGAAAATGAACAGACATCATCAACAGAGTGTGTAGACCTGCGTTGGACATATCTACTAAAGTTAGCATGCTAACCAGCTAGCCTCCTTATACCACTTTGCGCCACAAGAGTCAAATAAGTAAACATAATAAACTCAAAAAATGTCAATAAAGGACATATTTTTACACCTGTTTTCCTCACTAACAGGAAAAATACAACATCTGTCAATCTCAGAGGCTGCATGTCACTGGGAGGCCCGTTGACTGAGCCCCTTTGCACATCACGACTCCAGTGATGTGTAGTAAGACTACTTAGCTCCACCGCTAACTGAGCTACTTGCTAACAGCAGCTAGTCGCTCCAGCCACATCTATCTAAAGCGAAGAGTAGCAAGTCAAGAGCCACCTTTGAATTCTGAACATCTCTTACATGTTATACCTTAATGTTCATTGATACATTTTGTTGTTTTTTTGTAAATATGCACTCATTATGAATCTGATGTCTGCAACACACAAAGTGAGAAAAAAACAAAAGCATCACAACTTTTTTTTTAAATCGGGGTTGCAGTCATAATGTTAAAAGCTTATTTTTGCAGTAATTACGTGACACTTGACTCACTCTGCTCTGCATTTGCTTCACTTCCTGTCACATCCGCGACAAAAATAGAACAAATTCAAATTAAAGTGGGTCATCAATATTCAAGGTGTCATCACCACCTGTCAGCAGGACATGAACTCTGTGTGAGGCCAGTGAGAGTGCTGCTGAGAGGTCTACGTAAGAAGCAACAATGAAACACAGACCAAGTAAATTAAGTATATTCAAATAACAGGGGCTTATTCGTGTGTCCAGATGATAAACAGAGAGATCATATCATCCACAACAAAATTAATTCAAAAACAGAATATTTTAAAAAGTGGAATAAAGTTTGGGAAAATATCTGGATAAAGAGTCAGCTTGTTAACGACTGATCTGATCATCCCAAAAATGAGTGTGCTAATTTTGATGCACTATGTGATTAATATGCTAATAATAATATATCATTACTGCTACTAAAGACATACTTAAATACACAAACAGAACAGAAACAGAAACCAAGTTGGGATAAAATGTATCATTAAATAGTTGTCAAGTTTGAAACAATCAAAGTAAAATTATTATCAACAGGATGTGAACAGCGCTGATGATGTAAAAGAGTTTATTGTAGAGATGCTAGCATAAGTTAGCATGCTAACTAGATAGCAGATTCAGAAATCAGATTTTTTTTTTCCAGATTTCTTCATCTCAGAAAAATAAAATATCTGAAAAATCAGAATTTTTAGAAAAACATCTGAATCAAAAAAAAAAAATCAGATTTTTTTAAATCAAAAAAGTAGCTAACTGAGCTAACAAGCTAAAAGTAGCCACAGTCATGGATGCATAAACAGCATACAGCTAGCAGCAGTTAGCATCTGCCGTTAGCTAGTTAGCTCAGTTATGCAGTTATAGGTCCAGACCACGGATCTATCAAGATGAGTCACAGCCGTGGAGGCGGAGCCCCGTTCATTCCTATGAAAACTGCTCACAGGTGCATGAAGCTGAAAACACTAGAATACCAGTCGGGGCTCTTCTGCATAGCTTCTGCATTGTGTGGCCTGTAGAGTGTTCACAAGAAAGACTTCTGCCAACCGAGCCTGTTTAACTTACTGTTTAACGCCCTGCTAACTTGAATGGGGATAAAATTATTTATATGTGCTTCTCGTCTAGACTTTCCGAATGTTATTGGACTGAATGGCTCCAGTTATGACAGTGAAACGAGTCAGTTATTGGTGGTTGTGACGCTCCAAAAAATGAAACTACCATTTCACAGACCTTCTTTCACAACGCGCCGCATCACATGGCAGTTTAATTACGCGGCTTGACCAACACAAAAACCAGCTTCACATCCCGGCGCTCCTCCTGGGGGCTTGATCCACAGAGTGGTATTATGTGACAGGACTGGCTGTTATACTCTTACTTCTCTGCATCACAATACAAAAAGGTCTTTGATGGTTATTTCTACACATCCGGTCTTTGTTCATTTGTGAATGTTTTAAACGAAACTTGCCACATATTGCACCTTTAAGTATGTTTACTTGCATTTTAATGGTGTCTCAGAATTGCACCAGTGAGGGACACTTAATTGTTTTTCACAATTTCTTAATAGCACTAATTTGATCCATTAGCATATTAAGTACGTTGTTAGTTGATCAAAAATAGCACACTTTACTTACTTATAAGTATAAGAAGTATACTTAAATATCTGACTGCTCCTCTTTCTTGTCCCATCAAACGTTGCTGTAACGATTTTGCTTCTCGCCTTGATCTCAGCGACTGCTTTGAGAGTGGCGACCGCCGACGGAAATGATAACCAAAGCTCCGAAAATCAGACTCTAAGCATTCGTCTTTGAAACCAGGATGCCTCCTTTCTATCTCTTTCTGTCTCACTCCATCCTTCCATCCATGGTGCCTCTATCTTCATCTTCCCTTCCTCCTTCCTCCTGTTTTTTTTTTTTTTTTTTGGTGAGGTGGGGGTCTGTCACTCACACACACTCACACACACACACACACACACAGACGCCTTTACACCCCAACCTCGCTCATCACTCCTCATTTGTCTCGTTTGTCTCTCTCCCTCACTCTCTCCTCCTCTCTCTCTGGCTCCCTCTCTCTTGACATAATGACTCAGTGACACTTGTCTTTTCACTTCAGCGTCACACCGACAGGAGGAGCACACACACACACACACACACACACCAGGAGAGAGTCAGAGGGACTGTGCAGACTAATAGGAGGATGACTGTAGCTCTACAGTAAACAGTGTGTGTGACATCCTCTGAGCTGAGGTCAGAGGTCAGCCGAGGTGATACGACTCCGTCTGTCCTCCCGGTGCTGCAGCGGTCACCAAGCTGCTGTCCATACTGTCCCCATGCTCTGAAGTATGGATCAGAACAGCTAAAGAGATTTGAGAGGATTACACACACACACACACACACACACACACACTTCATAAAGATAGAGAGGCTTATCTTATGGACTGCCGTGTCCCTGCACTATGTTTTGTTCGCTAATGTCATTGTGTGCGTCCACGTCGTAGCTGACCTGCTGGCCTTTTGCCCTGCGCTCAGCACCTGCTGACCCCGCTCGGAGATGAGGTTGGAGGTCACCGCGGACCTCCCAGTCACCCTTCCCAGATGGAGTCCTTTTAGCAGCAGGGACAGCACCTGTTAACACGCACACACACACACACACACACACACACCAAACATACGCCAAGACTGTGTAGCATCACTGTCTTTTAAGAGACATATTCTCCTCTGTGTGATAAATTGAAAAGTATGCGTGTCCCGTGAGTGACAGTTATATACTGACACACAACTCTGTGAAGACATGACACACACACACACACACACACACACACACTACGGTCTGTTTAACATGTCATGTGAGTTCAGCTTCTCAGAGAATGTGCACCGTATGAATGATGACCGGTCACAGCTCACTAACTCTGAACACAGTGGCAGGAGGTCACAGTCACACAGAAGTAACTGTCTCCAGTCTGTGTGTGTGTGTGTGTGTGTGTGTGTGTGTGTGTGTGTGTGTGTGTGTGTGTGTGTGTGTGTGTGTGTGTGAAACAGAGCATATGTTAACCACAATGACAAAACAGTTTCTGTTGTTTCTAGTGAAGTCGTCTAACAACTATCTGCACCCAGCGATTTCACTTGAGGCATAGACATAAAACAATTTTTGACAAACTTACATCTTAAGTGTTCAAATTACACAATGATTGTATCACAGAGTTGAGTTTAAGTGTTCAGATTTAAATATTTAAGATGTTTTGAACAAGTGGCGAAACAAATTTTGCTCTCTTATACATTGTTTTGCAAAAAAATCTAAAATAAAAAAAATGTGGATTCGGCTGCAGGGTTCTCCAGATTACTTCTTGTGTGTGTGTGTGTGTGTGTGTGTGTGTGTGTGTGTGTGTGTGTGTGTGTGTGTGTGTGTGTGTGTGCTGAGCTGTCACAGGAGATCTGGTGAGAGTGGGCTAATTGGAGTTAATTCACCATCTGTCTGTGTGAGCCAGCAGACAGGGTCATTAGCAGAGACAAGTCCAGCCACAGGGGAGGCCGAGAGGGGAATCACCATCCCTCACTTTCTCTCCCTCTGTCTTTAGTTTCCCCTCTTTCCTTCCTGTCTACCGAACCCTCCCTCATCCTCGCCTCTGTCTCCTCGTCTGTTTGATCCTCCCTCCTCCTCCTCCTCCTCGTCACTTTGTCGTTTCAGATACTGTTGTCTACATTTCTTCCCTTTGCAGAGTACAGACTTAAGACAACAAATTTTAATCTTTTGTTTGACACGCTGATCCTGCTCTGTGCACACTGTTGTTTGAAGTGGTGCTGATCTAACTGGGTGTACAGTGATCAGTGTGACAGAAAGAGAGAGAGAGCTTTCTATCCTCTGTCTGATTCGTCAGATCAGCACTGCCCTCTGCTGGCTGCATGAGGGCCTGAGCTCACAGCTGAGCAGAGATAAAAGAGCTGATAGTTGATGACTGTGATAGTTGTGTGTCTGGTAAATCTGCTTAATTGTTTGGGCCATAATTGCTTTTTGAGTTGATGTGACAACACTGCACAGACAGTAGAATGTGAAAATATAATGTTAACCTTATGATGATGTAGTAAGATCATATTTCTTGGCCAGCACAGTTGCAGGTAACTCTGAGCATCTATTTAATATTCAACTCTGTCATCTTTCTCCATATAATTATTGTATTTCTCCAGGTGACAGGAATATATTTTCCATATATGCATCTAATATATTAATATTATCTATTGAGTATTATTAGGGCCCAAGCACTATCACTGCTTCTGTAAGTTCAAAGTGTTCATCGCCAACAAAAAGAGCACGTTTAGCAGCCTGAACAAAACTCAAAACTCACCAAACTCTGCACACACGTCACGTCTGGTGAAAATGTTTATGATTCATCATGACTTTGTGTGGCCGGGGGACTCCATGTGATCAAAAACCTTCTTTGATCTCCATGAAATTTGCAGGACTCATAGGTCTCATCGATATAGCCGGGAATCAATTTTGAGGATTTTTTTTTCTGCCCCAACAGAAAATCAGCCATCTTGAATGCTGTGTGCCAATTTTCGTTTTGTCGACAATGTTTAGAGGACTTTAGGATGTTCAGGCTCAACAAATCTGGCATGTGGGTTCAAACTCAGTCAAGTACAGAACCATTCTGTGCAGACTATGATGAGGCTGCATAATTAGCATATAAACTACTTTTGCTGCTCAAAATGATATTTTATCTGCCTGCTTCCTGATATTACAGGTAGCACTTCAGGTGTATTTCATATCAGCTGCTGGTAAAACGTTATAAACCTCTTGCTGAGCTGCTGGTAGCTTCATTAATGTGATATGAGATTAAGTGAGGCTAACCTACAGACCTTAGACATTATTAAACAACACATGGGCCCCGTTTCTAAATCAATCATTCACAAACTAAGAATAGATAATGAAGGTAAAGGAAACCCTGGTCTCCACTGCAGAAATAAAAGTATGTATCAAATATAGTCAGAGCTTTGACAATGCTACTGAGAGGAGACATTGGACTCAGCATGCTAAAGCATTAAAACACAACATGGTGTAATTAAAGTAAACAGCCAGTAAAGACGTCAGCACTCACTGTCTCTGAGCAGGTGAAACTGCAGTCAACAAACAACTGCATGACCTGAAGGAGTGTCATCAGAGGACAGACGCTCAGATACTCAGTTGTCCTGCTGCTTCAGGCTCCTGTTGTGCCTCAGCTCCAGGTTTTGGCTCCTCTGATTCGTCTTGACTCCTCATCTGATTCGTCTTGACTCCTCGTCTGATTCGTCTTGACTCCTCGTCTGATTCGTCTTGACTCCTCATCTGATTCGTCTTGACTCCTCGTCTGATTCGTCTTGACTTCTCGTCTTGGGGATTCTTCCTTTCTACTTGTCCATCACCTGCAGGAAGTTAGAGAGGAGAAGTTTGATGTCTCTTTGTGGAGGTTTTGTGTTTTGTTGTGTGTGTTTGTTTGTTTGTGGTGGTTTTGTGCATTTTTGGAGGTTTTGGAGATTTTGTGTTTATGCAGGTTTGTTGTTTGTTTGTGAAGGTTTTGTGTATTTGTGCAGGTTTCATGTTTGTAGAGGTTTCATGTTTGTGGAGGTTTTGTGTTTGTTTGTGGAGGTTTTGTGTTTGTTTGTGGCGGTTTTGTGTGTTTGTGGAGGTTTTGTGTTTGTTTGTGGAGGTTTTGTGTTTGTTTGTGGAGGTTTTGTGTGTTTGTAGAGGTTTTGTGTTTGTTTGTGGAGGTCTTGTGTGTTTGTAGAGGTTTTGTGTTTGTTTGTGGAGGTTTTGTGTTTGTTTGTGGAGGTTTTGTGTGTTTGTAGAGGTGTTGCTTTTGTGGTAGTTGTTTGTCCTCCACAAAGAGACCTGGGTCTGTTTTTACTGAGTTTGAGTCCCTACCTCAGTTGTATTTAACCTGAAATCACTTTTCATAAGTTGATTAAATGGAGTTTAATTTAATGGGAAGTAAATTTGAACCTTTAAATTGGTGTAAAATCAAGCTAACCTTTAACTAACAAGTAACAACTAGATTGCTGTTACTGAATTGTTGTAGCTGTCAGTTCACTGCACTTCTACCATGAACTTGACCACAAGAAATTCTTCTAAACCAAAAACGTCACCACAGCCCAATCAGATCCTTATTAGTGAGGCTGAGGGCCCTGCAACAGCTTTGTGATGATCTCTGCATGGTGTTATCAAGCAGGATGCTGTTGCACACAGTTGCAAAGAAAATTAATTCCTGCAATGTTTTTTATTCTATTTTATCACAGAGGTTCAACATTATCTTCAAGGCAAAGGCATCGCATTACCAAGCTTACCAAGATGAGGGCAGTGACCCAAACTGCTTTATCTGCGTCAGGCTAGCCTCTACCTTGGCCCTGAGCTTGTCCTTAGCCAGGCACTAGGCCCAAACTAAACATGCACACCAATAAGGCACCTGTAACCAGAGTACCCTTGTATGCTGGCGGGATCGCACGAGGGCTCGTAGGATGCGCTATGACCAATACCAGCAGCTGATCAAAGGCCTGACTTCTGCCATTCATGGAAACCACAGCTTACAGCTCTGAGGGACAGCACTCAGGCATTTGCCATTGAGGATAGCTGAAGTCCGGTCAAGTTAACATGTAACTAACAATGATAACACCAGGTTTGCCCAGCAGACCACGAACATCTGGATTGCTGTTTCTGAACATTTGTCCCTATCACCCTACGGTAATGAGCTGGTTGTAAGCTCAACATAGTTTAGCTAACACTTTTCCTGAGAAGCTCACACCACAAACCACAATGTTTCTGCAACAACTTAAAAAGTTTCATAAAACTTCAAAAGTTTCATAAAGCTTATCAAGCAGTCTTTGTCGAGCAGGACAAAGTCAAACTAACAACCACTCAAGCTGAACCCAGAGGGGCAATCAGGGAGAAACAAAAATGTTTCTGAGCCATCTAGGAAAGTCACAGTGAGACATGGGGAAGCATCTGAGAGCGAAATTATGACACTGCTTTCTGGAAAAACTACAGCTGAACCAAAACCAGATTGAACTGGAATGACCACAAAGAATCCGACAAAACGGACTGACGGTGGAACCAGAGTATGAAGAAACTCTGATAATAAAGCCTACTGTGACACTGTTAAAAAGTTTCAGAAACACTGTGGTGAAGTACTCTGACTTGACTTGACTTGACTTGACTGTGTCCACTATGTTGCGCTAGAGATCACCCATCAATTATATGTCATGTTGTAGTGTATGATGAGGAAGAAACAACCTGTAAATGTCTTGTAAATCAGATGATGAGTGGCTGAGAGTAAGACAGCGCTTCAGTATATATAAAATACTGTCTGAAATCACTGTCGGGGAGCAGAGAGAGTGATATAAATCAGTTTAATCACCCAGTGAGTCATTTAGTTTGTTAGTGTGGGCACATAAACACACATACAAAGGCATCCATCAAAAAGTAAAAATGTTGATATAACAATAGCAGGAGTGTAAGTTTACAGATGACAAGTGTAAGTCAGTTGAATGTTGGCTGTTAGCTAAACTTCCTCACTCGGACCAGTGAGTCTCTGCATGTTCATGGAGGCGCAACAGATGAATGAGTTCAGAGGTCCCTTTCGACCCGAACCACCAGCGCAGGTTGGAATGATACCGTGTCCGTCAGACATGTTGCACGGAGAACACTGAAGGGCAGAAAACTTTACACTTGGAGGACAAAATGTTTAGTATTCGCCTTGAATCCTCCCTCAGCTGGCAGTGGTCTTTATAGTCAGCAAAGTCCAGACGAGTCCAGTCTCCTCTTCCTCTCCATGTGGTCTTAATATCCCCAGAACGAAAGCCCCAGATTCCCTTCTTCATTACATCGAACTGTGCACACACCAATATTACCATATTTTCCTAATACAGGAACATTTAGGATGCTTTCTGGCTTTGTGAGACCTTTTTTTTGTGAAGTTTGACTCTTTGCAAAATCTCTGAAATAAAAAGCTTTCAGGATGTCTGGTGAGGGTTAGGAGCCCTGAACGGGGGGGGGGGAAGACTCTGTATGATTCAGGGGGCCCAGAGCTAGACGGGAGTCCTGAAACATGCCAGGAATTGTATATATTTATTGTTTCAGAGCCCCGAGTGAGCTGTTGGCAGAGGGGAGGCCCAGGATTTCTATCAGTGCCCCTGAAGGTCAACTTCACTCGAACTACCGTAACTCCTCAAGTCTGGCACCGCTAGACACGTTCAAATATACAAAACAAAGAGGGCGCGGACTAAGTTACAGCCCCTGTAAATAGTAAATCCAATGCAGTTTATTTTCTTAGACAATTGGTTTACAACAAGATCAGTTAACGTCCTCCATCACTGCTAGAAATGCACTTTGGTCAGTTTACTTCAAGAAGTTTCTGATCAGGTAAATATGGACATTGTTTCTCTGGCTGTAAATGTACACATAGAAGAAGAATATGTGTATGATGTGACCCCCCCAGAAAAAAAAAACTTATTTATTTCATTTCAGAACATATAATAGATGACAGGTAGCATGTTGGCTTTAATAATTCAGCTTTTAAAGACCTGATAATATATAAAACCGATACTGCCTCTCTCACACATCCTGCCCTTCTTGTCCTTTTTACACACCAAACCAGCAACAATCATTGTAAAGACACCGCTGTGTGTCCTCCCAGCAGCCAGGGGTGACCAGGTCAGTGAACGCCTCGCCGCTGTTACTCTGGGCTTCATGCCAGGTCAAAGACATTTACACCGAGGGGCAGGCGAGAGGGAGGCGAGTGACACGGCAGAGTCCGCTGAACAAACGCACCTGTCTCTGGGTCGATGTTGGATGTGTGACTAATCTGACAGGTTGTACTCAGGAGTCATGGAGACTGTCTTCAGCTGGAGGATGAGGACGCCTCTCCAGCTGCCAGTGGTCCTTGAAAAGCTTCCAACAATGAAAACAGTTACCTGACTCCTGTTTTCAGTAAACATGGAGAACTGAGTTTTCTCCAGAGAAGGAGCTGCGCTACACTGTCAAGATAGTATCACCAGTATCAGCTACACACGTTTGTGATTCACTTTACAGCAAAATCATGTAATTTCCTCAACTAACCAGATTGTCGTACTGATTCTAATAATTGCCTTTAGCCACTTTGTCATTATATACACACTAAGGGTGATTATTTATCAGAAAAATCATGAAAGTACCAATATTCATGTCTACAATATTGATGCACAATCAATAGTATATTACTCAGAAAAGATGGAGGTAATTGATCAAAATATTGTATTACCTTATCAGTATTTATCACCCAGTCGTAACATTTACAAAGTATTTTTGAAGAGATTTCAAAATCTCACAGTCTTGCCTTAAAAGACCACAATATTACTGTCTGCCTACTGTGTACTGTAGTTAGTAAACTTGCTATTTATTACCAGCAGATTGTATTAAACACTTACAGCTTTGTTTGTTTTGTTGCATGAGGATGATAAACTGGTTATGTTGAAAAAATGTGCTGGTTTTAATACATTTTTTAATGAATATTTCCTGACAGTAACGTCATGTTTATTAACTGGTGATGCTTTAGGATTAAATAAATCACATTTGCATTCACATCATTTGCTCCTGTGTTGTACATTTGACTTGGCATTTCACATTGAGAGTGTGATGATTATCCATCCATGTTGTCTTTAAATTGGCACTTTGTGGTTTTGAAACAGTTTTAATATTTACAATATTAATGATAAGGATGTTGTAATACAAACTCAGAGATATTTATCTATGTAATGACTGAATAAACAAGCTGTTCTCAGAGGATGATAAGGTAGAAAGGTGGCAGGGTCCGCCACATGTAAATAGAGTAATACAAAATGAAATGGTGTTGTCCTGTAATGTCAGTTTGTTTATTCAGTCATGAATCAAAGAGAGTTTGTTTATTTAGGCATGAAAAACAGTAAATAAAGAACTTTCTCCCCCAAAACTGCGTGATGCACCTTTAACATATTAACTTGCTCTGCAGACACCAAACTTTACAGTTGAAACATGAATCATGTGTCTTATATATTATTACCGTAAGCTTCACCATGTCGTGACAGTCAGACATGTATTGTTATGAACATTATGTAACGCAGCCAGCAGTAATAGTAACGATACTCAGTACTTCCACTAGGAGCCGCTGGCCGGTGGCTAACCGCGCTACAAGCTAATAAGCTCGTTTATTCATTTGTGGAGATCCGGGATGATCCGACGCTGCTGGAGATGCCTCGGACGGTAAAGGGGGAAAGTTTCTACGCTCGGATGAAGTTCTTGGATACGCTTTGCGACACGCTGGAGTAAATGAAGACAAGTTCTGGACGGCTCGGACGAGGAGGTTGTTCGGCTCCGAAGCTCACAAGTTTAGACAGCTAATGCTACTCCGACGTTTGCTAACGTTAGCGCCGTAGCGTTAGCCTAGCCTAGCCTAGCCTGCTAGGTAAATATTACGGCTGCCTTTCCTTTCCTACTTCTTCATCCACGCTGCCAACATCGGGACTTTGCCATTAGTGGATATTTTGTTTCGTGTTGAATATAAAAGTAGAGCGTCGCTCTTACAAGATGGGTGGACTTTGGTTACGTTACACACAAAGCTAACGGGCTATGGTTAGCCTGTTCGTACGCTAGCTGACATTAGCTAACGTTGCCGAGCCAGCGGGCAACTTCGCCGAGTTTCGGAGAGCTAACCACGACAGTAATTGTCGCCCACGACCAACCTCCGCTGCCAAAAGCAGTCAGCCTGCAGTCATGTTTGAAATGGAGACACACATATCGTGCCTTTTCCCGGAGATCCTGGCCATTATATTCAGTTATCTGGACGTTAAAGACAAAGGGAGAGTCGCCCAAGTGTGCGCGGCCTGGAGAGACGCGTCCTACCACAAGTCTGTGTGGAGGGGGGTGGAAGCCAAGCTCCATCTGCGGCGAGCCAACCCGTCTCTGTTCCCCAGTCTGCAGACCAGGGGCATCAAAAAAGTTCAGATTCTCAGCCTGAGGAGAAGTCTGAGCTACGTGATCCAAGGGATGCCGCACATCGAAAGCCTTAACCTGTGTGGGTGTTTCAACCTCACAGACAACGGACTGGGACATGCCTTTGTGCAGGACATCCCATCCCTGCGGGTGCTGAACCTCAGTCTTTGCAAACAGATCACTGACTCCAGCCTGGGCAGGATCGCCCAGTACCTCAAAAACTTGGAGGTGCTCGAACTCGGGGGTTGCAGCAACATCACAAACACGGGCCTGTTGCTCATTGCCTGGGGCTTGCACAGACTCAAGAGCCTTAACCTGCGCAGCTGCAGGCATGTGTCGGATGTGGGCATCGGTCACCTGTCTGGCATGACCCGCAGCGCTGCAGAGGGCTGCCTGTCCCTGGAGAAGTTAACCTTACAGGACTGCCAGAAGCTGACTGATCTTTCTCTCAAACACGTCTCGAAGGGCCTGAACAAGCTCAAAGTGCTCAACCTCAGCTTCTGTGGAGGGATATCGGATGTGGGGATGATCCACCTGTCACATATGACCCACCTGTGCAGCCTGAATCTGCGGTCATGCGATAACATCAGCGACACGGGGATCATGCACCTGGCTATGGGCTCCCTGCGGCTGTCCGGACTGGATGTGTCCTTCTGCGACAAGATTGGAGACCAGAGCCTGGCTTACATCGCCCAGGGGTTGTACCAGCTCAAGTCCCTCTCCCTCTGCTCCTGCCACATCAGTGATGATGGCATCAACAGGATGGTACGCCAGATGCACGAACTCAAGACTCTGAACATTGGACAGTGTGTGAGGATCACAGACAAAGGGTTGGAGTTGATAGCTGACCACCTGACCCAGCTGACGGGGATTGATCTGTATGGGTGTACTAAGATCACCAAGAGGGGTCTGGAGAGGATAACGCAGCTCCCGTGCCTTAAAGTGTTAAACCTTGGACTGTGGCAGATGACGGAGAGCGAGAGAGTCAGGTGAAAGCTCTCCTGTTCAGTGTGTATAGTTCTCAGCTGTGTGCTGAGAGGGACTGCCTGTATCCATTCTTAATTTTACCTTCTATACTGTGACTAAAAACCAGGAGAGGGACTCGGCATCGATCACTGGAATATTGTTCATCTCCGCTGCAATACTCCACTAAAATTCAGTTTCAGTCTCGTGCTCTCTCTTGATGTGCATTGTTTAATCTCAGCCTGTGTACAGTTCTTACTATCTAGCTACCTCACCCATCAAACACAGGAGTGCCTACTATCACTGAATACTAGATTACTTTGCATATTTTTGTGACTCACGTACCAATGGAGATTTTGATATTTTTAAAAACGAATCTAATTCAGATAATAGTTAGGCATTTTAACTCTTAACAGAAAGGCTGGAGTACCTTGTATTGAAGTTTTGATAGAATGTTTTTTTTTTTTCTTGGCTGATGTATTTTTTACTTATGTAACCAATATTTTTTGTATTGAATGACTGTTGTTGACAAAATTGTACTTCAAATTGAAGTGGGCGGATCACTCCTGTCTGTCTTTGTTTACCTATGTATAGTTGGCTAAGTTTCATATTCCTGAGGAAACGAGTGCGTACCAGATGTTGCCGTATGCTACTCTGGTCGAAGGTTCATCAACACAACTACAGTGAGGCGTAGTAATTAACCGCTGCCAAGGCTATATGCAATACCTTAAAACTGTTAATCAGTGGTTTTTCTCCTGAGGAGCTTCCAACAATAGTGTCAGAGTATTTGTTTAAAAAAGCAGTAATTTAAGATTGTTTTATATTCATACAGTAGTGATATTTATGAATAAAGATGGCCAATATGTTTCAGTTTGTGTGTTTGACTCATAGCATTTTTTACAGTTAGACCAACTTTGGGTTGATTAATGATTATGACCATAGATCTTTAAAGGTGCAATATGTGGTTTCTGGGAAGATGTTTTTAATCGGTCCTCAAAGGAAAACACAATTTTATACTGTTATACTTAGTTTGTATTAGAAGGAACCTTCTAAGTAGCCATCTTTCTTGCTTCAAACTGTATTCTTGGGACTTTATACACCTCTGAGTGGATAAGACAGCTTGTTTATTCAGTTGGGGAATTACATCAAATATTTTTATAAAATAGAATTTGAATTTCTGACTAATTTTGTAAACATTACCTTTTATGTTTGAATTTCTTTATCAAAACTACGTACCTTTAAGTTTTGAGCTGTCTTTCATCTGTAAATCTTGAGTCTTAAAGTAATTTCTTTTTATACATTTGCTACACAAGATAATAAGGAAAGTACCTTTTGATTTCTTACTTTCTCAGAGGAGCTGAATAAAATCAAGCTAGAATTATGTAATTAAGATGGAGATTTTTGTAATTTCACTCCTCATATGCCTTAAACACACTTAAAGTTAAACACTGGATAATGTTTGAGTCTTTGCGTTAATTATAGGGAGGTATAGTGTTTAAAAATGTCTTTACATTCAGAACCAAGTGGGGTTTGTGTATCCTGCTGAATTACACTGGCATGAGGAAAAAAAAAAACATCACATGATCCACATCTGTGTCCCAGAACCTGGTTTCAAAGCTCCGATTATCAAAGTACTGACCTGGTGTGTCTTTCCTTACATACTCAGAATGTCATGAATGTTCTGAATAAGTCTGATTTATATCACTATATCACTGATAAGTGATGAAATCTGAGTCCAGACATTTAGGACCCCATATACAAGTTTTTCTGAGGTCAGCAATCCTTCATAGTTGGCTTGAAACAACCAACAATTCATTGCATTAAAATGTTTTGGATGATTTACAAAGACGCCGTCAAGCACAGAGTTTAATGAATTGATAATCACAATATCTGGTGATAAATTTAACAGTTACAATTAGCTCTAATGGAAAAAAATATTTTGTACACGATATCTGGACATTGATATTGTGACAATTTGTTGGAATGACTATTTGTACACTGAGAAAATATAAAATAACCATCAGTAATGTTGATGTAATGACTTAAGTGTGTAAAGTATTAGAACAAGTGGAACAATCAGGTTAAAAATGACACTTTACTGCAACTAAAACCAGAAAAACGACACGCCCGCCACATCACAAAACAATATCCAAAATCAAAGACTGTAAGAAGTCTCAGAATACTAATGATAGAATATTTATATATTTCTGAGCTCTACACCAAAACTCCACTTATAAGTCACATTATAAGAGGTTTTTTTTTGCTTTTAAATATATCACAGCTGCAAATGTGAAATCAAATGGAGTGCTTGTTTTCTGGTCACTAGTTAAAGAAAGTATTCATGCATTTGGGTGAAGCTCCCTGTAAAAGCTGATGAACAGAGGTGTCTGTTGTAAATGTTTGGAGGAAAAAAAAGAGAGAAACAAGAAACCAAGGCTTATAATTTATTTATTTACATACATACAAAATCCAAATAACTCACAAACATGTCTGTTTTGCTCTCTTTTTACACAGTTTGATTCTTAACACGAACAGACAGAAGGCAGTACATTTCTTATTACAAATGCAAAAGAAAACGAAAACAAATACCATGAAGTTGACAGAAGCCCCTTAATCAGCTCTGTGTTCCTCAGTAAGGAGTCGAGAAAAAGAAGACAAGACGTTAAGGCAAGGGCGGGGACACACAGGCCAAAGTAAGGGAAATTAAACACTTCTAAAAAAAAAAAAAATGCTTTCTTCTTCCTCTGATGAGAGGCGAGGGGTTAAAAAGGGACGGAGAGAAATTAATCTCACGTCAGAGAGGTTCGACAGACGAGAAGCACGAAAATAAGCGTCCAACTAACATCCTCCAAAAGCAGGGGGCACGTTTTAGTGAAATCCACCCACCCTCATTCATCTGTGATCAACACTGCATGGGATGTTTGTTAAAAGAAACTTCCGGATGCAGTTTTTCACGACTTGTTTCATAACATCAGCGGGGAGGGGGGGCCTGATGGTTGGAGACTCTATTTTAATCCTTCAGGCACAGTCTGTCTTTGACATCAACCAACAGAAACTATTGACAGAACAGGTCAGAAGAAAAGACAACAACACTGGAATCTCAGGATAATACATTTACATCACCGTGTGGTGAAAATATATTAAAAAAAAGATGACAGTTAGAAATAAATGCAAGAAAAGTACTCTCCCATCACACAGTCACGGTTTGAAAACATTTGTAGTTCACACGTTATTTTGACACAAAAGATTTTTTTGACACTTCTCTCCTCAGTCTCTGCTGAGGACACTAACTCGACGGTCATTTTTGTTCAGAGCAGCTCGCTCTTCAAGATTCTGTGCAAACATTCAATGCATATCCATACAGTAAACATTTTTTATATATGTATTATATTTATATATATCTCTATAGAACATGACTTTCCGCAAGTTATGGCAGTACTGTCACACACACACATTTTGTCCCGAAGACAAAATTAGACACAAAAGACAACTGCACTGCTTTTAACTTTTTCAGATTTTTTTTTTTTTAAAGAATGCACAACACCTTCCACTTAATTACCTTTATTCAGTCACTGTACGTGTTAAATATCACGTTATTTACAAACTGATCTAAAAAGTCAAAATCTGCTGAAAAGTGACTTTCATTTCCTGTAAATGTAGATGCACTTAGTAATTAAAAACCTCAGCCCTGAAGATTTCAAAAAATACAATAAAAGAGGCATCACTTGCATCTGTAAGTGATCGGAAAAATACAAGAAAGAAACGGAGCGGGGGCGTCGCTTGTATTCTTCAGTGATTCAGTCGACAAACTAAAGGTCAGGTGGGCTTTAAGTAACATCTATAGAAACTTTGGATGAGACTGAATGATCAGTGGATCAGATCGTAAAGTTCTTACATCATGCCTTAGCACCAATATTACAGAGAAACAAATATCCCTGCATTAGGTCCAGTACTGATCTCTGTGCATGCTCCAAGGCCACTTCTCAAAAGAAACATTGCATACCTCATAATCAAGTGGACGTTGTGTGCAAAACCATCAAAAACTTAATACGTCACCG
Source organism: Acanthopagrus latus (assembly GCF_904848185.1). Taxonomy (NCBI): domain Eukaryota; kingdom Metazoa; phylum Chordata; class Actinopteri; order Spariformes; family Sparidae; genus Acanthopagrus; species Acanthopagrus latus. The sequence goes on along the minus strand of NC_051046.1, from coordinate 6,520,342 downwards.
AGAATAAAAAGCTCTTCTTCTTTTTTTTTCTTTTTTTTTTGCTTCCTCTCTCTCTCTCTCTCACTGGCTCGCGCTCTCTCTCACTCACACTCACACACACGCACTTGTATTTGAGAACTTAAAAAGCTGACCTCTGATCTGTGCCAAAGGTCGGGCCTTGATCCCCCTCTTATGCCAGTGACCCAGCCACAGACTGCACCAGTAAAAACGTACCTACAACTTAATCCCGGCTACAAAGGCGACACGTCCGCAGCTCCGAGGGCTGGGAGTGGAAACATTTGGAGAGCGTGCTGCTTTATTTGGTTAAGAAAAAAAAAAAGTGGCATTTCCTAAGTGTTCAGATGATCGGCCACCAGTAGCTGCATCTGTAACTAGTTACTGACTAAAATACAAAACAAGCATCTACATGGCTCCATGATTTTGCCCACTGAACTCAACCCCTCTTCTCCCCTCTAGATGTAGCAGCTCCCCAGTTGACGTGAAGTGCTTTCCTGCCCCGTGTAAGGAATACGTTTACCCCTTCAAAACTTGAAGGATTTGTGACAGGAATCTAAAAGACTGAGATAGAAGTGAATAAGGTAACTGTGCTTGATCCAGCACTTCCTGCTCTGAATGAAGCCGTCTAGGGAGAGGGAGGTTGGCAGTATGCTCCAAGACTTTGTGCGGAAGTTTGCTTCTTTCATCTGATTTTCCTTTTTCTCTCCCAACGCACCTGTCCCTGACTTACAGGTGTGCAATGACAATTTTTTTCTAAGCAAAGAAAGTGAATTTGGTGAGTTCACAAATGCTAAAGGGATAGATTTTAACTTCTGGTCCCACTGTGATATCTGCTGTATTTAACAACACTGCCACAGACTTTGTGAACATCCCCAGTTCAGTTGTGCAGCTCTGACATGAGAGACACATGAGACAGGAAAGCATTTCAACGTTTCTTTTTTTTTTTTAACGGGGTGGATGAAGGGAGCGAGGATGAAGAGCTCAGTGGGGCGAGATAATGCCCCAGCTTTCTCTCAATCCTTCCGGGAGCCTCGTTGAGTGGAGGTAGGGGGCTCAGCTACAGGTTATGTCTGAGGTCAGTTGTCAGCACGACTCCTCCAGGGCATTGACGACCTGCTCCAGGATGTCGGGGCAGTAGTCTGCGATCTGCTGGAGGACAGAGTTAGCGTACTCCTGCAGCTCCCCGCTTTCCTTCTCACACACCTCCAGCTCTCGCTCCAACTAGAGGGAAAAACATGAATTAGTTTCCAAGAGTCAACACAATTCTGCATTTTTCCAAAACAAAAAAAACTTTTTTAACAAGCCTATAGATCCTAGATATATGTAATAACTGTATGAAATCTTGAGTTATGGCCAGAAACATGTGTTGGAGCAACAAGAACAGAATAGTAATCCTGTAATTTTGTCAGACACTTCATTATGTCAATGGGAAAAAACAAGCACATTTAGGTGACATAACTTTGACGGTCGTTGTTGCCTCAAAGGATTACCTGCAAGTCACGGCTGCTAGGGTTTTCTATAGGCCAATATTCTTATTATGTTACATATTGGTAATTACAGATGTCGAGATTAATAACAGAGCGACCGAGAGTTCCTCCTCTACCTGTTCGACAGTCATCTTCTGGAGATCCTTCTCCCAGTCTTCTGGGTCACTGTGGTGGTAGTGAGAGGGCGGCGTGAGCTGGCTGAGGATGCTGGGGTCCCGGTCATGGCAGAGGTCTGTCAGGTGGGCGATATAGAGCTTGAGCTTACTGCGGTTCTGGGACAGGGCTAGAAGAGGGGGGATCATCTGCAGGATGGGAGGAAGAAGAGGAAGGAAGTGTGAGGAACAAAATGAAATACAGTGAAAACGAAAGAAATCGTTTTCTTCAGACTTCATTGTACGTTTAATGAGGGTTTCAAAGGTTGAACATAGTGAAAGAACATAATGACAGACTCAAACACAAAAAAGGTGTTTTGGGAAAGAAAATCAAAAGATCATGTGCATGCATGCTGCCATCACCATGTCACATTAGCGCCAGCCTTCTCCGTGGTATTACTAGAAAATCCTGTGTCATTTAAATGTGTACAGCTCGACAAAGTGTCTTAAAGCGACTTACTCAACCACTGATTACGCTGAGGTTAAACCGGTCAACACCCCGTGCAGCACCTGTCCGTGTTGGTCCAAATGTGAGGAGCTAATCACTAGTGTCAGAGGGTGCAAAGCTAAGATGCTGTAGTGTGACTGAGCAAGAATCACAATCATCTCATCCTCTTTGCTCCCGCATGCAACACACGGCACTAATCCACGTCCCATCAGCCAATCATAAGCAAAAAATGAACGCTGTAGTTAAAGCACGGGATGAGTGCTGTTACAGAAAGGAATAATGACCATCAACATTAAGAAGGAAAATTATAAAGGATAATCACAGTGAATGAAGATGATTTAACATGCAACAGAGCAATGATGGACACGAAAGGTGTGACGGGATTGGCTTTTCATACACGCTCACCCTTCTTAACAAAATGGCTGAGAGAGAGAGAGAGGGGGGAGGGCAAAAGGTTGGCTATGCCCAAATACCCTCCTCATCATCCTGTTAGCCACAAGGTAAGCCAATCGCAGCATCAGAGAGGAACATTTGGTTAGTGTGGACAAAAAAGTTATAAAACAGAAGAAATCTTCCATTTCAAAATGACAGTCCTCCCCAGACAATAGGCAACAATTCAACCTTGATTACGCCATAACCAGTCAACTGCAGAACATTTACTCCAGTTGTGCGGGATGAAAAGTTGGTGGTTGGGTTCAGCTACCTGATCTGGAGAGGGTTTGTGATTTGTCTGGTCAGGGGCAGTCTTCAGATGATCATCCTCATAGTTGTCTGCCATTAGTTTCATTCTGTTCTGAGTCTGTGAAATGAACACAGAAAGAATTCATCAACTTTACATGGTTTCGGATTGGTGCGTAGACTCTCTGATACCCAATCCAGCATTTTAGGCTGTACTGGAGGCATTTCTATTATTGGTATCAGAACAAGCCTGGTAGGAATAATAAAAATATCTGAGTCTGGAATGAGAAAAACTTGAGCATAAATAAGGCGAGGTTTGCCAACATGGCATATCCTAGAATTGAGTCCAGCAGTACCAACAGGAGTCAGACAAAAGGCCTTTTTTTCACAGCAGATATTGTGACTCACAGGTGTTTCTATTCTAATCTAAGAAAACCACAGGCGCCTTCTATTCAAGTCTCCCTTTAAATCATGATAGTGTGCCAGCATGTACAACAACACCACCACCACCACCAGCTTAATTATCATTTAGCTATCATTTATGTTGTTATCCACACGATTGTTATTCAATGTCAATGTATTTAACGGGTCCCAAGATTTTACCTTTCAAAGTAAGGCTGGCAAAGATTAGGGAGAAAGAGACTGCCTCAATTTAAAACTTTTGTGTGCAGCCAGCATACAGGGAAGCCCATCTCATATGGAGCCATTGTTTTAGATTAGTTTTTGGTTGGCTCGTGGTTAAAGGGAGAGAGTATGGTGGTCTACATCCAGGGACTTCAAATACTGCTGAGAGAAAAAGTACCCACCCCCGTGTGACAGATAAGCCTCAAGGGTTTTATGCTGAAGGCATAATTTACTGGAATTTGGCTTGTAACTTTGCAGTCTGGTGATAATACAAACTTCTGCGTTACTGAAAAGCTTCACTGACATCCAGTTTTTAACATATTCTGTGTGTCAGATGTGTAGAAAAGATAAATGGAAATAACAGGACAACCCCTCAATCATGCTGCAGCCGCCTCCCCACCTGCTGTTTGAGCTGCTGCACCAGTCTGTCTTTCTCCCGCTTCAGCAGAGCCACCTCGTCCTGGGTCTTCTTCTTCTTAGAGGAGGACAACTCCAGCAGGGCGATGTTAGCGTCCTTCTCGCTGATCGCAGCCAACAGCGCCTCCTGCCTGTTAGGTGTGGATTGAACATCGTGGCATTTAACCACACAAGTAAATAGCTCAATTATCATTTATTATTCATTGTGCAAAATCATCCCACCAGCTGGGGAAGGCTAGAATTGGATGACATTTTACAAGATGAAGGCAGCAATCGATACTCCACAGTCTACTCCACCCTACTGTGTGTGTGTGTGTGTGTGTCTTACTTCATCTCCAGCACCTCCTCCAGGTGTTTCCTGCGCTCAGCTCGCAGGGTTGAGAGGTGTGCTTCTTTCTCACACAGAGACTGCTGGGTGGAGGCCAGCTTGGCCCTCATTGACTCCAGCTCCTGCTTCACCTTCTCCATGGCCCCCAGCAGCTCCTCCATCTGGGAACACACACACACACACACACACACACACACACACCAACAACAACTCAATCATGAATAGAGTGAAACAGATTCCCAAAATCCATCAGTGAATGCATGGGGCTTTTTATCATGACTTGCCAGTATGAAGAGCTTTAATTAGAGGAGGGGGCAGCAGAATTCATGTGGGACTTTTGAGAAGTACTTTGAGTTAACACAGATACCATAAAAACTACAGCACTACAATAATTTTTACCTGTTATTTACTATAAAGGGCACTATAGTACTGTTGTTTCATATCAATGCGCTTTAATTACAATCGACTGAATCAGAGTGAATAATTCATCCACAAATGATAATTTTATTGGCTGCTTTGTGCTGTATGAGCGAACAATTACTCAGCATTGCCTTGTTTCATAAGCAAACATCAGGTAAACAAAATCACATTAAAAGTAGACAGGTTGCAAACAGCAACGCCTTACAATATAATGCAATCCAACAACATAAAAGTCCAGAAAAACTGCAGGGTGGTTGTATGAGACTGCATGAATCGTAGAGGCGTTGTGGTTACTGTGTCAACCCCTGTCAGTGTCGGAGGTCACACGCACTGGGCTCATACCTTGGACAACTTAATTTGGGCGAGGTTGGACTCATGCATTGGTTTGAGTGAGTGCTTCTGAGACGCGGTGTGCAGCAGAGAGAAGACAAGAGAAAACCAAAATGAAAGAACTGAGAAAGAGACGGAGGCCAGAGGAGAGGAGGGAGGTGAAGGAAGGAGGACAAACACCACACTGGCAGCAAACGGGTAAGGGGGAAAGAATCTCAGTAGAAGAAGGCGTTCTCCTTTATCTGTGTACAAATATGCATGGGCTGTATGTGTGCTCCTGTGGCTTGATTTATACAGCACTGTCATTTGTGTGTGTGTGTGTTTTTTGTACCTGTTTCTCCTGAAGTGACCTGGCAGCCTCCTCCTGTGCCAGCACCATCTCCCGCTCAGCGGTGATCTGAACACTCTCCCTCAAGGCCTCCTCCAGCTCCTCAATGCGCTCCGCCTTTTGACGCAGAGTGTCCTTCAGAGCAGATGTAGGAAAGGGGTAGGATTATGGTTTCAAGCTACGTCTCCACAAAAGTGCCTTCAGTATAGTACCCTTTGAACCTTTATGTAACCCATGGTAACTGTAACTTAAGGCTAGGACTCTTGAGAGGCTGCTGCTTTCATGAACTGACACACTGTGACCTACACTGTACATTACTGGCTGACTGACAACATTTGCAGACTGGCAACCCTTTTCTTCTTACGTTCATCATCACTCTTCTGCTGCCACCTCTCTCCCTCTCTCGTTCAACCACACTCTTGCTTCACACAGCACACACATGTGGTTGCTTATTACAAGGAAACATGCTTTACTTGAGAAAAGTCCGCAGCCAGTGAGACAAAAGACTGGCCAATCAGTGGTATGCAGTGTTTTCACTCCACCTCTCAGTATTGGATCAGTGTTCTAGGTACCTCAAAAAGCGTGTTGAAAATCAAGATGGCACAGAGCGGTTTGTTTGGTTCCATTCACGACTTTTGATAATGCAAAGACAACTGAACTGGACTGATTGGTGGATTAGTAAGTTGGTGCCAGAAAATGTGATCTTAGTTTGAATGGGATTCCAATCCTCACCTTCACCTGCTGTGAGTTCTCAGACAGGTTGTCCTCCCTCTTCCTGGCCTCGTCCATGAGTCGGGCATTCCTACTCTTCTCCACCTGCTCCTTGTGCTTCAGGGACGCCACCTTCTTCGTCTGGTCCTTCATCTGCCTGCAGGGACACCATGCACGGGAGAAGTTACATGTCATGTATATGCTAGGCTATCGCCCCACTTAACATGAACATTTAATTAAATCACTCTAATTCAATATTGATGGTAAATCAGGGAAAAGTGCAAACGTCTTATGTTTGATTACAGATACGAACCAAGTAAATCTGGATAGGATTTTTATATATAAATTTCTACTAAAGCACAGAGCAAATTTCAATATGCTGATTTTTCATTTACTAGGCCACTTAAATCATTCAGGTAGATTTTTTTATGAAGTCAGATGATTGTTGCATGCCAAGTAGATACAGTGTCAGACAGCAAATACAAGCTATTTTCTAAATCAAATATGGACATCAAGAGATATAGATCCCCCCCCCTTTTTTTTTTTACTATTCTGACATAAAAATTACAACCAAGGCTCTTACAGACTTTAAACAGACCTGCAAAAATCAATCTCTGATATTAGGGTGAGAGGGAACAATAAAGCAGGGGAAAAAAAAACAGGAGAAATGAGCACAAACAGAAGTATGAGAAAAGACAAAGAGTTCAATAGGTCATGATGCTTGCTGCATCAAATACTACGGAGGGGTAAAGGTTGGAGTAAAACAAGGTAGAGAAATGTGAGCAAAAGATGAGGAGAGAAAGGATGTTGGGGTCGGGAGAGGGAGAAGAAGAAGAAGCAAATACTAACCTGGAGGTCAGACTGGTGGAGTGAAAGGTTTCCGGTGTAAAAACAAGAAAGCAGTAAGGAGAAAAACAGACTCAGGCCAGGAAGATGAAGAAAAGAGAGAGTGCTACAGGATTATGTGGCGTCTCTGACTCTGTGTCATAAAGTCACATGGTTCACCACAAGTAGAAGACAAACATCGCAGACATTACATGAAAGATAGCTTGCCTTCTGCAGCCGTACCTACCTACCAACTTTCAAAGCAATATAAATACTACAATGCCAAATGGCAGATTTCCAAATTACAATAAAATCCATTATTTAATGTGCTGAGGGGGCAACGTTCTCCAGAAAAGTGACATGAAATCACTGACCAATTTAGTGGTCATAAGTCTAAAGTAGCAGAAGAACAAAAAAAGATAGTAGAATGCATTCTGTAGCAACCTAACATCACAAAAACAACACATAACAGAATCATTAGAGACACTATTTATTCCAGAGCTCACAATCAGAAACATTCATTAACTACTGTACGAAGACAAGTGCTAGGCTTGAACACATGGTTGCCAACGTGCATGTTCCCACCCACCTCTCCAGCTCATTGATCTTTTTGTCCTTGTCATTCTTCTCATTCTCCATTTCCCGAAGGATGTCTAGCAGGCGGTCCACCTCAGCCTGGGCCTTCCCAGAGTCCTCTTTGTGGCGAGCCACTTCCTGCTCGAGGTTCTTAATGCGCTCGGCCAGCTCCGTGTTGGCCTGAGCCTCCAGGGTTGCATTTTGGGCCTGACAAAAGACGAGCAGTTAGAAAGCAGCTGTATTCACTTCCATGTCCCCAGGTCGGTGTTAAATAAGTGAAAATTATTAAGTAACATCATGTTAGTGCTGAAGGATCTTACTCTCTTAAGCTGGTTCTCCAGTTTGAGGCACTCCTCCTTCTTCTGCTCTAAGATAATCTCCATACTCTTGAGTTTAGAGTCCTTCTTTAGCCCTGAGGAAGCCAGGGATGATGCATGCTCCTTCAGGTCCAACAGAGACGTCTGTGCACACGCACACACGCACACACACACACACACAGAAATACAGATGAACCTGTTCCTGCTTATCAAACTAACAGAGCCTGAGCAGACTGAAAATACATTAGATTTAATACAGGCCTCCGTGACTCATCGAAAAAGAGACTAATGGAAAAAGCCTGACGCTCATTTCAGTCAGTTTCACCTTTATTAATAGAACCACAGTAAACAAGAGTTTGCCTGTATTTGTGTGAACTCGTGTTCCTGAATCCGTTTTTCTCACCTCTCTGTCTGACAGGTCTCCCTGCAGTAAACTCAGTCTCTCCTTTAACTCTTTCAGTTCCTTCTTGTTCGAGTCAAGTTCCTCTGTCTTTTCCCGGTCGTCTCTGTCTCGCTGCTCCTTTAGACGCTCAATGATGCGTTCCTACGCGGGGGCAGAGACAACGATCACATATGCGCAGCCTTCACAAATGTAACGTTGTATTGCTAATTAATATGCAGACATAAACTCACCTTTTCCGCAAGAGACTCCTCCAGTGTGGTAAGAGCAGTGTCAGTGTTGGAGGTGTCCGCTTGCAAAGACTTCACTCGCTCCTTCAGGCTACTCATCTGCTTCTCCTTGTCCCTCAGCTGCTCCTGGAGGTTCTCAATCTGCAGAGCAAATGAATATCAACCACAGGACACACGTTACAGTATAATGATGTATTTTCGGGGTCACTTTAGACAAAACAAGACTTTTGAAACAGCTTCTAATCCAAATCACCTTTTTCTGTAGCACATTAACTTTGCGCTCCTTAACCTCCAGCATGTCCTTGAGGTCGTGGATCTCCCCGTTGAGTGTGCCCTTCTCTTCTGACATTTCTTGTATCTGCTTGCTCTTCTTATTCAGAGTCGCCTCCTTCTCTTCCAAGCGCAGACGTAAGGCATCCACCTGGCCAGGAAAAGGTAGACAACCCCCTTAACATGAGGTAAATTCTGTGCTTTTGTTTTTAATACTACCATTCCAAAGGTAAGAGGGACGAGTCTCTCCCCTCTGTGCACGACATGCATACCCTTTAAAGTCCCCTAGCTTTAAAAATATTGCAAAGCCCTCTGGTCAGTAGTGTAAAGATGTGCATGTACTGTACCTCCGTTTGTAAGATGGCAGCTCTCTGCTCCTTGGCAGTAAGGGACTCCTTGAGAACTTCAATGTGCTGCTTGCTGTCTGAGAACTGGTTGGTGAGCGTCTCCAGCTTGGTCTGCAAACCAAGCAGCTCAGTGTCCTTCCTGGAGAGGTCCTGCTTCACCTGCTCCATCTGAAAAACATGAGGCCGAGGGGGTAAGAAAGGGGGATGGACACGACACTTAGCAAATTTAAGTCTGTGTCTTCCTGAACGTAAGATCCAGAAACTAAATTTGTTTCAGACCTTGTTCTTCATGAACTTAGTGTGGCTGCGGTAGACCTCCATCTGCTTCATCTCCTCCTGGCGCTCTTCGCAGCTCAGGAGTCCATTGGATTTCAGCATTAGCAGCTCCTCTTCCATGTCTCTCAGGCCCCGCTCCATTGAATTGATTTTTGCATCCTGGAGTTGATAAAGAGGAGTTCACACCCACAGCATGGCACGTGTGTGCAAAAACACGGCAAACAACACATCCTGATTCAAGTTCTCACCTTCATGTCGATGACAGTCTGTAGAGCCTTAGTTTTGGTGGACTCAGGGGTTCCCTCATATCGACGGTGCAGCTCCTGCTGGATCAGATAAGATGCCAAAGTGCAGTTTCATATCATTGAATAAATGGGACAAACAACATAACTAGTCCAATAACATGTAGTGTTTTATTTCCCTTAGCTGGACCAGACATTACCTCTCGCAGTGCAGAAATCTCCCTGTCTCTCTGGTCCAGTAAACTCTCAAGGTGATGCCTGTGCATCTCTGCGTCAGCCAGCCTCCTGGTCCGCTCCTGGTCCTCCTCTGATGCCTTGGCAGATGGCCCTGAAGTCGGTAGAAAGACATTTATGCACTCTGAAGTTTTTGTAACAGCCAGACTGAGTGATCGCCCATGTGGTCCACTCGCAGAGGCAAACACAGGAGTTTCAGACAAAAGCTCATCTGTTCAGCGGGGAAAGATATTTTGAAAGTACTGGATTCACAACCCAACAGCAAACATAAAATGAAAAACAAATAACAAAAGATAACTTTTTATTTCATCTATTAAAGATATACTCTGGAGTTTAAATAGGTTTTGTGCCCTTTAGAGGATAACATGAATGTATTTTGGCAGACACCTTTGCAAAGGGGTTTGAATGAAGCCCTTTAGCCTCAGAAGCATGCTTGAGCTTAAAGCATGAATCATGGTTAGTTTATGGAGCAAAGTAACCCATATTTGGCCAGTGTGGGAAAGAGCATGGGTGGAGCCAACGGGGAGCTTTAAGTTGTAGAATGAGACCAAAATATCGAATGAAGTCGCACTCCCTGGGATGTCTGTAACACTTTTAACGACTCACAGAAGCAGAAGGAAATGGACACATTTCAGCCCTTGGGCTCTACTCTGCATCAGTAAGAAGGAAAGTGTTAGAAGTGTGACATACTTCTCTGTGAGTACTGACAACCTTTTTTGATTTTTTTTTGTGATCTTTGGGTCGGCACCCATTATACTCTAAAGCTAAGCAGGCCAAGTACCCTAAGAGAAAAAAAACTTTGAGACCCGAAATGTTTGTAAAGAAACATACTGACTCATTATTTCAAAGAGTTTGCTCTGCAGCATCTCCAAACCTTTGCTCTGCAGCATCTCCAAAAGTTTCTTGATGGACTCGTCTCTGGCTCCCAGGGTTTGCTTCTGCGTGTCAATCCTCAACTCCATCTCCTCCAGGGTCTTTCTGAGGAGGAAGAGCTCTTTGGACTGCCTCTCATATTCGGCCTGTAGCCGCCGGTAGTTCTCCTCTGTGGGTTCAGATGTCAGGGCCAGGTCCCGGCCTTGGTTGGCAGGGTCTTGCTGGAACAGCTGGTTCAGGTCCCTCTGGATCCTCAGCTCATCCTGAAGAGCCTGGACGGTCATCTGAAGATGCTACAGACAAACAACAGGCACACAGGCATTCGTTAGTGTTCTTATGACTGTTTACCGGACTTTAGTACAAAATCATATACACGTGATACATTAGGTGAGGGAAATGCATTGATTATTTGAATAATACAGGGGCAAAAGATCCTGATCCTGTCAGAATATTGTGTTGTAGCATGTTAAAATAAGCCTCTCATCATGACTGAAAATGTAGCGATGCAATGACAGATGCACCCCCAACAGCCGTGCTTTGCAGACAGTGTTACATTTCATGCACGGAGAAATACAAGTGGTGAAACACAATCAGCCCAGTATAGTATTGCATTGTTTGTGGCATCTGACGCCGGGGACACTTGGCAGAGCTGCTCTAAGACAGTAACACAAGGCTGTGTTACACTCTGGTGTGAACCAGCTGTGAGCGTTTTCAGACGACAGAACAAAGAGAGAAGTCAGTGTCTGCCTTCGTTTCTCTCTGTCCTCCTCCTCCTCCTCCTCCTCCTCCTCCAGCACCCCTCCCTCTCCTTCCTTTGTCATTTTCTCCTTCTCCCTCCACCGGCAAACTCTATTCTCCTAAAACACATACATACACATACACACACACACACACACACACACACACACACACACACACAATTCATCTGCCTTGCCTGCTCTCACCCTATCTCCTCCCTCCAATTCTCTCACCTCTCCACTCACTAAACCCTCCCTCTCCATCACCGTCTCCACCCCGTGACTAAGGCTGACTCACTGCTGTGACTGCACTGACACCCCCCCCACATAGGCACAGGAGATACATGCACGGACATGCACGGGCGGACACACACGCACGCACGCGCGCGCACACACACACACACACACACACACACACACACACCTTCTACCTGCCTCAACCCTCATATCTTATATTCTCAGTCTCTCCGCCTGAGGAGAGATAACAGTCAGGTGTTTGAGAGAGCACAAAGAATAGGAGATGTGATCCAAACACTAGGTCATAACTCGGAACGACAGAGTACACACAAACGTCTGCTTCAGCTCAACCACAGCACTGGACAAACTTTATACAAGACTAAATGTCAAATGTGCTAATATCTGCTCCATTAACTTTAGGACTGTATGTCATTTACTACAACTACAATAACCAGTAAGTTGCCAACTGTTTTGTAATTTGAGTCATTTTTTGAAAAAAACAAAAACAAAACAAAACTATTTGAGCTTCTAAAATGTGAATATTTTCTGTTTTTGTTACTCTTCTTTCACAGTGAACTGAATATCTATGGGTTGTGGACAAAAAGGCCATTTGAGGACATCATCTCGTGCTTTGGGAAACAAAACAAACTCGACCAAACAGCTAACTGAATAATCGAGAGGCTAAGCCCACAAATTAATCAACGGGGAAAAATTTCCTTGGTGATTTCATCCATATAGTTTGGAGTATTTAGCAAGAGATATGAGATGATTGTTTGGGGAGTATTTGAACTTGTTTTCCTAATGGGAAAAAAAGAAGATGACAGTTACTTGTCATAGAGAATCATAAACTCAAGTAAAGAGTTTGCAAAAGCAGCGGTAGCAACACACCACAGCACAGAAACTCACCAAAACGACACACGTAAACATTAACATACATTGGCAGACATAGTCACTGTCAGCTGAACCGGCGTTCAAAAAGAGCAAGCAGTTTAACCGAAGCTGTAATTAGCCAAATGCCTAAGAATGTGTGTGCATGTGTGTGTGTGTCTGTGCTTTCCGTTGCATTCGTGCCAGTGTGGGAGGTGGAGGCTGACATATGAAAGCAGACATCTTTAAATTACAGCACCCACTGATTAGCCCTGCACTAGTCGGGCATTACTGGGAAATTAGTCCACAGTGTGATTTTGTGACTCAGCAGGAGTGAAAACAGCAAATTATATAGATCTGCCCATCCATTAAGAATCACAGTGAAACAAAGACTATTTCTCTTCATTAATGAAACACAATTTGCGCAATTCTCACAACAAACTGCAGGTTTTAAAAACAGACCATGTGCCTATATTTATGCACTTGTTAATCTTAAATCTATTTGTTTCTAATGTGTGCAGGATGACACAGACTAGAGAACAAGGAATTGCCCTAGAGTTAATCAAAGCCGGTGTCTCTATACTTTTGATAAAGCCACTGAAGACTTTAAAAAATCTTTTATGTGAAAATTGACAGGGAAAAGGAAGGAACCTGAAAATGCTGGACTTCCACACCTTAAATTAAAAATGAAGCCATTTGGATGAATGGCAACACATATTCAAGCCCGGTATACAAAATTTTGACAGGTATTGGAAGAGTAGGTGCGAAGACTCATACTAGAAGTTTCACACCTTGTTTCAAAAAAACGACGGAACGACGGATGAAAATGAACTTGATAAAATCTCGTTACTTATTCATGTTAATAATACAGAATAAAGATACTTTTCATCCTTTAGAGAATATGATGAAACCATACCAGTAAGTTTTACAGTTTAAGAATAAGTTTCCATTGAAAGATAATTATTAGCATGACTACATGTGATACCATTGTTAGATTAGTTTTTTTTATTTTCTGCAATGGTTAAACAACGATTTATACTACTACTACACATCGCACACACAGTTTTAAATATGTGAATCTCCATATTTCATCTTGTTCACCACATCCAGCAATTTCTAAAAACATACAGAAATGCAAACGCCGCCATTAGACTTATGGACTCTTTCATCTATTAGGCATGAGCATATAGTGGCATATAAGAGGATTAACTAGAACTGCCTCTAACCTATGCAGAGAGGAACACACTTGTACTAAAGCCGACACCCAAGCTGTGTGCTTTCATCTAAACATGTTGGATGTTGAGGAAAAATTAGTAGATGATATCAGAAGCAAGGATTTTGAAGCAAAGACATCTTTTCAAGCCAACACTCACCTGTGCCTCATCTTGAATCACGCGGTATTGTTCCTTCCAGACGGTGATCTTAGAAACTTCATCCTTCCTGAGAGCTCGCTCCTTTTTTAATTCTGGACTCCAGAAGGTCTTGATTGAATTCATAGAGGAACTGAGCTTGCTCTCCTTAACTTCCACTTCTCGCCGCAGCATCTCATTCTCACGCAGGACCTGAGGAAGCAGGATAAAGGCAAATGCAGGTGGTCTGTCTAACCTGACAGGTCAAAAATTCCACATTATTGACAGAGAAAATCAAATGGGGAAAAAATAGATGCACATACCTCTTTGAGTTGGGCCTGCAGGTCCAGTATGGTGTTGTCTCTGGCCTGCCTCAGAGAATGGGGCACAGTGGAGGCCATGTGGTGGTCCCCAAAAGCTAGAGCATCACCTGCCATCATGCCTGCTGGCAGGACAGCATTGCCAGGCACTGAGGTGGAGATGTTGGGGGTGCTGGCAGCAACAACTCCACTGTTGCTGCCCCTTGAGCCATATGTCACCCTCTGCCTCCCCATGGTCGTCACTGTCCCACCACTTTTGGGGAGGTGGTCACCTGCCATGGCAACTTCATTGTCACTCAGGTACATTGGTCCTGAGGTGGCGTACGCAGCGTTGAGGGACTGGATGTTCTCCATGGAAAGCGTCTTGCCTCCTGCTCCACCGGGACCCCCTCCACTGCCTCCGGTGCTGTTGGTGCGACGGTGTCCCATCCGAGGAGAGCGGGGAAGGCGAGGGGAACGGCCAGATCCCTGACTTCCAGTGCCACCTCCATCTCTTCCTCCACTATGGTTGGCATCCCCTCTGCCGACAGAGCGGGCACTACCGTACATCTTCGAAGCTGATCGCAAAACTCAAGAACTGCCTCAAGTTTCTCTTTATATATTTGTATAGTCTTGCTGATTTTGTAGTTGTGCCTTCCACCGGTTGTTGTGAGAATATTTGGTAGTTATCGTTCCTCAACTGGTGACCGTGGACACAATGTTCATGATAAATTATGAGGTCTGATGCTGAGACAAGGCTGACAGACTCTCCTCTTCATACAGGAGCTGTCCAGTGTTAAAGAATATGACCCCAATCTGCAAAGAAAGCACAGTTTCTGCCTGTTAACTTCACATTAATAGCATTTGTAAAGAATAAAACATATCTGATGTAGGTCAAATTGACAAAGCAGCATCAAGTCCAAACTTTCCAACCCTGTAGTGTCAACAGAGGATCAGTAAAGGGGTCTCCATCAACTTCAAGTGGAGGATAGTACATTTAATCGTGGACTACTTTTCTTTTTTCAACATTCAAAACAGTGAGAATGAGCAGAAATGTGTGCTGAGGTTTCCCTGTCTTCACTGGATTCCCTCTTGCAGTACAGACAGTTATGTAACTGCATAAAGTCAGGTCTTAGAACTAAATTCTTCTCAGATGGATTCCCTCAGAACAAAGTCCTTCTGCTTGAGGACACAAGGTTAGATGTGGAGCAGTTTGGGAGCCAACAGACTTCAAGTTTGATCCTTCAGGTTAAACTGAGTGCTGTAACGTTTTAACTGTTGGTAAGTTATAACCTTAGTATAAGCCTTGTCGGACAATTTGAGCTTTACATAAAGCTGGTATCTACCATATTACAAGAGTCTGGACCTTTACGTACGTTATTATATGTCAAACATTCTGGTTCGCGCTGTGTTTTATAGACTGTTTGTGGCTGAGTTTCCATCACAGCCATTTAACTGGGCAGTCTGCGTGGCCTTGCTAGCAGCTAACGTTCCGTTAACATACCGGCTAACGGTTAACGGCTGACATTTCCACCTTTAAAACTACGCGTTGGTCCCGAAATGTGGCCGTTTGCTTGAGAGGTTTGTAAAACTGGTTCGTGGATTTTGTCAGCTGTATACATCCTGAATCTCCGAATCCCCCTTTTTTTCCTCCCAATGTGCTGACGCTATGGATTAAAACTAGCAAGGGAGGGAAAAGGGGATTGTCCATGGTGAACATCGTAAAGGGAAGAAGAAAAAAAAATCTCCCTACTCGCAGGATTGAGCACATAGAGAAACAACAGACTGTAAAACAGATGGCAGGATATCTGTGGTGGTAAGGTCAGTAGATGTGGTGTCAATATGTGACACAGTGGAGGAACATTTCAGCGTTTTTGTACAATCCTAACGCCACCGTGCAGGGTTTGCTTTGAAGACACCCACATCAGACCATATCCATTTTCCTCCACCTTCCACTGACGGCTTTTCGCTTTTCAGCTCCGGCTGTCTTCATTCAGACGTGTCGAAAACATCCATGAAAGAGCTCAAATAGCTAAATGCACGTATGTTTAACGTTAGCTCTCCGTGACATATGGAGGCTAGTCCATCCAATTTATGTGGTCAAGCAGAACCTCTTATTTTTTCTCGCTAACACAATAGCCAGTGCTGAAAATCCAACCAAACAAACTACCTTTCTCGTTGCCTGCTGGAGCTCAAATCGGTGCCAACGCCGAATCCTCTGTCAAATGGAAAACTGCTGCAAAAACCGTCATTTTATGTTAGTTCCTCGGTAGATGTCTATCTGATTTTCCCATCTTTTTTTTTTTGCCAGCGGTACCAGCGGCTCAGGAGAGCCAGGGCGCCTCAGTGACGTCAAGCCTCCTGTGCGCGCTCACGACAGTCTTCCTCGCCACGCTTGAATTTTAAAAGCGCGGTCACGAGCTTCTGGTTGGGGAATGTAGGGAGACAGGGAGAGAAATCAGACCGACGTGTTGACAGAAAATACAGGGTGTAATTAATATAATGGGATGACTGAAAGTTGTGATCAAACTGTGGAATATTTCAAAATTAAATTCACCAAGCAGGCAACGGTGGAAATGTGTGTTTTACCACAGTTTAGACTATATACCTCTGATAATAACCATAACATATCGATTTGACTTTGTTAATATAATGTTACTTTCTTCAGCAGTGAGCTTTTCATTTTGAATGAAATCATTTAAAAGGAGATACATGTGACATGTTTGGTCAACATGCACCAGCAGGGGGCAGTGCTTACTTGCAGGAAAATTGGATCTCCG
Organism: Acanthopagrus latus; assembly: GCF_904848185.1. Classification (NCBI taxonomy): domain Eukaryota; kingdom Metazoa; phylum Chordata; class Actinopteri; order Spariformes; family Sparidae; genus Acanthopagrus; species Acanthopagrus latus. Next base: position 6,503,563 of record NC_051046.1, on the reverse strand, counting down.
AAATGGTTGCTGCAAAAAAAATACACTGATTTCTTTATTTATAAGAATTGTAAACCATAACGAGTCATTTTTATGTAGAACAGCATGCCAACGTAGTATAGCCAGTAATTAAAACAGTGTAAAGAGTCTTTTATATTTTTCTTGTCATTTGTTTTCTGAAATAAATTTGCTTACATACAATTCGAATATGTTTAATTGTGTAATTATGAGGCCTTTGTCAACAGGCTTTCAATAATGATGTTTTGTCAAAACTGTATTTATTAAATGAAATCAATAAAGGAAGATCTCCATTGACTACAAACTAAATAAACAAACTCTTCTTTTTCATGAATGAATAAACTGAAGAATCAAACTGACCCTGAAGGACAACACATTCATAATGTTTATATTTGGCGAACCCTGCCAACTCTCTATCTTCAAATAGTGTTCTTAAGCTTGTTCTCTTTGAATTCCTTCTCCAAAACTACATAGAGCCTCTTTTAAATAAACCTTAATGATTAAATTTTTATAATAGACGCGTTAAACTGAATAAATGGAAGGTCAGATAGAAAACAGAAGTAGAGTAAATATGGGATATGTACAGTCAGGCAGTAAACATTGTTTATGCCAAGTGTCTGTGTAACTGCAAAAAATAAAAATAAAAAAATAAAACAAAATAAAACAAAAGTAAGTGTTTACATTGAAGATATATTGTAACATAGTTGGGAAAGCTGAAAATATAATATCTGATTAAAACTTTCCAGTAAAGCAGACGACTGAGTGATTCAGGTCACCTCTACTAAGTAACTGACAGTGACATTAGTGAAGCATAAATCACGATCGAATCCTAAATGATTTTTCCTCTTCAAGTATTCTTGTTTATCGTGTTCAGGTATGCTTTCCACATAATGTAGAATAAGTGAGATACGTGGTTTGAATTCCTGTGGCTTACATTTACATAAGTATAAATAAATCCATTGTCATAGGAACACACAGCTCCACTGATACATAATTAATATTACGAAGGAGCTTCAAAGGGATATAGTGGTATGTGTGTTATGGTTATGAGGTCATTCTTCACCGGCGCAGGCGCTTTCGGAAAAACCCGTTTCTTCGTCAATATGTAGCAACTGCGCCGCTTGTTTGACAGTGAGACCATAAAACGAAACTTTGATATTAGCTCGTCTGGTAACTTGTCTGTCGGACGCTTGAGGATAATATACATATATCCCCTTTTATAATTTCAAAGACGGATTCACGCTGTGAGGACAATTTGACCGTCGATGACCGTCGGCTGTACTAGGGGATACGACACCGAGGTAGGTCGCTATCTGCCACCCGGCACCTCTATGTTAGCTAGATCGTTAAGGACTAGGCTGCTAACTGTTAGCAAAACCGGGCTCACCAACGAACCGCAGCTAGGCGCAATGTTATCAAATAGAAACAACGTCACGTTTGTGGTGTATGAATAGTCGTGAACCAACTTGTAAAAAAAAATCGCTATTAATTCTGTAGTAACAGTAGATGAAGAGCTAGTGCTGTATACGCGTCAGATATCGTTAAATTGAATGGGGGCAGCTAGGAGGTGGGTCTAGCTTTTTAGGCCATTAGCAAGACCCGCCTAGCTAATGCTAGCTAGCTAGGTAGCAGTGGCGCTATTTGTCAACCGCCGCCTGGTAGCTTTCCAACCGGCGTCACACCGGGCGAACGTATCCGGTCAGCACGGCTTGTAATCACTTGGACACGGTAAAGCTGCCAACATAGAATAAGTGCTAACAAATACAGATATTTAAAAAAAAATGGCAGCAGTACCGAACTGTGTAAAAAATATGTCATGTTAAGCTGAAATGTGAACCAGGGGGCGGAATAGATTTTAGAAAGACGTGACGTGGTAAATCATTCATCGCTGGTTAACGTTTCACTGGTGAAGGATCAGCTAACTAGCTCCGTGCTAGCTCCTTTCGTTAGCAAGCTAACAAAGAGCCGTTGCTCCTCCTCGCTCTCTACGCTCGATGTTGCCATTTCAAATAGCTCTGGTGTCATTTACAAGGCGGCGAAGAAATAGGTACGTAAGACGAGGTCCATGTTGATTAAAAATAATAATTGAACTAATTCGCGCTGTCGTCTCTCTGTATGTATGGTGTTGTTATGGCTGCTAACATTGGCAGGTTTGGTTTTGACATTGGTGGTTGCTTAGGCTGGTAATGGCTGCAAACACGGTGGGGTACAGATGACTAATAAGCAATAAGATTGTTATTGTAAGCTTGCGTATTTATAAGATAATAAGACTGCAAAACTGTCAACAATTACAGGAATAAGCATACTGAAATGGCTCTGGTCTTTTGCATGTACAGCTTAAATGTTGGTCGGTTATAGCTGTGTGCAGCTGTAATGTTTCGTTGTTTCAACAATGGACTTTATGCTAGATATTCAGACAGCGTTCACTAACCCCATAAGTAGCGGAATATGTTTCTTCTTCACACTAGAGACTGAGGAATAAACAGCTGTCAGCTATGCTCAATTAGTTAGTTACAGTCTCTATTAAAAGTGAGTCATTGAGAGGTTAGTGTGTCATTCTGAAAGTCTGTAAAATGCATTTAGGATTTATGCCACATTATATACTTATAAATGCTTATCTTGTTATAGATTAACACTTATTGCAGCGAAATGTTAAATCAATTGGGCACAGCTGTAAAATACAGTTATTACCTAGTAGGACTTGCAATTCATGTAAGGAGAATGCAAGCATGTGCCCTACATCACACGTCCTTGTGCAAGACAGTAAAGCATATCAGAGGGAGGAAACTTTTAAGACAAACCCTCCTTGACTGATTCACTAAAGTAAACCTACAGTGGTAGATTCTGTAATGTTTTACTGCATTACAGCATAATCACCAAGTCGACTTAAGAGGTAATATTTGAAGCACTAGGGTATGAAGTGTCAGTCAGGTGTGCTTTTGTTAAAAGCAGTGTTACTAAACTTTTATGTGTACAGTAAATTCTACTTGTGAGTACTTTGGCTGGTGTTTTACAGATCTTGTTGACATTTGACATACTGTTGGTTACTTTTAGAAGCATGTCAAGCTGCTTGTGTTCTCTTTTTTTCTCTTGCAGTGAAACTGGACTGGAGGATATTCCGAGCGTCTGGCCGTCCTCTCATTTCCCACAATAGGAAGTTTGGTGCCTCTTGTAGGCTGTGCATGTTTGTTCCTCATCAGTGAGTCCTTATGCTTGAGAGAACCTGCACCCTGCGTCTTACAGGATGGATGGTATGGACTTAAAGAGACTTGTGAATCAACATCGGCAATCTGTGCTCTGCTGTGGTGTTCAATCTTTTACAATTTACAAGAGAACACCCCCCATCCTACACCTCCAGTCTCTGCGCTATACATATAAAGACCGTCTTTAAGCAGTAAAAAAGACAGCTGGAGATAGAAGTTGTAAGACTTTCTATCTTTTTTCTTTTCAAAGCCCAGATTGATACTGCTTATATAAGCTTATATGGCGGACATGGAAGTATCCTTATTTTAATTTTTTCGATTATAGTACCCGCTTACTCTTAGTGTGGGTGGTGGGATGTCGGAAAAGCCAGACGACAAAATGGTGAAGTTCCTGGCTCCCCCTCAGAAGAGTGGAAATGGCCCCAGTTCTGGTTCAGATTCGATGGTGAGTGACTGTCGGCCAACCGAAGTGAGACGCCGGCATCACACAATGGAGCGTGATCGCTGTAACCCCGAACACCGCTTCCTACGCCGCAGTGTCATCAGTGATTCAAATGCTACGGCATTGGCCCTCCCTTTACCCAGCAAAATCCCGATCCCTGCACCTCAACGGGTTCAGCCACGTGAAGTGGCACCCCAGCGGCAACAGGCTGCCGTGGGTGCCCATTTGCCAAGGGCTGAACCAAGTTTAGCTAAACATGAGGAGCCTGCTCAAAGACGAGGTAGTGAAGACGAAGAAGGAAGAGATATAGAAATAGCCAAGGTGGATGTAGTGCCTTCAGAGCAAGAGCCTGTCAGCGTACAAGATATCTGTGATGGAGAGGTGGTGGTAGCAGCCCACTCCGCACCATGTTTAGGAACAGAATTGCCAAGTCAAACAGAACCTGAAAGCACCACCGAGGTTAAGGTGAATCATGAAGAAGAGGGGGAGGAAGAAGATAAGGACTCTGCCAAGGCACGGGCAGAAGCAGAGCAGAGAGAAGCGGAGAAAAAAGTGCAGGAGGACATCGAAGAGGCAGAGACCAAAGCAGTGGGAACATCACCGGATGGGCGTTTCCTGAAGTTCGATATAGAAATTGGACGTGGCTCCTTCAAGACTGTCTACAAAGGCTTGGACACTGAGACCACAGTGGAGGTGGCTTGGTGCGAGCTGCAGGTATGAAGATGGGATTACCATTTTTCTTATAGCTTACCTTCCTTTATTGCTGTTTTTGTAATCAAGTCACCCTAGTGTTGCATTCTCCTCCAAGCATCATCATTTTGCTTTTGTCACGCTTAAACATGGAGTGAAGCCAAAGCAATTTCCTTTTACACGGTTACCTGAGCTATAGAGTTATTTCCTCTCCGACAGACATAGCAAGCATTTTCCTCTCGATAGTTTGTTTGGCAATGCATTTGTCACAAAACCATAGCAAAAAGCTTCCCATCTCCCCTTTTTTGCTCTTTGGTGCAGCTCATTCCATACTTGTTGGCAGTGTTTACTTCACCATAACACATTTGCAAATTACCAGATGATGTCAAAGATTGTATAATTTGTAGTTTTTGATTTAGATTTTTTGTTGCCCTGAGAGAAATCAAGTAATCTTAATATTTTCCTATATTTATTTAAGTTAAAGACCCTACATACCTTTTTATAAAATGAATCATGCTGACTGTCTTACTGATGTTAACAATTATCAAATCATTACAGTAAATGTTGCAATGGAGGAAATTCTTGGTTGTGAAAGGTGAGACTGATTTAGGTTATTTTAACACCCTTTGAAGACTTGGCCTCGAAAATGCCATCAAAGTAGGCAAAACTCCATTTGAAGACAAATTGTTATTGGAGTGATTATATTTTGTCATTTACAAAGCTCAATGCAGCAACAATAGTAATAATTGACCTGCACCTTTTTAAAAAAGTTTTTATCATCTTTTTAAAATCTAAGCTTGCGGCTTAATAAACCAGTTATTGAAACCCATTTTGTTATTTTATCTAAATACAATGTTCCTTGGTGTCTTGTTCAGACAAATAGTGATAATCTTAAAAATGCTAGTGGATCTCTGCTGTCTGTCCAGTTAAAGCAGCTACATGGCCCAAAGCAAAGTTTGACCTCATTCACCACATGAATGTTTACTTTTACTGTCACGCTTTCACTGTGCTGCCATGAGAGGCACAGGCCTCATACAGCAGCACATACAACTGTCGCTGCACATGCACTCTGGTTTCTGAACAATGTGAAGATTACAGACACGTGCCCCTCCCCCCCTCGCACAGACCAAATCATGCGCATGCTCAGTGCATTTCTGCTCTGAATGCTTGTGTGAATGTAAAGTGGGTCACATTCCTGATAGAGGAATCTCCTGTGCGAAGTGAAGCAGGCCAGCCTGCCAAGGCCTGCTGCTAAAGTGTCTGTCCACATCCCACCTTTTTAAACTTCCTCACATTCTTACATATTTGTTTTTCTTCAACCCATTTTAAACAAAATTCAGCAAATAAAACTTGCCCTCCTTCTCTCATTGGTTGATATCATGCTCAGAGTTGGTATATGTGTAGTTTTTGTTGTCTTGACTTCATTCTACAATATTATTAGTTTTTTCCTTTTGCATCAAAGCAAATTATTACTTTCCGGATATTGTAGAAGGAAAAGGAAGTTCTGGGAAATTTTAGTTCTTGTGGTCTCTTGTTTTTTTTTCTGAGTAAAGGTTGAAAAGGCTTGGGGAAAACCGAAATGTCCCTGTGTCTTTGTTCGTGTGTTTGTAAAAAAAAAAAAAAAAAGTGATTCAGCAGAATGGACAAGGTGAACCACCTTTCTCCTGCGGCTTAGTAAAGCTTTCTATAGGAGCTTGGTATTTTTCAGTTTGCAGTTGTACAAGGAGACAGATCTGGTGCAGAGGGGTGATTTATTGAATTTTTTACAGTTGAATGAGAACCAGCTTTGTTTTAGACACATGGTCTGCTCTGAAATGTGAACATGAAACCTGACACTCTCACTCCCCTTCGTTTCTATGTCAACTCAAGAGTTTCAGTGCTCAAAACTGTTGAGCTACACATGAGAAGCCGAAATCCCCTCTCACATGGTTGTTAAAGCTGTCCCATGATCACTCAAGCTCCAGTGTTACATTCTTCTTAATTCCTTAGAGCATATTCAGTGGAATATAAACTTAACATATTTTCTGCATGCTATTTCAGTTCAGTTTCAGTTGTTATGTGTCTTTTCAAACAGTCATGCCAGTAATAGATGTATAGTCCTCCTTTATACTTGGTTGCATCAAAAATGCTTGTTTTTCCCTAAGAAAAAAAAGCAAACAAATTCCATTATTGTGTATTTTAATGTTAAAAAGGAGTAGGTTCATCCAGTTAATTTACTTATTGTTTTGTTTCCTGTTGATACCAGAATCAGTGTCGCAGACGGTAATCAGCCTTTCCACTTGTGTGTTCTCTGAGAATATGGTGTCAGCTGGAAGCAACAGCAGCTCCCTTGGCTGTAAGCTAATGAAACAAGTCTGACAGGTTTCTCCTCATGAGGTCTTTCTTAATCTTCCTTAAACATGGCAAAAAATGTAGAGCCACATTAGCAGTCCTATGATGCTGTAATGGTCATTACATGCCAGAAAAACATGAGAACATGGACATGAAATTTGACTTTATGGTATTTCAACAAAAGGGTTTTCCCTGTGTACTTTTCCATTTATTTTGTGTGGGACTATGCACAGAAATAATCTTGAAGGCTAAGACTGAAACTGAAATGACCCTTTAATCTTAAAGCTCAGTCTGGCTGACAGGACTCTAGTCTTTGCTTTTGGAGGTATCATGTCATGATACGGCAGTTTCTTCAGTAGATATTTCACTCTAAACTAGAGTCTTGGATTTATGGACCGATCACTCTTTTCCTTCCCCCAAGCTGTGCTGCATCCATGGCTAGAAATTGTAGGGTGCAAAGTTTGAATACAATTGCTTTGGCTTATTCAGTCTGAAAGGCCATCTGTCCACAATCGTCTAAGAATTTCTAGGCGTCCACCCTTTTTTCACCTCACCCATGAACCCACACATTTGTTTCGGATCTCACGTTGCAGGCATGTCTGAACAATAAGTAGGTCACCACAGAGAGGAAGTCAAGGGGGGAAAAAGAAGAATAAATTTAGGAACCTCCCCTTTCTTGCTCACTCATCCATCTTCAACCATGTCATCTTCCACTCTCTGCCTTCCCACCTCCTTCCTCTCCAGTACTGGCTGAAGCCAAGCATTGAAAGATGAGGAAGAGAACCCCAGACATCCTTTAGAAGCTATGGGAGCTGCCTGTCCAGCTGGCTGATGGCATCTGCAGGGAGTGACATGCTATATCCAAATAGTATACATAGTAACATAGTGACTCGTCTGTAATTACCAGTCATGACTGGTAGTCTTTAGGTAGCCCATTTCAGTTTTTACTCTTGGATGCAACAAGTTTTGGGAGGAAACGTCACATTTTAAAATTGAGATTCCTAACCTCATTGTCAGCATTTTGAAATGTAATTACGGGGTTGACTTCCTCATGACATTCAGTGGTTTACTAACTTTGACTGGGTTATTAAAAATGTTGGCCCAGTTTTTTTGTTTTCGTCAGTCTTACTAACATAATTAGTAGACCATTTATGATATTGCTGTAATAATGGCTTTTTTCTTTCAACACCTGTGTTTCTGTAAGTTATTAACTGCTGTGCACATAATAACACGTCTCATATCAGTTGCAACTACAGTTTATTTCACTGGAAGAACTTATATGTCATTAGACAGAAAGGAGGGGTACGCCAGTGTAAGGAAACAGCATTGGAAATTGCTGGCTTTGTTCATCACAGCACTCAAAGTAGACCAGAAAGCAAAACTTGACACCATTAACTGTGAAGCATCGTACTGTGTCACGATTCCCTTCTGACTGTAACTGTGTCGAAGGTCATGACCTTTCAAATTTTGATGTATTAAATCACTGACATGGACTTTGAGAACAACAATGTAGTTTGTAACCTTTATGTATTTGAATAATCTGGGATATCATAAAAAATCTCCTTATTCAGCCATATTATTGAGGGTCTTTACTCAATAGAACAAAAATGAACCTTGGCTGTAGTTACTGATAACGTCTTATAGTTGACATGAGCATTCATCACCCAGAATCCATAAGGTGAGGATCATAGTGTTATTTGGTATATCAGTAGACCATGTCTGATGGTTGAAATGACTTGGACGATACTGCTATTGATGGCCACAAGATTACAGTTTCCTTTCCACAACATCAGTTTTAGATGTAAAGTCATACAGGCGGTTGTGAAATGGCCTGACTCTTGTCATCTGGTCAGTTGCTGACAGTCACATTGATGTATGACCTCATTGCCAGGAGTTACAATATCACAGGGACACCAATTATTTCTGTCCGATGAGAAATACTGCGCAAACGCAATAACTAAGTCACAATTTTGGTGGAGCTGTTTAACATGGCGTTTTGGCTTTCAGGCCCAACAGCCGTTACCCCAATATCAACCAATGTACCCAGAGGGCTCCATCTAGCCCTCTGTGTCGATCTCAGATCAGGGACCTGACAGTGCCAGCCCTTGGCATGATCACAGGCTTTTTTCACTCTGTCTATTTTTAGGGTTGTTGGGTAATTTATCATGGCCTTTGCCTAGAAGCAGCATGTTTTCCTCAGCTTTGGTAAAACTGTACTTAAATGGCATTAGTGATTCACATCGACAGGGAGCGCCTCAGATCATCATGTTGTTGAGACAGTATTAAGGCATGGAAAGTTAGTTTAAAATTGATGTCATGATGATGAGTTGCTTGTCCCCAAACAAAAGTAAACGTGGAGCCCTGACAGTAATGCTGACCGCCTTGAATCAAACGCGTGTCCTTCTTTTTTTCATGTCAAAGGAAACTTCTTTGTGATCAGTTAAGACTGAATGACTGCATAATCATAACTCTGATAACAACTTGGGCTTTTGCCCCAGCTGCTTAACCGTGCAATGGCTTGTTGAGAGGTGTGCCACTGAACTGAAGCAATAGGATCATGATTTATGATGTGTGTCATGCTGACTCCGCAGAGATGAACAGAAGTGTTGACTAGTCTGATTTGGAAGATATAATACTTTGAGTTTTGAGCATTTCTGCATTATTCTACACGTTCACTTCTGTATATTATTTTACATGCACATTTGTTTTTCCTTACCACTCTGCCTCTCTTTTTATCACATTCAGAGACTTCACAAAGCTACTTTCCACAGCTGAGAGTTGATATTGCAGTGGCAGTGGTGGCAACACAGCTCTTTAGTGAGCTGACTCATCCCCACTCTGTCAAATAGAGCTGCTGTGATTCAACTGCAGCTGCTGTGGCCCTCTGAGTGCCTGCCTGGTTAGGTTTCCTAATTTATAGACATTTGTGGCCTTGCACAGTCCTTTGAAGTACCTACAAGGATTTGATGTTAGGTTTTGAAGTAATGCTTCAAGGTCTGATTTAAAATTTCTGACTGTCTCTGTAAATTTGTCACACCAGACAGGTGCCTAGTGTAGCTGAGGTGTGATAAGCAAGCTATGGCAATCTCAGCTGATAGGTTTGGCTAAGTGTCAGTCAAGTAATCAGGCCCAACAAATTATTTTTGGCTTTTATTGGGCAGCTGATGGTGACAAACCACAGTAACCTGTGGAGAAACAGGCGACAAGGGTCCTGGTCAAACTCAAACTAAGGTCATTAAGACATCTGAACAAACAGATGGTCCATAAAGACTACCATTGTCAACTTTGTTCCCAAAATGCACATTGAGATGTGATGTTAAATATGTGGTTGCCACATGGCTGGTATTCTGAAGGCGCCTTCCCTGAGTTTCTTAATCGCCTCAACCATTGATTTAGGCTAAAAAGTTTGGTTTTTTTAAAAAAATCTAAATCAAATTCTGGTTTGGGGTCATGCATGCTTTCAAGTGGTTAATGAGTTATGTACTTAGTTTGTCCTGTATTGTGCTGAATAATACATGGAAACATAGTAGAGGAGAAGGGTGTGAGTATGAATGAACTGTTTTATCTTTATTCTTTTTTTTTTTTTTCTGTAAATGACTTGTTCCGTTTGCACGTGCCTAAGTAGATCTTATCTAGCACAGGGAATGCCGTTTGTCAACTTGTTTGCGATGAGTTGTCATGTGTTTTAAATGAGTTGTCTGTGAAGGAGTGTGCCTACAGCAGAAATGCTGTCATTGATATAGTAGTTTGGTATTTGTGTGGATTGGGGTGTTGCACACCCAAGAGCAGAAGCTCTGATGCTGCGAACGTGATCTTGGATGTTTTGCATGACTGTTCATATGGTGCACTGAAAGAGAAAGGGGAACCACTGTCCCACTAAATACTGATAAGTAGGTCAGTTGGTCCAAGTGCATGATGGAGCCTCCATTGCACTGCCATCTACCCTCACCCTTTATGCGCATGGCTCCCTGATTTAGTGTCCTCCCTTGCTGCTAATGGTTTGCACGTTTCCATTTAACTTATCTTTTATCTTTGCCCCCAGTCAGTTGTAATCATTCAACCTCAAACCTTAAAAAAAAACTCTTGGAAAGACTGCAGCGATCTCAATTATTTTTTTCTCAAAGCGATGTCAGTCACTGGAAAGTTTTCTATCTCTCGCTGACACACACACACACACAAAGGCAAATGCTCTCTCTCCACTCACAAAAGGGCTGAATTTCCTGGACAGCCTGGCCTCTGGACGGCTTGGCTTCTGGCCAAGTCTCTGGGGGTTTCAAGGGAGGTCTTTGGCTGCTGAGTTTCACTGGGCTGGTCTAACTGGTATGGGTTTGCTGCTCTATCGTCATGCATGCTGTAAATGTAGGTCACGCCAGGAATTACTCAGGAAACTTGAGAAGGGTGATTTTACGCATTCCAGATTTTTTTGTTTAATACACAGACCCCACAAAAGGGGTTACTGCCAATCCTTATTGATACATTATTCAGTTTTTGGAATGTTAAATCCCACTGGGAAAACAGTGCTGTTGGCTTTGCATATATTTTGCTATAAATCATTGAAAAACCCATCAGCTGCCAGGCATTTGTTGACTCTCATCAGCCGTAGATTTGCTTAGAATAGAAGCCTGGGTGAGCGCTTACCAGACACAGTTGGTAGCCAAAGAGCTTGGCAATATATTAGTATTGATATTCATTATAGTCTCTCATTGTTGATGTTGTGAATATTGATGCACAGCTTTATTTAATTTAACAGGTAGAACAAAGTCGGAATTATTCTCCTGATAAATAATCAATTTGCATGCATTACCATGTTGTGATTGACATTTTGAAACACTAACAGGTTTTTTCCCCACATCTAAACCCATAACATGATATGAAGGATGTACGTATCCATTTGTTATTTTTGTTACATTGCCTAAAGCAATGTAAAGCAATACCAGGTTTGATTTGGTATAAGTCAGATTTAATGTTACGGTAATTTGTGCTCTAGTATACTCCATAGATATCTTAAGTATCAGTCATGTTGTTGTTGACCTTTTAAACACTGGACTTCTTGAATCCAGGACAAAACTAGACATATTCCATTTGGTTCACAGTTGTCGGCCAGAGAAAACGGGGCCACATCCCTATGCCCCCATGTGTATGAGTACTTGTGCCAGAGCTATGTGAAATTTTGTGTGTCGCAACAGTTGAATGAAATGCAAGTTGCAAAAAGCACTATAAATCACCAGATATCTGGACTGTTTACTGTTTTTGTCATTAATGTATTCTTTAGAATTGTCCTTATTCCCAATAAATCTGTATACATCTGCTGTGAAATCTAAGTATTCTTCTTTTTGTCACCTGCAGGATCGTAAGCTGTCAAAGACGGAGAGGCAGCGCTTTAAGGAGGAAGCAGGGATGTTAAAAGGACTACAGCATCCCAACATTGTCCGCTTTTATGACTCCTGGGAGGGACCATCCAAAGGCAGGAAGTGCATTGTACTGGTCACTGAACTCATGACTTCTGGCACACTCAAAACGTGAGTCTCAAACTTGGCAGAGCTAACAAACACATTGATGCAGAACTCATATGTGCTGAATTCACTAGGGGCCCTATTCTATCTATAGGACATGGTCTAGTATGGAATGCAAGTACATCTAGGGCATGCCCGACTCCCTTTTACTTATTTTTACTTAAACTGGACTTGATCTTGGTTCAAACTAAGGTGTATGGTGCAAAGATGTTGTATTTTATATTCAATTATATTGTCCGCTGTGATCCTTAGCAGCAAAAGTAACATGTGCATCTCTCCATTAAGAAAGCTAGTGTGCGCTTTTAAGCACAACTCCAGCAGCCTAACCCAAAAGGTCACACAGTTTTCCTTCACACAGCGAAATTATTTAGAGTTGAGTAGCCATCCTTGCCATACTCTGAGCTCCAGCAGAGCTGTTGGAAACTTTTATCTCTCGAAAAAAATATTCTTAGTTTGTTTCCCTTGGAGAGTTTCCTCTGTCCTGTCAAGATTCTACATCTTTTTGTTTTGCTGCTTAAATGTGGCATGATATTTCTTGCAGTTACATTACTGGGTACATGAAAATGTTTAAGATAACTAAAAGCAAGCTCTGTAATCACTAAAAAAGAGTGTACACTAATATCGACCCCCTATGTAGTGTCATTGATTATAAGCATTCTGAACAAAATTTGCCTCAATATATTTGCTGAACTTTATAATGTTAGTAATTTATCAAAATCCTATAAAATGTTCTCTTGTTAGAAAAGACTACATTTACTTTATTTGCTATGTGAGAATATGTGAAAATCTTGATCTCTTGTCCTGTAGATATCTGAAGCGGTTCAAGGTGATGAAAATTAAAGTACTGCGGAGCTGGTGTAGACAGATCCTCAAGGGACTCCACTTCCTTCATACTCGGGCTCCCCCCATCATCCACAGGGACCTTAAGTGCGACAACATTTTCATCACTGGCCCAACTGGATCTGTCAAGATCGGAGACTTGGGGCTGGCCACACTGAAGCGTGCGTCATTTGCCAAGAGTGTTATAGGTACGACTCAGAAGTCATTTTCACTTCCTGGTTCCTGTCCTGCTTCGGGGCAGTACCTTTTCTAAGGTCATATTATGCCTTTATTGAAAATGACGATGTTTAAAGAGGGTATTTTCCTTTTACTTGTTTTTCTGACGGTGTGGTTCAAAAACAGACCACAGCGTTTCAGCTGTCTCTCAAACCACAGCTCAAATGGAGGCCAAACACTGTGGTAATCTTAGATAGATAACCACAAGGCTTTCTCTCTTTGCACTCACGCAGTGACTCTATCAAGTTTGGTCATTGTACAGAAGATTTCTGTTTATGTTTCTCCAAAAAAAGAGAGGGTTTTTTTTTCCAGGCACCTACTGAATGTAAGTAGCGCCTAACATTTCTCATACTGTAAATATTAATATCATTATGATAATAGCTGTCATGCCTTCTTGCAGGCTAACCTGGCCATGGCTAAAGGTATGGCCTTTGCTTCTGTCATAGACTGGTCTTTGTTCTGTGGTTTGGAAATATGTGGTCTGTTTGCCAGTTATACCTATGATGTTTAACATCTCTTTCTATGGGTTTGCCTCAACAGGTTTTTTTTTTTTCCTAGTGTTTGTCTCTTACTGTCTTTTAAAGTATTGCAGGACCGCAGAATCTTTTTGCTCCATCTTTGTGTCCAGGGAGCTCTCCCCACTTTCTCTCTGTCAGCCTTACTCCTTTTGTTTTTTGTTTTGTTTTGTTTTTTTATTTTATTTTTATTTTCACATTCTTGGGTATGTTTTTAAAATGTAGGCTCTAGCCTCAGCTGTGCCCAATTCTGCTGTTTGGAATGAATAGGGTACTGCTGGTCATTGAGTAAGTATGAACTTTTTGGGCCTGGTAAGTCTGACAGTGTGCTGTAACACACATCAATATCAAAAACAAATTAATTCATATAACCAAATGAGTTTTTCTGTGTAAGACCTGAGATTGAATGTAAAACGATCAATTAATAGACAACGGCTAATGTGCAAAGACACACTGCTCAGCACAGTAACTAGCTATGGGATCTGCTTCTCTCAGCCTTGACCATAACAGCTTCCTCCTGCAGGTCAGGAAGAGATGGTAAGTCTGTCTTCGAAAGGTGAGGGTACTTCAAAAGAAATGGTTACTGTGGATGTAAGGTTAAGGTCTTGACAAAAGTTATTTCCATAGCTGGTAATGTTTCTCTTACTGAGATCATTGGCATCCCTTTGAACAAACTGCACTGTATTCTGATGGGTATTATTCTCAAATGTCTCATTTGAAACTTTTTGAACATTGCAAAGAACATCCATTTTGGCTAACAAGTGTGTTCTGTACATTGGCTTAACTCAGTCACTTTTATATATAACTACATGTTAAGGTCTTACACAGACAAACACGTGCTTTCTTCTCTACAGTCTAACTGAGCCCAGCCTCTCCCTCCTTTTTTGTTTTCTGTCTCTTTTTTTGCTTTCCTTCCCCTTTTCTTTTTTTTTCTCTCTCTTCAAACTTTCACCTCACAGGTTCTACTCCAGGAGATGTCAGCAGGCTGGTCACTCTTCTCATCCTCCTCTTCCTCAACCCCTCATGGGTTAGAGGAGCAGAGGGGCAATGGGTTATGAGAAGCCCACTCAATCAGTAAGGGAGTTCGAGAGTTCTGAATAGTTGTTTTGATTTAAGGTACCCCTGAGTTCATGGCGCCTGAGATGTATGAGGAGAAGTACGACGAGTCAGTGGATGTGTATGCCTTTGGAATGTGCATGCTGGAGATGGCCACCTCAGAGTACCCTTACTCAGAGTGCCAGAATGCTGCACAGATCTACCGCAGAGTTACCAGCGTAAGTCTTCTTTTCAACTCTCCATGTCACCCCTCTGCCCTGCCTTCACCTCTTCCTTTATGCCAAGAAGGCTAGTATCCCATTCTGGAATGATTTTATATTCCCACTGACACCTCTCAACCTTATATTACATTTCTGTCCTCCAATTTTGTATTTCATCTCTTAACTTCAGTGTGTTCCTATAGCTCCCATATGAGTTCACATTTTCCAAACTTAGAAAACCTCAGAAAGAGAAAATGTGTTATTAAAACCAACAAGCCTCTTTGCTTCATGTCATACTGTTCTTTATTTTCCCTTTTCTTCTGAATTACGGTGTGTGTTCTTTAAGCATGTAGACCTCTAGGTGTGGATTATTGATAAGGGGCTGAACAAGCGCAGTCTTGTGATGTTGCCACAAGGGCAGTAACTGTCCTGGAAAAAACACATATTTTTCATCTTATCATGCAGTTCATACTGACTTGGGTAATAAATGCATAGTGACTCATATGACTTATACTTTTGCAAGTATAAGAGTCTCATAGATAAGTTGGTTAAAATGTTCCTTAAATGTTATCTACATAGTGAACCTTGAAATCTATACTAATACGCTCAGTTTATCATTAACTGCAAAGTACAAATACTAAAGTCTTTGCCACGTTATTCAACAGAGGATGTTTTAATCACCCTACTTCTTAAGTTGTTCTCACATTCTCTATAAGCCACAAATAGCCCATACTGCATAGCACCAAACAGTTGACTCAGTTGAGAAGCATAGTGCTATTGTGCTGCATTTAGCTAGTGTCACATGCTCAGCTTTTACAGTACCATTCCTTGGGGAGATCGGCTGTTGTTCTTCCTATTCTGACATTAAGCTCAGTTGTTCAGTCCTCCATTTTGCTGTAGCCCTAGGTAGCTTCCTGAGACTGTTCCCTTAATTCATGACCTCTTTAACCCAAACCCTAGCCATCCTACTGACTTATGCCCTCCTTTTCCCCATCACGTTTTTAAATGCCTTTTTTTTAATGCCACCATGTAAAAGCATGCTGTCCTTCTCAACATTATTTGACAAGTTTGCTATGGAGGTTAAGTTTCCTCAAAGCAAACCCTTCCACTTCAGTGTTTGACATTTGAGAGTCATTCTAAAACAAAACTAAAAGAGGAAGTTCATTTAAGGCTGCAGCTGTCTCATTAATCTGGGACTTTACAAATATTTTTTATGGTGTTAGTGTAGAGTCTCTGAACTGAAATTGACAACATGGTTTGGGTAGCTGCCAAAATAAAAAGGTCAGATTAGAAGAGGAACCATTCTCATTCAGGATTCTGTGTTTCCTGTAGGGGGTGAAGCCGGGCAGCTTCGACAAGGTGGCCATTCCAGAAGTGAAGGAGATCATCGAGGGATGTATTCGCCAGAACAAGGACGAGAGGTCTCTGACTTAAGAGAACATTGAACAGGTATAGAGTAGCTCTCCAAGAAAACATGCATTTGCTCACTGCTTGTCTCTCTCCGTTCAGGTACTCAATCAAGGACCTTCTGAACCATGCCTTCTTCCAGGAGGACACAGGGGTGCGAGTGGAGTTGGCAGAAGAAGATGATGGAGAAATGGTGGCTATTAAGCTGTGGCTGAGAATTGAGGATGTGAAGAAACTCAAGGGGAAATACAAAGACAACGAAGCTATTGAGTTTTCGTTTGACCTCAACAAAGACGTCCCAGAGGATGTGGCTCAGGAGATGGTGAATTAAATTTAAAATGCTTTAATCTGCCTTTGCCACCTCATGAAATGAAAGAGTTTCTCTCGCAATCTTTGAAATGTTCAATACTGAATTATTTGTAATGTCTGTTTTCTGTAGGTTGAGTCTGGTTATGTGTGTGACGGCGACCACAAGACCATTGCAAAGGCCATAAAGGACAGGGTGTCTCTAATTAGTCGTAAGAGAGCACAGCGACAACAGGTGAGTCCATGCTCCCCATAGTGCAATTAATGTCATTAATGTATTCTGGATTCTACTGTCAGCCACAGAATGTACGTACCTGTCCTGTGATGTGGAGATTTTGTCATTCATTGCTATCATAAGGGATTTTAATACCTCTGCTGTTGATTATCTTGAAGGTCCGAGAAGATCAGGAGAAGAGGAGGATAGAAGAAGAACAGCAGAGTCTACTACTGCAAGCACAGCAACAAGGCCAACAGCCGGGCACAGAGATGCCTCAGTCCCAGCCTGTGCGACAGCCAGCTTCTTACGTCCCTTCACAACCAACCCAACACAGCACACAGATTTCTGCCCAAACTCCATCTCAGCAGAGCCTTCAGAGCTCCAACTACAGCACTTCTCAATCAGTGCAACTGACTGGCATGCCACAGGGGGTCCCGTTTGTCCCCCACTCAACTGGACAACTCCCAGGGTCAGTTCAGGGTCAGAGTGTGGCCCCCATCCAGCCAGAGTCAGAGGAGCCTGAGACTGACCAACACCAACAAATACAGCATGGTGGAGGGGGTATGCATATCTTAAATGCATTCACCTTCAAAAATCAAACTATTCTAGATCTGTCCATAAATGAAATTAACCCTCTTGTCCTTTTCTAACAGCTGTTCACATGGGAGACAGACCACCTGCTTCCTCCATCCATCCTGAAACCCAACCTCCTCAGTCTGGAATATCATACAGCTCCCCTTCGGGTCAGCATGTGCAGCCCCAGGTGTCATGCCCGCAGACACAAAATGATCAAACGCAGCAGCAGCAGCAGTTGTCGGTGGTGAGTCATTTAGAAAGTAGGACATAATCTTGTGTGTTGAAGAGAACCAGATGTTTTCCCCTTGGTATGGGTTCCTCAAAATTAAGAATTATTTGATCTTCTTGCTACAAGTTTACTTTCTTCTTTGCCTCATTTTAACCATGTGCTGCTTTTGTCTCTCTGTTGTGCATAAGATTCAACCTCAGATGCAAGGTGTTCAGCCTGAAGTTGTTCCTGTTGCACCAGGCAGCCAGCCTGTTCCAGGGGCACCTCCACAGGTAAACTTTGTGCTGCATGTGTTAATGTCTTTAAAGAGTTACTTCAAACCAAGTGAGAAGTCTGACCTCTGGTTAAATATTTTCAAATCCTTTGCATGTAAAAACACACCTTGTAGCAATATCTGTTGGGGCTGAACATGCCCTGACATGTCTAAATCAGTGCAGCAAATGTGAACTTCAACCACTCAAGGTCAGCAGAATCTGATTTTCCGAGGGTGTGAAGTTAACCTTCAAAGCCTATAATGTATTCTCTGGGACAGGCAGCTGTGTTGTACCAACTGAGTGTTCAGAATCCCGAGAGTTCGTCATATTTACCCTAGTTTGCTTTTTCCCCCTTTTCAATCTCAAACTTTCCCATTCTTACCCTGTGTTATGTTTTGTTTCTTATAGTACGGCGTTTACTACCAACCATCGCTTCCCCCTCAGGTAGATAAAATGTCCCATTTTCCTGTTACCACTTTTAAGTACACCCACAGCCTTTTGGATAACATGTTGTTGGAAACAAAATGCACTTGTCTGTATCTTCATCTGCATTGTAGACTCAGCCTTTGCCGTCCATTTTGACTCAGTTGTCGTTATAGTTGATAAGTGGAAACCATGTCAAAAATATTACATACAGTATTTTTTTTTTTTACTTGCAAGTTCCGTGTGGCTCAACTTGCAATGCCTTTCTAAATTACAATCTAAATGTATCTAAATGAGGATGTTAAATGTTCACACATCAGTGCCTTGTTGCCCTATATTCTCAATGAGTAAATGGTGTGATTCATGCAGCTATGTTATCCAACAGGTAAGTGCATGTGACTTTGGAAAGGAGGCAAAGTAAATATCTGAAATATTTAGAATGGAAAGAAACTGGATTTTCAGGAAGTAACCGAAATGTTACTGTAAAAGTATGTCATATGTGTTTATCTTGTATTTTCTCTCTGATTGGATTCTTATTTGTTATCACACCATCTTTCTCCCCTCTGGTCTTACAGATTCCCACCCAGCAAGTGATGATACCCCCATCTTCTCAGTCGTCCTCCCCCCAACAGCAGCAACAGCCAGAGAGTAGCAGTACTCTACAGATCTCCAGTCTACCACAGACACAACAGCTACAGGTGACACACATACCTCCTCTGCTCATACATAACATGCAAATTCATCTGTTCTTGCTTGACACATATGCTGACATACATAGATGTTTAAACAGTCACTCAATTCCACTGTTTCACTTAGCCGTATTAAAATATGAATTTCATGCTCTTCATTTTTTTTTTTAAGTTTGCGCCTCTTCTAAATCTTTGTTTCTTTTCTCTTGGCACACCACTCATTACCATGGCTATTCCTTTTTTTTCTTCCACTCCACTTCCCCTCTGCATGCTGCGTATTCCTGCATGACTCTTAGTCTTGCGCCAGTGATCCAAGTCCTCCTATCATGTCTCCTCCAGTCAACGCAGAGCATCTATACTTCCTCTATCAGGCCTCATGCCTCTCTGTACTGCAGGTACTCTACAGAGCACAAAACATATGTGTGTGGGTGAGTGTGTGTGGGCCAGGTGTGAAGCATTTGGCTCACACCTCCTTGCACAGTTTTGTTGCTGAAGTATGTGTACGTTCATACTTCAAAAATATCCTCAGGGTGCACATTTTACATAGATAAATATTTATAAAAAGACAAGCATGTATGCTAATTCTATTATAAAGCACCAATAAACATTTTAGTGAGGAGGGCAATATCTGCCGCAGTATACTTAGTAACATGCGAGAATGTAGAACAGTGTTTGTTTTTGTCGCTGTTTGACCAAAGTGGCAGTGTGAACAACTCTTCTTACTTCCTCCTCCTAGCTGTTTAACAGCTTAAGGGTTTTATTTGGAGCTTCAAATCCTACATGAAAGCAGCACCCCAGTAGATCTGTGGGCATGTACATTTTATTACAGCCCTGTAACTACCCACAGGGCTATAACTGGACAGTCACACAACAGCAATAACCTATGTAGATGATACTTATAATATCCATTTCAGCACAGAAAAAATGGCCACGTTCTGAAGGAAATTAAACTCCATTGCACAGCAGTATTTACACTGTCTGAGAGCTGAATAATGGCGTCGCTTGTTCTGCCCTGATTCAAGTTTCACCAGGTTAAACAACTCCATCTGGTGGATGGTCTTGTTTGAAATCTTTCATTTCCAGTAAATAGTTGGTCAGAATAAATAACTGCAAAACAAAATTTAATGACATACAAATGATCACTGTTTACTGTGTTAGTTTGTAAATCATTTCAAAAGAAAAATGCACTTACAAAAGAGATTGTTATTTGATGTGAAGTTCTAGATTTATGGATGTTTTCTGTGTTTCAGGCCCCTGTGAGTGTTCCTCAGTCAGCACCAGTGGAGCAGCCTGCAGGATCCACTGCTCTGGTGCCACCATCTGTAGAAAGGTAAAAAGAAAGTTTAAAAAAGAAAGAAAGCATGTGTATTTTGTGTTGAATTCTCTCTCACTGGTCCATTTCTCTTTCAGCTGTCTGTCAGATGCAGCTTCAGGTCTTAGTGACGGCAATGATGGAAGCTCCACATCAGGAGGTCGCCATGAGGGACGCTCACTGAAGCGCCACCAGCGGCGATCTGTACGCAGCCGCTCCCGTCACGAAAAGACTGCAAGGGCCAAGCTAAATGTTCTCAGCGTAAGCATCTGAACTGATGTAATCACTCATATTTTGTCTCAGGGTCTTTGTTGGTGAACAGTTGTTTAAAACCAGATTGATTGTTTTGCAGATCTCTAATGTGGGAGACAGAGTAGCAGAGTGTCAACTGGAAACACACAACAGGAAGATGGTGACATTCAAGTTTGACCTTGATGGAGACAATCCGGAGGAGATTGCACAGATCATGGTAGTAGTGGTTCTCTAAACATCTAGGAATTGTTAACTGTTCAGTTCAAAGTTTAGTTTCAGTAGATGAACATCTTTTTACTCTCTTCTTTCAGGTACAGAGTGAGTTCATCTTGGAGAGTGAGCGAGAGTCCTTCATCGAGCAGATCCGTGAAGTCATAGAAATGGCCGACGAGAAAGGAGAGGGCATGAAGGAAGGTTTTCCGCAGGTATGTCTTCACTGCACATCACCTTACCAGTAGGGCTGACCAGAATGTTTTGAAGCTTTACCGTTGCAAAGGTATTCTACATCCAAACTGATTAATTACTGTGCCACATAGACTGGAGCTTCCCCTCCTCAGAGGCGTTCTAATATTTGTGGATACTTGTCACTAAAGATTTGAAGGCTTAAAAATGGTGTTCAGGGCAGCCCTCCTCATGAGCCAAATACCCGTAATGATAATTTTGATCATCACCTGCTAAGGCTTGGGATGTAACCGCCTACATTTTTATGTCTTTGCAGATAAGTGATCACCCGCAACAGCCCGAGCTGTCTGTTCCCATGATGCCAGGTTAGCAAACTTTAAGGAAAAATATACTTGGCAAGTCATTCATTTTTTGGGAATCCAGCCCCCCCCGCCTCACACGTATCCTTTTCTTTTGGCCTTCTCTCAGGTATTTCCCCCAGCACTGCAGCCCAGGTGGTGCATTCAGCAGGACGAAGGTTCATCGTCAGCCCAGTGCCAGAGTCCCGTCTCAGAGAGCAGTTCTTTGGCGCTCCGTCTGCTAATACCTCCTTTGGAGATGAATCTGCACCAGGTAAGAGAAGAGCTTGGTTTATTTCCTGTTTAGTAATACACTTTAGACTGAATGAAAATAAATGTAAATATTTTAACTGATTGACACAGAAGGTTTGTCACAGTGCTATACGTTCTAATCAACTGAGTGAAAACAAAGTGAACCTGAAGCTGTTATTGATGTTTAAAATATTATATTCATATTCATATTTGTTGATTGCCTTATAACGACTTTTTTACTTTCTTTTAGGTCCTATGACATTGGGTCTTTCTCTATCTGCTCCAACTGGGATGCTCCAGCAGGCCTTCAGTAAAATGAGGGAGGCTCGTATAGAGAGAAGCAATACTCTTGATCCCCCTGCTGTGGAGCAAGAACCAGGCCCTGTCCAGTCCAGTGAAGCTGGAATTGGCCCAAACTCAAACCTGGCTCCTCCAGAGGTTTCTACCACAGGCACTTCTTTTCCTGCTGTACCTCTCTCATCCACTGCAACATCTTCACCACCTGCCTCAACTGGGAGAGTTTCCCCTCCACCCATCTCTGCTCAGTCCCAAACTACAGCTCCTGTCACCAGTGATCAAAGTCCAGCACCTCAGTCTTCACACGATGCAGGCCCCTCTCAGCATCCACCAGCTGCTGTCATTCCTCCCTCATCTTCCACCATCTCTCCTCCATCAGTCCAGACCTCCGTCCCGGCCGTGACAGGGCCTCAGTCTTCTGTTGCTATTGTCACACCCAGTAGTACCGGTACTGTCCCTGCTACAGAGCAGCAGCCTTTTAATAGCGCTGTTTCGTCCTCTCAGCCTATGAGTTCGTCCATTCATGCAACACAGCACAACACCTCCCAGCCTGTCACCATTTCCTCTCAGCCCCCTCCTCCTGCCTCACTACCCAGTCAGAGCCAGGTCCAGCCACAGCCAGTGGAGTCAGAAGGAGCTGACCTCCAGACCAAGACAGCTGGTAGGGATGATATCCAAGCTCTAGATAAGAAGCTACGCTCCCTCTTTAAAGACCAGAGCACCACCTCGTCCTCATCAATGGATCCCAGTCAGAACACAGGCACCTCTTCTCCTCCGGCTGGGACTGCTTCCCCTCCACCAGGAGCCGCCATGGTGCCTCCATCAAACCTTCCCCTCAGCTCTGGGGTGCAGGGTGTCCTGGGCCCCACAACCACCCCAGGACAGGGTATTACCCCTGCAGGACATGCACAGACACCTCCAACTAAACCAAGGGCACAGGTTAGAGGCAACTTCATCCAAGAATAAATCCAAAATTCTGTATGTTAGCATAAGAATATTTTGACCTGACTTCCCTCTTTATGTTTTTTAGACGTTACCGACTGGTTTTGATCAAGCTGCTACTCCTCCCTCTGACCTTGTTCCCCCATTTCCTGGACCAAATCAGGTTAGCTCTGCTGTGGTCCTGTAAAATCACAGACTATACCACATTTGTTTGTAAAAATAGTGAAGGAGTGTAAATTAGTATTAATCCAATTGTTTTTATTTATTTCCTGTTTGTGTGACTCTACAGTCACAACAGCCCCTGGGTAATTTGGATGCCGAGTTGAGGAGAGCTCTGAGTCCAGAGACTGTTCAGGGTGGTAACAGAGTTCAGCCTCCAGCAGCTGGTTTCACTCTTGGACGTTTTCAAGTAAGTTTAAGTCACAACTTTAAATGTATCTGCTTAATTCAGTCTGAAACGGATAAAACTCTTAAATGTCAGGCTTTGTTAATTTAGATGTTTTCCCTCCTCTCTTTCTCAGGTATCTGTTGCCAGTGATGGCACGTCCAGCAGCATTCCAGGTCCAGCCAGCATTGTTTCCTCTTCGTCTATGACACCGTCCTCTTCCTCTACCTCCTCCTCTTCCTCCTCTTCTTCCTCGTCCTCCTCGTCCTCCCCCTCAAGTCCAGAAAATACCCTCCACCGGTCATCCAATCTGGCCAAAGGAGTTTGTGAATTTGACGCTCTCCCAGCTGGTCCGGCCAGTCAGTCCACCACTATCGGCCGCTTCCAAGTGTCCACGAGCACTAACGCCACATCTGGGCCAACCACTGGTTCTAAAGTGGGACGTTTCTCCGTCACGGGTGTGTAAATCAACTTTGATAAGCTAGTTTAATGCCCTCCATACTCATCACCGATACGACACGGTGTGCTAAGAACCATACAAATCTCATGCTTCACACTATCTCAACGGTTAGTTCACTGTAACTGAAGAGGCTGAAGTGTTTTTAAAATTGGGTAACCATTTTATCACGGTCACCCTTTTTCTTAAGTGGCCATGGTATAAGCAATATAATGCACACTGTGGTTTCTTTATAGAAAGTCATGCTCTCTGTGGAAATCGCTCCTGCATCATTTAATATTTTTAGATTAATCTTATTGGCAGAGGCTGGTGAGGGAATTAATATTTAAGGCTTTGATAGCATTTGTCTTTGGACTTCTCTGTCTACTGTGCTTGAAAAGCTGTTCTATTTTAACAACATCTGAACACGAGGATTTAGTCAGTAAATATGCATTTAGCAAAGATTTTATCCATCCAGAGATGTTTAGGTTAGGTTATGTCTATGTCATGAGGTTCCCAGGTCAGCACAGTAATGGCCTTATGTGTTTTCCCTCAGTGACCCCAGCTCCAGCAGCAGGCCCAAGTCCTTCACCTGGCTCTGGTATCCAGAACGGGCCCTCATCCTCAAACTCTGAGCCTCATAACACACACACTCATTACAGTAGTGACAATGACGATGACTCTGAGGCTGAGGATGAGGCCTTGCAGAAAGAAATCAGTCGTCTCAGAGAAAAGTGAGTAATTTCCTCTAATGAATGCTCCTTCACAGTTCAGTAGAAACATGTTAACATGACTGCCTGTTCTGCCTGTTTCTCAGACACATGCTGGAGATCCAGGCCTTGCAGTCCCGTCAGAAGGAGGAGATAGAGGGTCTGTTCACACGGATGGGAAAACCCCCACCTCCCTCTGTTTGCTCCCCTGCTGTGGCGATGGCTGGAGGTCGACGCAGGCGCAAAAGCCACAGATCTGCTCGCAGTAGTGGACAGCCCAGCCCTGTACACTCAGGTACAGACAGTGAACTGGCCTTTTTATTTCAACACCGCATTTTTTGTTCAAAGTGCCGAAGCTGTTGATTTGGAAGGTTCCTGAATAAATGTTTGCACTCTATTGTGTATTTTGCTCATATGTTCAGGATCTCCAGCCTCGGCTCAGAGTGTTCATGGTTCAGAATCCTCTCCAAAGCAAAGTCCACCCTCAGCAACAGAGACATCACAAGCAGCCAACAGATCATCCATACAGCAGCTCAGATCCTCTCCATCCATGCCCAGCCTTAGTAGTTGCTCTACAGGTATGTGCAAGCACTTTGTCTCGTCACAATGAGGCACTTGAAGTGATTCCCTGAATTAATTTTCTGTTTCACCTCCCTTCTTGTGTCCCAGGATCGAGTGTGACCGGCTCTATAAATGGTTCAGGCAACTGCCAGAATCACTCTGCCTCCCTGAATCAGGCTACTGGACCTACTCCTCCTGCCTCTCACACCCAGAAGGGCAAGGGCACCTTCACTGATGACCTGCACCAACTGGTAGATAACTGGGCCAGAGATGCCATCAGCCTCTCCCAGTGCAAGAGAGGGCCTAAAACTGGAACACAGGCAGCAGTGGGACATGATGTAAGCATCCAGTACTTTGGCTGTATGACCATATATCACTGATTGTTGAGAAAATGGATAAAACAGGTTTAAATTTTTAAAAGAAAGTATGAAGAAAATTTAAGTTACGTGTTAATAGAGCAGGGTCTCTGCAATATTTCGATGAAACCTCCTGAGTTTGTACTTTTTTTCCAACAGTCAGACACCATACAAACATAATTATTCCTATTTGTTTAGGCACATATAGATTCAGAGCTTATAAAGTATTATGTCTATACCATAAGTACACATAATTTATTTATTGTACTCTTTTAGAAACTCTTGCATCACACAGCTTTTAAAATTACCATTACATAAACATTAAGAATTTTGGACGTATAAAACTGCTTTTTAGTTTTAAAGATGTTTTACATTCTACTCGTTCATCTGTGTATGTGTGTGTATTACACATTTTACATGATTTATGTAGAGTTTTTTTTATCAAATTGAAAATGTATTCTCTTATTTATTTAACTGTTTTTTTGTGTACTGGGTTTGCATATAATATAAATTATAATTAAACATATGAAAATGTTACACTTGTGCAAAACTACCCACAGATGATCAACCATGATGTTATAAACAGATTTTCAGCCGAATTAGTACTTTTCTTCCTGAGAGATCTTTTTAACCAAAGTCTCAAGAATCATTTATATGATTATATTGATTTTTTGGCTAAGCACTTCCTGTCCTGTTGTAACTTTTATAACTTTGTCCTCTGTAACAGATCATTCCTCCAACCAACATGGGCCGTAAATTCTCAGCTCCAGGGTATCTCTGCCCATCACTTCCCACGCCCTCCAGCGCCACGTCCACCACCTCCACGCACCTCCCCAACCCAGCCAACCCGTCTGTCCCTTTGGGGCCTCGCAAAGGCTCTCTGGGTCCAGTCGCCCCGGGGTTTGGATACACCTCAGCCCCGTACAGCGCTCCTCAGTGGGCAGGACCCACAGGCACATGCCAGGTCGGCATACAGTACCAGCCGCCTACAACAGCCTCAGTTTCAATGCACCAAGGCTACCACCTGGGGACCACACAAGCCCCCCAGACATCAGTGAACCCCGGAGGGTCCAACCTGAGGCCTACGTAGCCCAGTCAGCCCCGGTCCAGGCTGAGACAGAGGGCCACGCAGGGCAGAGAGGCCAGACAGTCAAGAACCACTAGCTCCCTTTGCTGGTTATCTGGCTGGATGTTGTGCTTTTTATTTTATTTCAACTTTTATTATTGTGTTTTTCTCTGTAATAGAGTTGACCTGTGTGGTTCAAGTCCCCTCAGGCAGAAGGAAATCTGTCTGGCAAAATTGGAGGGAGAGTGCAATACACATCCACAGCACATGAGTCTCACACTTAGCCTGCCATTAGCTGTGGAATCGAGCTGTGACGAGTCGGTTGGTCGTGTCTGGCGATGTAATGACCCAAAGGCATAACCAACAGCAGCCAAAGATGTCTTTTGAGAGCAGACGAAATGTCGTCATTCCTTTTGAAGAGGAGAAGGTAGGAGGGATTCTGGTTCACATCCGTACTGGTCCTAATTTGACGGCGAGTTGGGACTGAAGACAGTTGAACTCATACACACAAAGACACATGTGCGCACGCACACACACACACTCACATCTAACTACACATCAATCTGGTTAAGTTGACTTGGGATGGTTGGTTAAGTTGTCTCCGACAGTGAGGAGGAGTGTACTCGAAAGTGGGAGATAAGACAGTTTGTCTCGGAGTGTGAGGTGGAGGAGTTTGGAGAAGAAAGACAAAGTATGTTAGGCAGGAGTGTAATGGAAAGGGTTGCAGTATGAACACATCCCAGTGGCTACCTATTGAGTAAAATGCAATAATGGCAAAGAGTAGATATACTGTCCCTTGTAACTGTGGCCTTAATCCCCCAACACATTCAAACATTGACTTTGTACATAGATATTTCTTCACTGGGTTATGATTCCATGTTTAGCATATATTTATGTCCCTGTGAGAGTCTGGTGTCATTGTGCTTTGAGTTGTCTCTCCATACAGAGTTATTATCATCCTGATTTATTCTTCACGTCTGATATGTAAGCCAGTGGATCTGCCATATGAAAAAGCCTGGTGTTGACCACCATTCAGACGAGGTGATGCTGCTGTAAATCACAATCTTGGTAGGAGAGCGTTTGCAGGGTTTTTGTTGTTTACGTGAGAATGAAATCTTGTCACGAATCCCATGTTGACACATGAAAACATTTTATTTAGTGCTTAGCAGTGAGATACGAGCAGCTCCAAATCCTGCTCATGATATCCTACATATGAAATAGTTTTGTTTTTTGCAGTAGTATTTTGTGGAAGGGATTTGTCTCAGTTCTTTAGACAGGTAGTGCACAGTAGTCAGATAAACAGGTTGTTAGTGAAGTCAAGTTAAATATCTCCGCTCATAACATTTAGCCGTCACTTCTCAAATCACAAGTGTCTGGGGTTCTCTTTCTGTGGTGTTTTTGTATGCGTATATTTAATAAAACAAATGTTCTTTATGGACCTGTATTCAGCCATCAGATTTTGATGTTGTTTCACTGTAATTATTATTAAAGGTTGTTAAACAACATGTAGTTAAAGGAATATAAAAAGTGCAATTGCAGGGTTGTTATTGGTATGCTTGTCACCAGGCAGGAGTGATCCTGCCGTTTATTAAGCTCTTATATCTTATGACCGCCCTGCCCCCCCTTTTTTCTATTTAATTGTATATATGTTAATGTGAGGTAAATGCTTTCACCTACTGCTCAGTCACTAGAGTATGCTTGTGGTGACCCACTCTACATGCACATGCACTCGAACCTGTAAACACGAGGAACACTTTAGTGCCTTGCATCCTCACTAATGACAAGTTCCAGATTCATCTAGTCCTGTAGCTGTGACTGTACTGCAGAAAACCAGTGAACTAAAACTGTACACAACGTAAACACAACACGTGGCTGCATAACTGTCGCACGGCCAGACTGAACACCACACACAGGACTGCAGAACAAAGAGCACACTGAGTAATGTGGAAACCGTTTGTTTTTCTCTCTACAGTTACATTTGTGTTGGTTGTGTGATCAGCTGTGTATTTATATTTGGCTCATGCATTCATGGATTTTTGGCTGACGTTTTGTTTTTTTTGTGGATTCATCATAATTCGTCATTAAACCGTTTTAATAGAAGCACTTGTTCAGGCAGCGAGTGAGCTGTGGAAAGGTTGAAGAGTCGCCCTCACGCGGGCTCACCTTTGGTTTCACCCACGTCACACGAGTGCCATGCTGTCATTGTGACTCTTTCGCCTGCTCGTAGATTTGGATGAATAGTTAAACTTCTCTAGAGAAAAAATAAGTTACTGCAATGCAGAATATGCAATGTTTAAAGTTTTAAAGGGACTGACGGGGTAATGGAAACATTTGCATGCTGAAGAGGGTTGTTACTGACTTCAATGTTTTTGATATTGGAATATTAGAGATCTTTGTTTTTTATTCTTTGCCTTCCTGTGAGTCATCACTTAAGTGTCGATCTGTTCAATTTTGCCATTTGCCAAAATCACAGGCACAACTTCAATATCAGACTATCAGCTTATGATTTCTGCATGCCGGCTTCACTGGTGTTTAATCTTACAAATTGCAAACAACTGGCCACTGTACAGC
This sequence comes from Acanthopagrus latus, assembly GCF_904848185.1. Taxonomy (NCBI): domain Eukaryota; kingdom Metazoa; phylum Chordata; class Actinopteri; order Spariformes; family Sparidae; genus Acanthopagrus; species Acanthopagrus latus. The sequence continues at coordinate 6,474,579 of NC_051046.1, read as the reverse complement.
ACAAACTCAGCAACGTTTAAGGTCCACATGCTACTATGCTACTATCAGTAACTATCACAGCCCTCTACACAGCGATGTTGGAGGCGACTGACACGCAGTTAACCCTGTAGAGCTCTTATTTCTGATCCCTCCTTACTGACTTCCTGTGATTCAGTGTCTGTTTTGTGTATGTTTTTCACATTGTATAAAATGTAAAAACAAATAAAAATAATATCAATTAAAGCGCTTGTCGTGCTTACTGGTGTTTTGTTATTGTTGTGACCACACTACTATTATAACTTGAAGCTAAATGAATGATCCTCTGCAGTGAACTGGGATGGGATTTGTTTTTCATTTTACTGTGGAAAATCTAATAAAACAACCAACAACCCCCGCTCTTCATTTACTATATATATAAAAAAGCAGCAAATATTTACATTTAAGAGGCTTAATCCATTAGGTGTTTGATACTGAATATACATATAAATAAAAACAACTCAGCTGACAGAACTGTGGTTGTTTTTATTTCTTTCTTTACAAAAAAACAATAACATTTCTCCAAATATAAGAAATAGCAGCAATTCATTGCAAAGTGGACTAAATGACTCTGCACATTAAAATAAATAAACAATAGTAAAAATCATACAACTGGATTCGACAAAGTGTTGAAGATGTGGAACAGTAACATGAAATCTCAAGTGTCCAGTCGGCGTTTCTTCATGTACTGTCCTTGTCTGTACGGACTGAAGGCTTCACCTGTAAGGTTGAGAAAAAAAAGACAGTGAGGACCTCAAACTTCTGCCAGCAGCTCACCAACAAATCAGTGACTCCTCTCATGAAACCTCACCTGGTCCGGCCTGATGCTGGTTCTGATGTTGAGGTCTGAAGTGTCCGCGGCCCTGTCCTCCGCTGTACGATGGAGCCTCCTGTGGAGGTCTGCCTGGGGCTCTCTGAGGGGTCTTACTGCGCGTCTGCATCTGGTGATTCCCAGGCGTGCTGGGCCTCGGTCCTATGGATGGTTGACCTCCTGCAGGGACATTCAGCTCCTCAATCCCATCCAGAGTGAAATCCCAGAGCTCAGGATCATCTGCAGGGCAAACAGACCAGTGGTACTGAGCGAGGTTGGTCTCTTCACCACACTATCAAAGTTATGTAGAGCCCTCTGGTGGTGGCTTACATCACCTGCTAAATATTCTTCCCTGCTGCTAGGCTTCCTTTGTCCAGCTGACGTGCTGTCAGTCGACGCTGGAGTAACTTCCGGACCTGGAGGAGTTAAGAAAAACACATGTAAACTAAAATTTCAGATTAAGAGACACTTTAATCCAGCAATCACAAAAATTAATGAGACAATGTAATACATTAAATTTTTCTCTAATTTCTATTTTTTTGTCTTTTATTTTATAGTAGCCATTTCATTTATTTGACAGGCTACAAAATCAGAGCATAAAAAAATCGACTCCTCCCTCTCCTCTTCCATATGGAAGCTCAAAGCTGCTGTCTCCAGGTAAACAATCTCCTGTCGCGTTGATGTAGGTAGGAGGGAGAAATGTACCCATCTCATGTTTGTTTACCCTACTGAGTATTCAAGCTGCCTCTCTGCCAAAGATACACCAGTCCAGTGAGAGGTCATTTGAGTTTGAGACCGCTGCTTAAAACAAAGAAATCACTGATTATATAATTCATGAAAACTCCTGCTGCACCTCCACTGGATCCTCGTCCAATAGGGACCTCCGTGTCCTCTGACTTGGTTTGATCCTGATACTGCTGCTGCCTCTTGGCCTCCATCTCTTTCCTAAACTTCTGCTGAAGCTGCTGCTGTCGGAGTTTCCTCAGCTGTTTGGGGTCCGTGTGTGCTTCAGAACCGTCAACATCCACTGCGCCCACGGTCGGTCTGAGAGGAAGAGATGGAGGAAAGAGATCAGAGTTGATAAAGAAGTGTCAGCACCAGTCAAAACAAGAACCAGACCCTTCTATTTTACCTGGAGCCAGCGTTCTCACTCCCCCGGTTGGGTGCAATAGGAGTGTAAACTTCTGAATAGTTCTGGTTCTGGTTGAGGACTTTGGACTCCAGCGGCATCCTGCCAGGACCCACCGCAGACGCAGGCTTTTCCTCCCGGATCAGACTGGAGAACCGAGCTTTCTCCACCGAGGGCTCACCCTCAGAGCGCTTAGTCTTGGCCGGGTCTAGAGGTGGAGGAGGCTTTGTGTGGAGAAGTGACAAAATTCAGCTTCCAAAGAAATTTTTTGAATGAAAATAAAGAAATATGACACGTTTATATGCTGTATCTGACCTGTTTGGTGATCTTGTTAATGGCGAGGAGGTATTCTTTATCCTGGATGCAATTTCCAAGGGCATTACCAAAGCATCTGAACGAGATATTTAAAAAATGTGAAGACCTTTTCTCGAAAAAATCTATGTTATAGATGATTCTGTCTTCACATTTCAGACTGATGAGATATAACAATGCAAATCCCAGTACTTCAGTGCTCTCTTCATGCCATCAGTGACAGCTTCCTTTCTCGCCTTTTCCAGTGACAGAGCTTTAGACTTCAGTCCTTCACTGACTCCGTACCCGACATCCTCATGAAACGAGCCATCCTGAAGGAAAAGCATGTGTAACAAACAAATGCAAAACAGACCATGATGAGCACAGAAGGAAAGAATAGATGCTATAAAAACTCAGAGATGAATCTTGATTAGATGATAAATGCTTACGTTACAATCAGTATGGTGACTTAAATATCTAACCTTCAGCTGTACTTTGATAAACGCACTGACTCCGACATAAAACCTCCCGTTGATGAGGTCGACGAAGTCTGTAAAACATGTTGAAGTGTTTTGTTAGTCTTGACTTTGTGGCAGCAGCAGCAGCAGCAGCTGGACTTTATCAAGATCTTCTGAAGACGAGAAGCTCCGAGTCGTACCGACATTCTGCTGAGAGATGGAGTGAGACCATCCGTTGTACCCAAACATCTCATTAGCCAGGCTGATTACACGATGCCCTTCAATATAGCACACCTGTAGGAGACGGTTCAGGGTTAGACATAAGAGCGAGAGAGACAGAAGTGCTCTCATGCAAACTGATTTTTTGGTAAAATCTCCCTCTATACAGCAATAAGATGTCAATTTTTCGAACTGGGGGAAAAGTACCAATGAAAAGAAATCACATAACAGCATTTGTGCAACATTCATGTGGGTATAAAGAGACAGACGCAACATGTCTTCAGTTCAGTCAAAACCCAGCTTTCCCAGCTGAGCAGAAAACAAAAGCAGAGAGAGAGAGAGAGAGTTAGAGAAACAAAGACTTGCCCTCTGTCCCCCTCCAGCCACTCTGGTGCTGATGTACTCCGGTCCCAGCTTCTGTCGCAGAGCGTTGTGCACCGCCTGGTACTCATCTGCTGTGTAGGTTAACTGAGAAAAACAGTGCAGCGAGGACAACAAACACAAACTCAAACTCAAAAAAATGGATGGGTGGAAATTTCAGTCACCTCTGATTGCTCTGGAATTGAGAAACACGTTTTTTATTTAAACAGCTAAAACAATACATAGTTAAATATAACAGAAAGCATTAATCTTTACAGCATAAACATATATACATATAGGCATACTAAATATAGCATAATAAACAAACCACTTCAGTTCAATACATTGGTTGTATTTTCTATGAACTCCTGTATCTTACCTGTCCGAAGCACTTGGACGCAGAGCTGCTCCCCTCCTCAGTGTTACTGGACATGGCTGCAGAGCTCCCCTACACTCACCGAGGTAAACAGACATGTCAACAGGCATTAGTTAGTGTAGCTGGATAACTAACTGCGGTCAGCGACTAAAACTACTCTACCAAGAGGCCAGTTAGTCGTCCATGTGGGTAACTTCTTAAATTGAACCTACAACTGACTCGGGAATCAAGCTAACGTTTCAGGTCTGTGGCAGAAACCGGCAGGTCAAACTAGCAACAAAAATCAATATTGACTTTGGTTAGCTAGCTAATATTTATGACTGAGCCGCCATTGTACGTTCACCCATCTATATAAATACAAACTTACCAGTTAAATGTCCCCAGAAGTGATTTGTGTGTTGAATAAATGAGCTAAAACTCAGGAATATTTTAACATTTCAGCTGAACAACATCTGAACTTCCCGCTCGGTCACCCGGAAGGAGGAGTCTGTGCTGCCTTCAGGGCCTGTTGGAAACTACACCTCTCACTGATACATGGGGTAGATTTGGATTTCAGTCTGCGTGGACACGTTTTAAACATCTTCTGTGGTCAGTCTCAGTCAGTTTTGTCGATATTATTATGTGTGTTATTGCCGATTTTTTGAGCTACTTCAACCACTTCGTTAAAAATATCTTCACGCTAACTTGAAAACAATTGGACTAGATTGGTCTCATGTAGAACACTAGTCATGGTTGCTAAGTTATTTTTCAGCATCTTACATGTAATGTGTCGTGGTTTCTAAAAGTCAATGTAATATACATTTCTTGTCAGGCCGGTCACATGGTGTGTCCCATCCCAGTGTAGCAACTCAGCCACGACGCTCTCAATGGGCGAGAGAGGGGAATTTACGAGGCGGACCTGAAGTAAACATTACGTTTATGGAGCAGGAGGATTAAATTAAGATTTTAATTGACATGAGATTTATTCTTCTCCTCGGCTCTTACTTGCGAGTGTCTGTAAATCCGTGACATTTATTTATTATGTTTAACATTTTAGGGATAATAAATATAGTATTTTATCCTCCCTTTATCTATATACTTTATTTTACTATTTGACCTCCATTTGGGGCTCTCCTTCTCTTCTCACGTGTCTTCACTCTGAATAAATCAGGCGAGTAATATGTTCACAAAAAAAAGGGGGGGCTGAATCTGGCGTGATTTAATATTCTCTTGCTGTATCTGAGCTTTTTGTGTTAATGTTCCTCTTCCTCTTTTGAAACACTTAATATTAATATTAATACAATAAGGAATATCAATATCATCATCTAATATTAATACATCAGGCAAATACACAATGCAGAATGAGGGAATTAGGGATATCTGAGTGTTTCTCCTGATTGTTTATTCTGTGACATTTCTGAATTTTTATTTCATGTTTTGTGAATTTTATGCAACACGTTTCATTTGACTCTCATTGCATATCCCTGCACATGCATATATGCAGCCATACCCCAATATCAATAACACCCAGTGTACTGAGGAAGCATGTGGTGCATGCCTCAAGTCCTCTTGCATGATTTTTTTTTTTAATAGCCTTCCAGTGAGGTTTCTCACGAGACGAGATTATTTACATCAGGACCCATGGAAATGGGGGATTATCTGCAAAAAGCCTGCGCCTGCTCTGACAGATGGTGAGACACCCGCTGTGGTAAACGGCATAGATTGGGGTCAGTGGTGTGTACTATGTGTTTACTACCTCCCACTCTGTTTATGAAGCCATATGTAGACAGGAGGCCTTTCTCCAGTGTCAGTGCAGCACAAGGGTGGATACAGTTGTGCTGCAGTGCAAAACACATTAAATCTCTTTCTTCATTTATGCAGGACTGTGTGTTGTTACATGTACATTATTCAACGTGCTATTACAACAGCCTCTCCTTGATCATATCACAGTATTGAGTGGACCACAATTCATTCATTTGTGCTCATCAGAGTCAAAATGAGAAAATCAGAATTCCTTTATTTGTGCAGCACATGGGGAAATGTTGTTTGTCACAGCAGCCAAATGACATTAAATAACAATAATAATAGTAAGAAATAAACTATATTAACAAGGTAAAAACAGAAATAGACTCATATACATTGTACAAACATGATGTTGGAAACTGTGAACAGTGTAACTGTAAGCAGTGTGGCAATGTGTTATTGTTAATAAATAATACATACATGTATGAAAATTGTCCAGAGAAATGTGTAGAGTTTTTATGGCACAGTGCGCATGTGAGGTCTGCTGGGAGCAGCGCTGGTTGTCGGGTCTAAACACAATGTGATGTTATTTGTGGATGACAACAGAAACATTTGTTGTAGAGTTCAGTATTTTGTTGTTTTTTTTTTCGGTTTGTTTGTTAAGATTTCTTTCTACCCTGTTTTGGAGGAGGAGGTGGCAGGAAAGGGATTACATTTCTCTTTAATAATTTTTTTCTTAAAGCAAAAAAATAATAATCAATAATATTGGGATATTTCATTTGCAGGGATGTGCAATAAAAATCTAATGAAATGTGTGATATAATATCCACAAAATAAAACTGTGACAGTGAAATATGAATGATAATCATGAGCAGCATTATTGTTCTGTCTGTCTGTGTCTCTCACAGTGTGCCTGCAGACTGAGGTGACGTCTCTCTCTGTGTCTCTCTGATGTTTTTCCTCTTTGCTTCTCCTCCTTTTGCATACAGCGATAAAAACCACACCGCGCGTGTACGTGGCCGCTCGCGCCCGCGCCCAGGTTCGCTTTGCATCTCGTCAAAACAAAGCGGGGGCGCGCCTGTGAGGCAGCGAGAGCGAGCGGGCGCTGCATGCTTCATGAATGAGTCCCCCTTCCACCGCACCGCAGGTCGGACCCCTTCATCCGCCTGCACCCTGATGCCCGTGTGGGTGCGCAGAGCGGCGGGGAGCAGCAGAGCAGCCGGCCGCCGATGAGCCCGGACGGTCGACACTTCCTCTCACATCGGTACTACATGATCGTTTCATCACACCAGGAGCAACACGACAGGAGAAGGTACGGGGAGCACGGGCTACGGTGGGCGGGCAGAGGCGCATGACACACGGCAACTTTGTGGCCATTATGATCCAGTTTGTATCCATAGGTGGACTTTAGGATGCGCCTGTGTCCGCCGCGGTGCGTCAGGCTGTTTACAGTGGCGCTGAGTCCATTCTGTCGTCCACACAGGTAGAAAAAAAAAATAGAAAAACCTCCACGTACGCACGACTGGCTGTACATTCCTCCCTGTAGGATGGACTGTTGATCGCATGTCTGGCCGATTGATTTGCCTATCTCGTGTCGAGTAAACATAACAAAGGCAGCAGGGACTGTGGATGTGAGCAGGCCAGGGAAGCATTGGAGACTAATGGGAATTAAAAGTAGAATCGATCAGACTGTAGTCGTCCCCAAAAGACAAGGAGAAGGAGGAGGAGGAGGAGGAGGAGGGGTGAACAAAAGCAGAAATGCCCAGACTGGCGTGGCATGGCACGTCGGGCAGACAGAGTGCGCCCTGCCTGCGCTCCTCTGACTGAGATGTGATGATCCACCCAGAGAACCGCAGGCCGGTCCCCTCTGAAGACGCACCAGTCACCCATTTTATCACCCGCATGCAGGGTGGCAGTGAGGGGTGCCTGTGTTGTGTCTTTGTCTGAGGAGTGACAGCCCAGACTGTTGTTCCCCCCTCTGACCAGGGGATGGTGCTTCACTGTGTACGGTGTGTTTCTATGGGGAGACACCCAAATAACACCATAATACTGTAATGTCACACTCCAGGAGAGAGGATCATCATGG